>NC_047111.1:89951835-90265168 GCF_902500255.1 Thalassophryne amazonica
GGCCACTCAAGGACATTCACAGAGTTGTCCTGAAGCCACTCCTTTGATATCTTGGCTGTGTGCTTTGGATCATTGTCCTGCTGAAAGTCCGAGGTCAAGAGCGCTCTGCAGCAGGTTTTCATCCAGGATGTCTCTGTACATTGCTGCATTTGTCTTTCCCTCAATCCTGACTAGTCTCCCAGTTCCTGCCGCTGAAAATGGTAAATGGACTGCATTTATATAGCGCTTTTCCATCTGTGTCAAACGCTCAAAGCACTTTACAAATAATGCCTCACATTCACCCCGATGTGAGGGTGCTGCCATACAAGGCGCTCACTACACACCGGGAGCAACTAGGGGATTAAAAACCTTGCCCAAGGGCTCTCAGTGATTTTCTAGTCAGCCTGGGATTTGAACCAAGGATCTTCCAGTCTCAAGCCCAGTGCCTTAACCACTAGACCATCACCTCCCCACAGCATGATGCTGCCACTATAGAGATGCTTCACTGTAGAGATGCTGTTTGGTTTCTTCCAAACATGATGCCTGGCATTCATTCCAAAGAGTTTAATCTTTGTCTCATCAGACCAGAGAATTTTGTTTCTCATGGTCTGAGAGTCCTTCAGGTTCCTTTTGGCAAACTCCAGGTGGGCTGCCATGTGCCTTTTACTAAGGAGTGGCTTACGTTTGACCACTCTACCATAGAGGGCTGATTGGTGGATTGCTGCAGAGAGAGAACCAGCAAGAATTCTGGCTCTCACAGACCTGTTAATTTTTCTTTAAGAAGCCCTCTTATTCTGCACTCTTTACCTGTATTATTTGCACCTGTTTGAACTTGTTGCCTGTATAAAAGACACCTGTTCACACACTCAATCAATCACACTCCAACCTGTCCACCATAGCCAAGCCCAAAGAGCTGTCTAAGGACACCAGAGACAACACTGTAGACCTGCACAAGGCTGGGATGGACTACAGGACAACAGGCAAGCAGCTTCATAGAAGACAACAACTGTTATGATTATTTATTAGAAAGTGGAAGAAACACAAGATGACTGTCAGTCTCCCTCGGTCTGGGATTCCATGCAAGATCTCACTTTGTGGGGTAAGGATGATTCTGAGAAAGCTCAGAACTACACAGGAGGACCTGGTCAATGACCTGAAGAGAGCCTGGACCACAGTCACAAAGATTACATTAGTAACACATGATGCTGTCATGGTTTAAAATCCTGCAGGGCAGCAAGGTCCCCCTACTCATGCCAGCACATGTCCAGTGCCGTTTGAAGTTCATCATTGACCATCTGGATGATCCAGAGGAGGCATGGGAGAAGGTCATGTGGTCAGATGAGACCAAAATAGAGCTTTTTGGAATCAACTCCACTTACCATGTTTAGAGGATGAGAACAACCCCAAGAAAACCATCCCAACCGTGAAACATTGGGGTGGAAACATGATACTCTGGGGGTGCTCTTCTGCAAAGGGGACAGGACGACTGCACCGGATTGAAGGGAGGATGGATGGGGTCATGTATTGTGAGATTTTGGCAAACAACCTCCTTCCCTTAGTAAGAGCATTGAAGATGGGTCATGGCTGGATCTCCCAGCATGACAATGACCCCAAACACACAGCCAGGGCAACTGAGGGGCTCCGTAAGAAGCATTTCAAGGTCCTGGAGTGGCCTGGCCAGTCTCCAGACCTGAACTCAATAGAAAATCTTTGGAGGGAGCTGAAACTCCAAACCTGAAAGATTTGGAGAAAATCTGTATGGAGGAAAAATCCCTGTTGCAGTGCGCAAACTTGGTCAAGACCTACAGGAAACGTCTGACCTCTGTAATGGCAGACAAATGTTTCTGTACCAATTCTTAAGCTCTTTTTTTCTATGGGGTCAAATACTTATTTTATGCAATAAAATGCAAATTAATTATTTAAAAATCATACAATGTGATTTACTGGATTTTATTTTTTATTTATTTATTTTTTTTTAGATTCTGTCTCTCACAGTTGAACTGTACCTACGGTAAAAATTACAGACCTCTCCATTCTTTGTAGGTGGGAAAACCTGCAAAACTGACAGGGGGTCAAATACTTATTTTCCCCACTGTATGTAGACACGTGTGTGCCTTCCCAAATCATGTCCAATCAATTGAATTTACTCCAGCTGTCTAAAGGATGATTAGTGGAAACAGGATGGACCTAAGCTCAATTTTGAGCTTCATGGCAAAGGCTGTAAGTACTTATGTACGTGTGATTTCTTAGTTTTAAAATTTTTAATAAATCTAAAAAAAAAACAAACAACAAAAAAAACCTTTTCACATTGTCATTATGAAGTATTGTGTGTAGAATTTTGAGGAAAAAATGGAATAAGGCTCTAACATAAAATGTGGAAAAGGTAAATACTTTCTGTGAATACTTTCTGGATGCGCTGTAGCTGCTCCATGTTTTTCTATCAGGTTCAGAATGCCTCTGATCTGCTCATTAAACCACTGGAGAAGTTCAGAAAGGAGCAAGTTGGATTGGCAAAAGTAAGTATTTTTACTGATTCTCTGCTCTATAAATGAAAAGTGGCCATTTGTTATTAACACACCAGTCATCCTTTAAATGATGTTAATTCTTGAGAAAATTGCAGGTATCTAGTTCAATTTTCTGATGTCAAGTTTTAATTATGTTTGTCAGCTGCAAGTTGTGCCCCCCCCCCCCCCCATGTCTCTGCTACTTTGTTTTGGAAGATAACTCTAAATTGTATCTTAAAAATTATTGCTGTTGCTTTCAGTCCATGTGGGCATTTGCCCCTGTCCACTGCCTGTAGATCTGTGCACCAGACCCCTTAAACCTTCCTTGCAGGCAGTGGACACTTTACGTTTCAGTTTTAGGGGAAAGTGTGTCCAAACATTTGACCAGTAGTGTATATGTACATCATAAAGGATCTTTCTGGATTGCCCTGTTTGTCAAAGGAGGCACTACCAGGAGCTAATGCTCCAGTCAACAAACATTGTGAACTACTTGCACAAACCCACCAGGATGTTGGGAGTCACTTCCTCAGAGTTTATTCATGAAACATTTTCTTGTTTAGGAACATTTGTCTTTAAGTGCTGTCTTTTTTTAAGCCCTCTTTCCCCCAGCGGATCTATTGTTATCTTGTGAAATAATTGTGAAATTCTGGGTTATTGTTGTTGTTCATCACCATGGCATTCGACTGATCCACAGTTCCTCTCAGTTTTGCAACAAACCACTTGTCATGGTTGCTGCAACTTCTGAATGCTGATTTGGTGCAAAAAAAAAAAGAACAAACAAATGATAGCCACAGTTTATATTGTCTCAGCAGTCATATATTTTTAAACTAGAATGAACTGAAAAGTTAATGCATATGTAAAGTGAAGTACATGTCCCAATGCACTTTTACTGTGCACTTTAGCCCATGTCTTGCAGACTGCAGTTTGTAGCTACAGATCATTTAAATTAGTGGTTTTCAAACTGTGAGCTCCCCCCGGGGGCACCAGGGTTCTTCAGGGCGAGCAAAAGGGATGGTATCGAGAACCAGTTCTTTACAGTAATCGCTAAAAAAGGATTCGATCCACCGACATCAGTAGCCTTTTTGTTTAACGATTCCCTTATCGGTTTTTCAGAGT
This sequence comes from Thalassophryne amazonica, assembly GCF_902500255.1. NCBI lineage: Eukaryota > Metazoa > Chordata > Actinopteri > Batrachoidiformes > Batrachoididae > Thalassophryne > Thalassophryne amazonica. The sequence continues at coordinate 89,955,435 of NC_047111.1, forward strand.
GGCCGTTGTTTTTCCAGAGTGTTTTATTGGGAAAATTATCTTTTTTTTTTTTTTTTTTTTTTTACATTAATTGCAGACCCTGCAGCGGGTCTGTAATCAACCACTTCTGCAGCGGCTGTTCTTGAAGCTTGAAGCATTGAAGCAGTGCTCTGACCCACTGCTTCGTTGGTTCATTGCTTCGCTGCTTTTCAGAAGTGGCAAGTCCACTTCTTAACCCCTCTCAAAGCCATTTAAAAATGTCAATCGTGAGTCACTTTTGTGCGGATTAAAGTCAGTAACTGGGACTCTTGTCTTGTTGCAGTCAAGAAATGGGAATCGTCCTCCGTTCCGTTTGCATAGCTACAAACGCTGCGCCACTCTCTAACCAGTCAATTTAGTGTCCAGCCAGAATTAATAACTTCAAAGCAAATCTCTGTTTTCAATCAAATGACACCTCTTTCCAAACATTGTAACATGGACAACAAACTACAACAGACTAAACCATTTTTTTTCCTCCCAAATGAGACGTCCTGTGTTCTTTATGAATTACATTGATGTTGACTCGCAGCACAGCGGCTGCAAGAGCTCATCTCAGAGGTATGGAGTGACATTCATGCATTCATGACCATTAATGTCTGAAAGGAAATGCTTTTGAGAAGTACTACAGATTTTGTTTATTTTTATTTATGTCCAGAGATCAAGGTTCAAGAGACCAATTTCATATGTATTTACTTTTAGGTACAATTAAATGTTATTGACATAGAAAACCTGTAAAGTCTGCTTTTACTTATCACTCATCTTCAACTGCTTTTCCGGGTTTGGGTTGTGGGGGCAACAGCTCCAGCAGGGGACCCCAGACTTCCCTTTCCCGTGCCACATTGACCACCTCTGACTGGGGGATCCCGAGGCGTTCCCATGCCAGTGTGGAGATGTAATCTCTCCACCTAGTCCTGGGTCTTCCCAGGGATGTCCTCCCAGATGGACGTGCCTGGAACACCTCCCTTGGGAGGTGAACAAGACCCCAAGGTACATGAACTCCTTCACTTGGGGCAAGGCTGTATTCCCTACCCGGAGTAGGCAGTCCATCGGTTTCCTGCTGAGAACTATGGCCTCAGATTTAGAGGTGCTTTTAGTACACAGAAAATTCACAGGAAATGTTGATAAGGGAATCGATAAGGAATCAGATTGATAAGCAGAATCGATAATGGCATTGATTTCGATAAAATCATATCAATACCGATCCCTCTGAATGAATATTATTTATGTTTAAAATCTGTTATGCCAAAGACATTTTAAAAACACAGATGTTTAAAAAAACAATGTTTAAAATATGACAAAAGGTATAAATACAACAAAAATACAAAAACACTTTTGGTTTTGCTCCCATTTTGTATGAAATGAACTCAAAGATCTAAAACGTTTTCCACATACACAATATTACCATTTCCCCTCAAATATTGTTCACAAACCAGTCTAAATCTGTGATAGGGAGCACTTCTCCTTTGCTGAGATAATCCATCCCACTTCACAAGTGTGCCATATCAAGATGCTGATTAGACACCATGATTAGTGCACAGGTGTGCCTTAGACTGTCCACAATAAAAGGCCACTCTGAAAGGTGCAGTTTTATCACACAGCACAATGCCACAGATGTCGCAAGATTTGAGGGAGCATGCAGTTGGCATGCTGACAGCAGGAATGTCAACCAGAGCTGTTGCTCGTGTATTGAATGTTCATTTCTCTACCATAAGCCGTCTCCAAAGGCGTTTCAGAGAATTTGGCAGTACATCCAACCAGCCTCACAACCACAGACCACGTGTAACCACACCAGCCCAGGACCTCCACATCCAGCATGTTCATCTCCAAGATCATCTGAGACCAGCCACTCGGACAGCTGCTGAAACAATCGGTTTGCATAACCAAAGAATTTCTGCACAAACTGACAGAAACCATCTCAGGGAAGCTCATCTGCATGCTCGTCGTCCTCATCGGGGTCTCGACCTGGCTCCAGTTCGTCGTCATAACCGACTTGAGTGGGCAAATGCTCACATTTGCTGGCGTTTGGCACGTTGGAGAGGTGTTCTCTTCACGGATGATGCGAAGGAGATGTGTTGCACTGCATGAGGCAAATGGTGGTCACACCAGATACTGACTGGTATCCCCCCCCCAATAAAACAAAACTGCACCTTTCAGAGTGGCCTTTTATTGTGGGCAGTCTAAGGCACACCTGTGCACTAATCATGGTGTCTAATCAGCATCTTGGTATGGCACACCTGTGAGGTGGGATGGATTATCTCAGCAAAGGTGAAGTGCTCACTATCACAGATTTCGACTGGTTTGTGAACAATATTTGAGGGAAATGGTGATATTGTGTATGTGGAAAAAGTTTTAGATCTTTGAGTTCATCTCATACAAAATGGGAGCAAAACCAAAAGTGTTGCGTTTATATTTTTGTTGAGTATAGATTAGAAAATTCTTTAAAAACATGTTTAAAATGTTTACAAAGGCTGTAAAATATGTACTCGTAAATGCATAGACAGTTCCTTAAAACGCACAAATACTTTTAAAATGTGTTTAAGATTTGTAAAAGAATAAAAAGAAACACACGAAGATGTTGAAATTGTGTGTATGTCTGTTTGGGGGGGGCTATTCATTTGTTCTCTGAGGGAGGCTCACTCTCCGACACTTTGAAATCCCCTGATTTAAATGATATCCGTAACGTCTTGTGTGTTTGCTTTTGTGTTTCACACTTTGGAAAGAGTGGCCGTCTGTGGCTCAGTGCACAGGGTCTGCACAACTTAAACCACAGGAGAGATGACTGCTGTCAGCATAAGCTTTTCCCCCTTCTGCTTCTTCTTTTTTTTTTCTTCCCCATTTGTGGTTTGCTTATCTTTGTCTGACAGTAATATACAAATAATGAATGCTTATGAGTTCAGTGGTACAAATATTTCATCAGGTGAAAGATGGAATGTTTCATCTTTCACCAAATTAAATATTCATTCCATTGAAAGAATGGAAAAAGATTCATTATTTGTTTTATATAAAGGCTAAAATAGATCCTTGTCATTTGATATTTTTTAAATTTATAAACAACAGAGAAGGAACTTACATTTTGGGTGCATCACTGGTGCTTTGACGCCAACTGTCCAGCACAAACTTTAAATAGGAATCCAAAATTGTTTTCAGTCATCTTGGAAAAACATTTAGATAGTGAAATAATTCTGACAATGTAGTCAGTAATTTTGTGTACTGACTTTGTGTACTTAAAAAAAAAAAAAAGTCCAGTGAAAAATCACGGCAAAAATTTGTCCAGCTTTACAGCCTAACAGCTCTTCGTGCCACCAGATGGCTTATGGCGTAGTGGATTTGTTTTTTGTTTTTTTTCCTTAGAAGAATTAGCACTATCACGACTGATTCAAATCGTCGCCTGTCAGCAGAACAAACCCCGCCATGTTTCGCTAAATGCTGCCCCCACTCATGTGTGCGTGGGCAGGGTTCCGGAGCGTACAGTGGTACAAAATGTATGGAACCAAATTTACACAGTAAATGGAACCAAATTTGCAAGCTAAATGCGACGCAACACAGATGGGATGAATATTCCATGTCATTTGACATACAAAGCACCAATCAAATGACAAGGAACCACTCAGCTGTTATATAATTATTTTTATCAGCATAACAATATGATGTGATATCTAAAATGCCAGTATAGTCTACACATTTAACTCTACACAATTATCTTTTTTTTAAACAGGAGAAGAAAAAGAAGTTTGAGAAAGAGAGCGAAAAATATTATTCACAATTAGATAAACACCTCAGTCTTTCCTCCAAGAAGAAAGAGAGTCAGCTTCAGGAGGTCAGTTTAAGTTGTAAACACACACACTCACACACATCGTCAACCGCTTAGTCCAATTAAGGGTCGCGGGTGGCTGGAGCCTATCCCAGCAGTCATAGAGCACAGTTGTTGTAAACCATTTAGTGAAATATGTGGTAGAACTGAGTGGCGATATGTTCAAACCTGTTTTTTAGGCTGATGAACTTCTGGAGAAAGAGCGATTGATCTTCTATGAGTCATCAGTGGAATATGTGTACCAAATCCATCAGGTGCAGGACAGGAAGAAATTTGATGTGGTGGAGCCTGTGAGTGATGCTTTTGATCTTATAAACAACACACAGTGAGAAAATACCTTAATGGCCTGAATAGAAGACAATACTGTCTTCTTAAAAACACGTGAAAATTATTTAGTTGTTTTTGTATCACAGATTACACTAGTCAGCCGCCTCGCCCAACAGGTGAAATATGCTCTTGAGTACAGTGTACACTTATGGTGGCCAGTGTCATTTGTCTGCATTTTAAAAATTGTAAAATGACTGCATTTATATAGTGCTTTTCCATCTGAATCAGAAGCTCAAAGTGCTGTATAGTGATGCTTCACATTCACCCATTCACACACTAATATCAGGGTGCTGCCATGCAAAGCAATGACTGCACACTGGGAGCAACCTGGGGATTAAGGACCTTGCCCAAGGGCCCTTAAGTCTCTGTCCCACCGAATAATAAGCCATAAATAATGAGCCACGCATGGGTGTTACAGCGATTACTCAAAGAATGATCCACGTTTTAAGGTGTCACATATTGGCTACTAAGGCGCCTCTGTGTGCCTCTCTGTACCTCATATTTGCTAGATATCAGCCTCTAGTGAGCCATGACCGACCTGTCATTTGAGCCCCGTCCAGCCTTGAATGGCTCGTGTCACCGCATATGATCCACGTCAAGCCACATATGATCCATGTAGCACCATATAACGTGATGTTTGTGCACGTTTAGGCATGGATTTAGTCCAAACCTCCAGCCCTCCCACATGTGGTCCCTTTAAAGTGTGGGTTTTCAATTCAAGCATCCATTCAAGATGTTGGCACATTTTTTAAACATAGTCCAAAAAAGACACTCCTGCACAGTCCGGCCGGTATGCACCGTGCGCCAGGCTGCTATTCACCTGTGTTCCAGAGTCATTAAATGCACCAGACCAGCTAGAACCGAACCACGGGTTCCTGGACAGTCGCCTCTGTGCTTCCTCTCGCTGGCTTTATTTCTTCCGTGGCTTATACAGTCATTTTGACACCGTGATCCAACGTTTAACTTTATGTTTATCTGTTAATATCTGCAAAGTCGTTCTTTTGCTCTCTGGCGTTCTGCGTTCCTGGACAGTTGCCTCTGCGCTCCTTCTCACTGGCTTTATTTTTTCTGCGGCTTTAAAACACAGCCATTTTGACATCATGATTCAACTTTTAACTTAACTTTTCAACTTTTAACTTCAACTTTTAACAGCCTCCGGCGCACAAAGCAGGTGGAATTGTAGTGCGCAAGAGGGCTGAGCCTGTCCAACATAGTCAGTGCGGTCCAGTCCAAGTGCTTGGATAATGGGCTTTTAAGAGCCTTGTCCTCACCATAAACATGCCTCTAAAATCCTCATTTGTCCTCGTGGTAACCCATACATAAACTACCTCACGCTGTTGTTGCTAAATTTTTACCTTTTTGAAATTAGCGCCACGCTGAGAGATGAGCCTCATTAGCCAAATATTCTGTCTCTAAGAGCCTTTCAGAGCCACTATTCTCCCACAACTGTTGAATACCTCTTCTCGTACCAAAAAAAAAAAAACATACTGTGTGGCTCGTTATTTGGTGGGACCAGGGCTTTAGTGATTGTCTGGTCTGGCAGAGATTTGAACTGAGGATCCTCTGGTTTTAAGCCCAACACTTAACCACTAGACCATCACATCCCCATTTTAACACTACATTCATCGCAATCATTTATCGTCATAACTTTAACAAGATCACTACAAGAACAGGCATGTAACTTTCACAAATCATGTTACAAGTCACAGTTATTTACAATTCTCCTAGATGACACTGCACACCTGTTCCCACACCAGAGGTGTGTCATTCCTGACTACTATGCTGGCTATTTTGATAAGCGCATAAGCCTGTCCTGTGTGACCCCCCCCCCCCCCCCCCCCCCCCCCCGTTAGCATTTTTCATTTCATTCCGTTTCAGTTACCGAGGGTAAAGCACACTTTCTGTTTGGGTCTCACACACTCTTTGGAGTCTTAAAGCGCGCTTCGAAGCTTTGACTCGAAATGATTTGGAGAAAGCTTATGACAGGGTGTGAAGAGAAGAGTTGTGGTATTGTATGAGGATGTCTGGAGTGGCAGAGAAGTATATGAAGATAATGCAGGACATGTACAAGAATAGTGTGACAGCAGTGAGATGCGCAGTTGGAATGACGGACTCATTCAAGGTGGAGGTGTGATTATCTCAAGGATCAGCTCTTTCTTGTTTGCAGTGGTGATGGACAGGTTGACAGATGACATCAGACAGGAGTCTCCATGAACTATGATGTTTGCAGATGACATTGTCAACTGTAGTGAGAGTAGAGAGCAGGTTGAGTCCAGCCTGGAGAGGTTGAGATATGCTCTGGAGAGAAGGGGAATGAAAGTCAGTAGGAGCAAGATTGAGCACATGTGTGTGAATGAGCTAGAGCCCGGTGGAATAGTCCGGTTACAAGGAGTAGAAGTGGTGAAAGTACACTAGTGTTCAGAATAATAGTAGTGCTATGTGACTAAAAAGATTAATCCAGGCTTAGAGTATGTTTCTTATTGTTACATGGGAAACAAGGTACCAGTAGATTCAGTAGATTCTCACAAATCCAACAAGACCAAGTATTTATGATATGCACACTCTTAAGGCTATAAAATTGGGCTATTAGTAAAAAAAAAAGTAGAAAAGGGGTGTTCACAATAATAGTAGTGTAGCATTCAGTCAGTGAGTTCGTCAGTTTTGTGGAACCAACAGGTGTGAATCAGGTGTCCCCTATTTAAGGATGAAGCCAGCACCTGTTGAACATGCTTTTCAATTCAATTTTTCAATTTTTTTTTATATAGCGCCAAATCACAACAAACAGTTGCCCCAAGGCGCTTTATATTGTAAGGCAAGGCCATACAATAATTATGTAAAACCCCAACGGTCAAAACGACCCCCTGTGAGCAAGCACTTGGCTACAGTGGGAAGGAAAAACTCCCTTTTAACAGGAAGAAACCTCCAGCAGAACCAGGCTCAGGGAGGGGCAGTCTTCTACTGGGACTGGTTGGGGCTGAGGGAGAGAACCAGGAAAAAGACATGCTGTGGAGGGGAGCAGAGATCGATCACTAATGATTAAATGCAGAGTGGTGCATGCAGAGCAAAAAGAGAAAGAAACAGTGCATAATGGGAACCCCCCAGCAGTCTACGTCTAAAGCAGCATAACTAAGGGATGGTTCAGGGTCACCTGATCCAGCCCTAACTATAAGCTTTAGCAAAAAGGAAAGTTTTAAGCCTAATCTTAAAAGTAGAGAGGGTGTCTGTCTCCCTGATCTGAATTGGGAGCTGGTTCCACAGGAGAGGAGCCTGAAAGCTGAAGGCTCTGCCTCCCATTCTACTCTTACAAACCCTAGGAACTACAAGTACGCCTGCAGTCTGAGAGCGAAGCGCTCTATTGGGGTGATATGGTACTACGAGGTCCCTAAGATAAGATGGGACCTGATTGTTCAAAACCTTATAAGAAAGAAGGAGAATTTTAAATTCTATTCTAGAATTAACAGGAAGCCATTGAAGAGAGGCCAATATGGGTGAGATATGCTCTCTCCTTCTAGTCCCCGTTAGTACTCTAGCTGCAGCATTTTGAATTAACTGAAGGCTTTTTAGGGAACTTTTAGGACAACCTGATAATAATGAATCACAGTAGTCCAGCCTAGAGGAAATAAATGCATGAATTAGTTTTTCAGCATCACTCTGAGACGAGACCTTTCTAATTTTAGAGATATTGCGTAAATGCAAAAAAAGCAGTCCTACATATTTGTTTAATATGCGCTTTGAATGACATATCCTGATCAAAAATGACTCCAAGATTTCTCACAGTATTACTAGAGGTCAGGGTAATGCCATCCAGAGTAAGGATCTGGTTAGACACCATGTTTCTAAGATTTGTGGGGCCAAGTACAATAACTTCAGTTGTATCTGAGTTTAAAAGCAGGAAATTAGAGGTCATCCATGTCTTTATGTCTGTAAGACAATCCTGCAGTTTAGCTAATTGGTGTGTGTCCTCTGGCTTCATGGACAGATAAAGCTGGGTATCATCTGCGTAACAATGAAAATTTAAGCAATACCGTCTAATAATACTGCCTAAGGGAAGCATGTATAAAGTGAATAAAATTGGTCCTAGCACAGAACCTTGTGGAACTCCATAATTAACTTTAGTCTGTGAAGAAGATTCCCCATTTACATGAACAAATTGTAATCTATTAGACAAATATGATTCAAACCACCGCAGCGCAGTGCCTTTAATACCTATGGCATGCTCTAATCTCTGTAATAAAATTTTAAAGTCAACAGTATCAAAAGCAGCACTGAGGTCCAACAGAACAAGCACAGAGTTGAGTCCACTGTCCGAGGCCATAAGAAGATCATTTGCAACCTTCACTAATGCTGTTTCTGTACTATGATGAATTCTAAAACCTGACTGAAACTCTTCAAATAGACCATTCCTCTGCAGATGATCAGTTAGCTGTTTTACAACTACCCTTTCAAGAATTTTTGAGAGAAAAGGAAGGTTGGAGATTGGCCTATAATTAGCTAAGATAGCTGGGTCAAGTGATGGCTTTTTAAGTAATGGTTTAATTACTGCCACCTTAAAAGCCTGTGGTACATAGCCAACTAACAAAGATAGATTGATCATATTTAAGATAGAAGCATTAAATAATGGTAGGGCTTCCTTGAGCAGCCTGGTAGGAATGGGGTCTAATAGACATGTTGATGGTTTGGATGAAGTAACTAATGAAAATAACTCAGACAGAACAATCGGAGAGAAAGAGTCTAACCAAATACCGGCATCACTGAAAGCAGCCAAAGATAACGATCCGTCTTTTGGATGGTTATGAGTAATTTTTTCTCTAATAGTTAAAATTTTGTTAGCAAAGAAAGTCATGAAGTCATTACTAGTTAAAGTTAATGGAATACTCAGCTCAATAGAGCTCTGACTCTTTGTCAGCCTGGCTACAGTGCTGAAAAGAAACCTGGGGTTGTTCTTATTTTCTTCAATTAGTGATGAGTAGAAAGATGTCCTAGCTTTACGGAGGGCTTTTTTATAGAGCAACAGACTCTTTTTCCAGGCTAAGTGAAGATCTTCTAAATTAGTGAGACGCCATTTCCTCTCCAACTTACGGGTTATCTGCTTTAAGCTGCGAGTTTGTGAGTTATACCACGGAGTCAGGCACTTCTGATTTAAAGCTCTCTTTTTCAGAGGAGCTACAGCATCCAAAGTTGTCTTCAATGAGGATGTAAAACTATTGACGAGATACTCTATCTCACTTACAGAGTTTAGGTAGCTACTCTGCACTGTGTTGGTATATGGCATTAGAGAACATAAAGAAGGAATCATATCCTTAAACCTAGTTACAGCGCTTTCTGAAAGACTTCTAGTGTAATGAAACTTATTCCCCACTGCTGGGTAGTCCATCAGAGTAAATGTAAATGTTATTAAGAAATGATCAGACAGAAGGGAGTTTTCAGGGAATACTGTTAAGTCTTCTATTTCCATACCATAAGTCAGAACAAGATCTAAGATATGATTAAAGTGGTGGGTGGACTCATTTACATTTTGAGCAAAGCCAATAGAGTCTAATAATAGATTAAATGCAGTGTTGAGGCTGTCATTCTCAGCATCTGTGTGGATGTTAAAATCGCCCACTATAATTATCTTATCTGAGCTAAGCACTAAGTCAGACAAAAGGTCTGAAAATTCACAGAGAAACTCACAGTAACGACCAGGTGGACGATAGATAATAACAAATAAAACTGGTTTTTGGGACTTCCAATTTGGATGGACAAGACTAAGAGTCAAGCTTTCAAATGAATTAAAGCTCTGTCTGGGTTTTTGATTAATTAATAAGCTGGAATGGAAGATTGCTGCTAATCCTCCGCCTCGGCCCGTGCTACGAGCATTCTGACAGTTAGTGTTGACTCATTTAAACTAACATATTCATCCTGCTGTAACCAGGTTTCTGTAAGGCAGAATAAATCAATATGTTGATCAATTATTATATCATTTACCAACAGGGACTTAGAAGAGAGAGACCTAATGTTTAATAGACCACATTTAACTGTTTTAGTCTGTGGTGCAGTTGAAGGTGCCATATTATTTTTTCTTTTTGAATTTTTATGCTTAAATAGATTTTTGCTGGTTATTGGTGGTCTGGGAGCAGACACCGTCTCTACGGGGATGGGGTAATGAGGGGATGGCAGGGGGAGAGAAGCTGCAGAGAGGTGTGTAAGACTACAACTCTGCTTCCTGGTCCCAACCCTGGATAGTCACGGTTTGGAGGATTTAAGAAAATTGGCCAGATTTCTAGAAATGAGAGCTGCTCCATCCAAAGTGGGATGGATGCCGTCTCTCCTAACAAGACCAGGTTTCCCCAGAAGCTTTGTCAATTATCTATGAAGCCCACCTCATTTTTTCTTTTCTCTTTGAAAGCCTGGGGAAAATGGGACGTTCAAGACACTGTTCAGAAGAACAGCGTAGTTTGATTAAAAAGTTGACTGGAGAGGGGAAAACTTATATGCAGGTGCAAAAAAGTATAGGCTGTTCATCTACAATGATCTCCAATGCTTTAAAATGGACAAAAAAAAACAGAGACGCGTGGAAGAAAACAGAAAACAACCATCAAAATGGATAGAAGAATAACCAGAATGGCAAAGGCTCACCCATTAATCAGCTTCAGGATGGTCAAAGACAGTGTGGAGTTACCTGTAAGTGCTGTGACAGTTAGAAGACACCTGTGTGGAGCTAATTTATTTGCAAGAATCCCCCGCAAAGTCCCTCTGTTAAATAAAAGACGTGCAGAAGAGGTTACAATTTGCCGAAGAACACATCAACGGGCCTAAAGATAAGTGGAGGAATACTTTGTGGACTGATGAGATTAAAATTGTTCTTTTTGGGTCCAAAGGCCGCAGACAGTTTGTGAGATGACCCCCAAACTCTGAATTCAAGCCACAGTTCACAGTGAAGACAGTGAAGCATGGTGGTGCAAGCATCATGATATGGGCATGTTTCTCCTACTATGGTGTTGGGCCTATATATCGCATACCAGGTATCATGGATCAGTTTGGATATGTCAAAATACTTGAAGAGGTCAGGTTTCATGCCCTTGAAATGGGTGTTTCAACAAGACAATGACCCCAAGCACACTAGTAAACGAGCAAAATCTTGGTTCCAAACCAACAAAATTAATGCCTCGCAGATGTGAAGAAACCATGAAAAACTGTGGTTATACAACTAAATACTAGTTTAGTGATTCACAGGGTTGCTAAAAAAGCAGTTTGAACATAATAGTTTTGAGTTTGTAGGGTCAACAGCAGATGCTGCTATTATTGCGAACACCCCCTTTTCTACTTTTTTTTTTTTACTAATAGCCCAATTTCATAGCCTTAAGAGTGTGCATATCATGAATGCTTGGTCTTGTTGGATTTGTGAGAATCTGCTGAATCTACTGGTACCTTGTTTCCCATGTAACAATAAGAAATATACTCAAAACGTAGATTAATCTTTTTAGTCACATAGCACTACTATTATTCTGAACACTACTGTAGGTAAATGCTTGGGGTCAACTGTCCAACATAATGGGAAGTGTCATAGAGAGATGAAGAGGAGAGTGCAGGCAGGGTGGAGTGGGTGGAAAAAGGTGGCAGGAGTGATTTGTCACTGACGAATATCAGCAAAAGGGAAAGTCTACAAGACAGTAGTGAGACCAGTTATGTTGTACAGCTTAGAGACAGTGGCACTAACAAAAAGACAAGAGTCAGTGCCGTAGGTGGAGGAGCTGATTGATCTTGCAATTCTCTTTGGGAGTGATGAGGATGGACAGCATTTTTTTTTTTTTTTTTGATTGATAGAGGGGTTTTATTGAACATGTACAAATTCTAAGTAAGACAACAGGACGTTAATGTAAGTAACAATAAATGTATAATTCTAATCAATTACATTTTTTCACAAATCTGATTGGTTAATCGAGTGAGATTTTAGACCTTATATCATGGTAACGGCAAAATATTTGACCGTTTCACATTTAGATGTATTAGTCCATGCCCTGACCTAGTTGTGTTCTGACGAGATATCATTCCTGTCGACAGGCCAGCCCTTCGCAACTGCGCATGCGCAATATTGTCGGGACACGGAACTGTCGATTTATGCGACGAGACACACAATTCAACAGAACACCGGCTGCGTGCGCTGCTACACAGATATTCTAATGGCGCTGAGAGCGAGAGAAAGTCGCGTACTGACGCTGCCGCCGACATGGGTGAATTTAAGCTACCATACGAAAGTATTGATGTGGATTCTGACACAGAAATACTGTTTCACATTTGATGGATGACTCCGCGCCCTGACCGCTGTTGAAGTGAAGCTGCCTCATGGTAAGCCTCGCCGACCGAATTACCTACAGAAAAAAAAAACGTGCAAACGATCGGCTTGGATTAGAATGGGAATAACCCCCTTGTATTTGATTTGTGTACGTTCATGCTGTTATACGGTCACAAATATCTGTTTTATTGGCTCTGCTAACGCATCGCTGATAAAACTCCTTTTTAAGGATTAGGAATGAACATATCAGAGGGACAGCTCAGGTGGGATGGTTTGGAGACAGTCAGTGACGTGAGATTGAGATGGTTTGGACATGTACAGAGGAGGGACCCAGGGTATATAGGGAGAAGTATGCTGAGGATGGAGCCAAAGAAAAGGGAGGCCAAAGAGAAGGTTTATGGATGTGCTAAGGGATAACATGCAGATGGTTGCGGTAACAGAGGAAGTTACAGAGGACAGCGTGAGATGGAAATGATTGATCTGCTGTGGCGACCCCTAACAGGAGCAGCCGAAAGAAGAAGAAGATGTCTTGAGGTGATTACATTTTTGAGTGATTTATTCAAAGTTCAAGGAAGGCATGCTCCAAAAAAACACCTTGTTTTGTACAGCTCAATAACTTAGAAGTCTAGATGGTTCAGAGGTCAAGGAAAAGATGGTCTGAAAAACTCTTTTTTTTTTTTGGTATATCTCAACATCTAAGAAATCTATATGGATCAAACTTTGTGTGAGTATTACTTTGATAGATATACAGAGGTATGTAAGTCTTTTTAAGTAGTTTCATTAATGGTCAAGGAAAACATGGTACAAAAACACTTTTTTTGTATTTCTCAATGTACAAGATGTGTATACGGATGAGCTAAAGCAGATATTGATCAGCAGAATATTTGGAATAGATTGATATGAATGAGTCACACAAGTCACATGATTAAGTTACACATAGTCAAACACCATTACAGATGTCTTTACCTTTTTTTCCCCCTCTGTATGTTTTTATTTGCATTTTTTTCAAATAAAAGTTAAAAAAAATTGGGTCTTTAAAAAGTATTTTATATAAAAAAAACATTTTGAGGACAGGAATTATAATTGGGGTCATCTTCTGTTCAGGCCGATACGGAACAACACAGACAGAAGACATCCTTAATGTTTTTCTTTTTAATCTGAGTCTTTATGGTAGTGCTCCCTTTGTTTTATTTGATTTTCACAGCCGTGGTAAGTATGAAATCTTCCTTCTTTTCAACAGGTGCTAGCATTTCTTCAGAATGTGTTAACGCTTAACAACCTGACTGTGGAGATGACACAGGATTTCATGCCTTACAAGCAAGAGTTGCAGCTCAGCTTGCAGAACGTAAGTGGTCTTAGTGGCACCAAAAGCTGCCATTAATGCAATTTTAAAATCATTTAACTGGATGAAGCATCTAAATTGCTGCCTGGATTTGCCTGCAGACGAGAAACCACTATGAGAGCACTCGGGAGCAGATGGAGGAGCTGATGAAAAGAATGACGCACCCATTGCAAATTTCGAAAATGCGCAGTTTACTGCCAATGGAGGGCTATCTGTACTGTCAGGAGAAGTGTACGTTTACTTGCTGTTCATACAGAGCTATGTTTAAATCTGGTCTTAGTCTTGCATAGTTTTCACAATGACTGACTTGTCATTTTCGTAGCACCAGGGAGACTCTATTATGTTGTCATATTTTCTTCTGTCTGTCTGACTCATTATTGAGACAATGACTCATTACCATTACGTGTTAAACACTTACACTATAACTTCCCTGTTGGTAGTTGATGAGCTGATTGGTTTTTAGGTTTGTTTGGTTCATACATTAACATATTTTTGAGAAGTGTTTATTTTTCTTTTTAACAGCCATTACTTGAAAATATTTTATGATATAGCCTTTGTATTTAGAAAGTATCTTCTCTGCACAAACCAATGTAAGTGACTCAGTCTGGGTAACACTGTCAGCATTAATTCCCAAACAAACCCACATGCAGGAACTAACAAGCTTGTGTGAGGGTGAATTTTAGTATGAAGACAAACTGATTAGAAATGGGTTCATCTGCTTGTAATCAGTCATGACATTTTGATGTGTTGATTGCTGTGTTGTCATTCAAGCATTTTATCCCATGCTGCCACCTAGTGAGGGGACAACATGAATGCCTACACAGTATTTATAAGTGAAAACAAATTTAAATACTGTGCTACTGAAGGGTCATGTATTGTCTGATAAGTCAGTTAATTGCTGACATGCTATGGCAACACAAATTGGATGAGATGTAAACAACATGCAGTCAGTGTCACACAATGCAAGGCATGAATCTTCCACTCTAAGTGATGGTGACACTAAGGAATGATACATGGCAAATTACACAAATCAAAGTTTAGACTTGATCTGAAAGTAACCCATAGCATTCTTATCTAAACCCAAATGTAAATAATTTCTGAAAATACATTCCCAGGGTAACAGAGGACGATGAGATACGGTATAGCTGGAGACTAACTGCATCTGGTATAAAATGTAGTGGACCAAAATACCAGACACAGACGCATAGTCACTGTAATAATTACTGTAGATTAAAAGAACCCTAACCTGATCGACTCATCCATTTGAGCAAATATTGTCAAGAACAAATGATCACATATGAAAAACAATTTATCTAAGGAACAGTGATGTGAATAGTGCACACTTTGTCCTCTGCACAGAGGGACATGCATACATGGAGAAATCTTGCAGATTTTCTTGATGGTTAGAAATTTTGAAATTAATCTGTAGAATGAAATGGCTTTATTTTGTCCATGCTGATTGGTTTAGCCATACCCTGAGCAGGAAGCCACCATGTGATCTTCCAGGCAGAACATTCATGAAATGAAAGAATATTTGTTGAATAATGGGATTTGCAGTAAGTGGATCGAGCCTTTTTTTCCCCGCTAACACAGTGGATGATGTGATCTAATGATGTCAGGTGTATGGGGTCTAGACACATGTGACACTTACAACTTTCTCACATCTAAAACATTATATTGGCACCATCAAAAGTGTTCCTTATCACTCAGAATCATATGAACTCTGGAATATTGTTAGTTGCAACTTGCTGTGAATTGAATTAACATTAAGAAGCCTGAGTGTGTCCAGAGGATCATGGAATTAATTCCCTGATTGGATACGAAGGGTCAATAAGGTTCATTTGAGCAAAGCCCCAAATCCACAAGTTACTCACAGTGTATAGTTGGGCACCTTGTATAGCAGCATTGGTGTGTGTTTGAATGATGTGAGGCATCATTGTAAAGTACTTTGAATATTTGCATTAGATGGAGAAAGCCTTGTAGAAATGCAGTCCCATTCACTGAGGATTTTGCTGTGTGCATTTGCTAATAGGTTGGTGGTTTTCTAAGTTCAAAATGATTGATGACAAGTTTCATAATCATAATGTGTTTACACAAATTTGATGTCAAATTTGAAGTCGGTTATGTGCAACACTTCATATTTGCATTGTATATATTGTGTTGACACAGATAAGTGTGGTTGTGTCTGTTGGTACATTATAATATTACATATTGTGCCATTTTTCTGTATTTTAGAGAATAAATCATTTTGTCTTTGAGGACAAATTATTTTGAATGTGCCTA
Source organism: Thalassophryne amazonica (assembly GCF_902500255.1). NCBI lineage: Eukaryota > Metazoa > Chordata > Actinopteri > Batrachoidiformes > Batrachoididae > Thalassophryne > Thalassophryne amazonica. The sequence continues at coordinate 89,971,491 of NC_047111.1, forward strand.
CAAGTTTTGCACAATACTGCATGTTAGCCAGACATGCATGATGGTATGCATGACCTCATAATTACAGTCTGTAAAACCTCGGTGGGACATAAAACCATTCAAGTACCTTTATTATTTTTTGTCTCCAAAGGGGCTTTGGGTATGACGTGGGTCAAATATTATTGCAAGTATGACAAAGAGGACCACATTCTTGTCATGATACCTTGTGAACAGAAGCCTACAACTAAACAGGTAGTTCACAAAAAACAACTGTTGCTTACAAATTGAATTTTCTGTGAATCTGTAATTTTTCAACATCTACAGAAGTTACAGGAAGCTTATTAATGCAGTGGCCCTAATATTCTGTGTTTATGTCATCTCTGCTCCCTTCCAACTTTTTTTTTTTTTTTTTTTTGCAGGGTCCCACACAAGTCACACTGAATTCCTGCATCCGCCGGAAGACAGAATCCATAGACAAACGATTCTGCTTTGACGTGGAAACGATTGAGAGGTTAGCCCAAACATACCTTGAGAAAGTCTGAGACGAGGCAACAGGAAAGCCTTGTGGGCTAAATGGGTTCATACAGCAAGGTGAACAGGTGGTTCACAAGGATAGTGTGTGAGGGCTAAATCGACTGTAGACCAAACAATCCCTAAGCAACGGGCTCACGCAAGAAACAGATGGCGAACACAACAGACTTATGTTTATATAAGCAGACTATCCAATTCAGACTACATTTTAAGAAGCTTCAGCCAACAGGCTGTGCCATATTTAAGGTTGTCTCCTGAAATCTGTGGAAATAATGTTGATAGGGTGTTTTAATGATTGAAGTGTTGCATCATTATGCATTAAAAGCGCAATGGTGCATCTTGAATATTGAACAACGAATTAATTCCAGTGTGTACTCATAATGCCACAATGACTCTGCTGTCTGATAAACTCAAGGTGGCAGAGCTGCCTAATGTAGAAGATAACGTGGGTCCAACATGTTTCAAATCAAGTGTCCCTGAATTAAGCACAGCTCTGTAGCCGACCTTGACATTTGACCTCCACCCCAGCGTACTCAAGATTTGTAGCAAGCCATCTGATTGATTTTTTTTTTGTTTTTTTGTCCTGTTTGGGTGGACTGTCATGTGCTTTTCAAGCTTTTGAAACTTGGTTTAACTTTATTGCTTTGTGCTTCTTGCATGTGATTTTTCCAAGTAGCATTAAATAAAATCATGTTGCCACTCACTAAATGGAAATACAGCATGTGGATATCAAGTCAGTCATGTGGCTGACTGACAGGTGAATGAGCTAGCATTCATATTTAGAATGATTTGGAAGCCACAAATATTTGGGCAGTATTGAAGTTTTTATTCAAGCTGTCTTTACAGCATGCTTGAGTCCAAGGTAAATAAGGAACATGAACTCTGTTAAACTTTCAGGTTTAATTTGAGTGTGATAACTCTACTTAAGGTTGTTTGTCTGCTGTCTCCTTATTTTAATGCCTCAAAGTTAATTGGACAAATGGCTCTTCATAGGCCTGATTTTATTTTTTTCCTTTTTATTCATTCAGGGAGGTATCGCTCAAGCGCCCTGGAAGTTGCTCTGTACAACCACAGTCTGATGTGTTAACTGCTGAGCAGTTGTGGATTAAGGACACGTTAATGGTAGCAATTAGGAGGAAATAGACAATACTCTGTCACTATCCCACTCAGAATTTAAGTTGGAATAGTGAACCTATAACCCTCAACTGACAAAGCTGTCTCTAGCCTTTATGCCTCTGTTTCCAAATTCTACAGTTGTTTCAACTGTTGCATATCTCTTGAAGTGCAGTTAGGCTTTAAGAAATTTTAAGCGTATGGCACAATATGGAAATTCTGCTTCGAACAGGCTGTCCTCATATGCCTCTTTTACATGGTCAAGAACTAGGTTGGTGCTTAAGGCAGTTTTGAGTTGGCTCTAAACTGAATGATCATGCCATACTGATGATGAGGGAAGGCACCAAGACACTCATGTCACCTCTGAGTGATAGGATAGCTGTAATAGGACTGCATTTAACAAGCTTTGTGTGCTGCTTCACCAGTCAGTGTTATGACAGCATAGCACAGAGAGAGAAAGTCATTAAATAAAAGTTGTGAAATAGTGAAGCCTAGATTTTGCATTTTTAAATGTCTAAAAGGACCTTGAGACATTTATCTGCTGACCTGTGAATGAAATAAAGAGGGAATAACACACACCTGACTGTAAAACAACTGGGCAGCTGACTGTATTACTTTGGTGTCATAAAACTGGTGACCCCACAAAGTGTTTCAGTTATTAGACCGCGCACCCGATGTAGATATGGTTGTCTTCAAATTAATTCAAGCTCATTTATTAGTATCTGGGATATATGGTGAAAATTTCAAATTCTGTCAACAAACAAAGTTTGAAATGCAAAAGCAAGTTTGCCAACAGTTAGAATTCTGAGTGGCAAGAAAATGTGGCACATTGGGGCTGCAAGGTTTGTAACAACATGCAGATCATGTTTGCACTCTATATAGTCTAAAAGTTAAAACTAAAAACTGGAAAGGAGATATAGAAATAAAAGCAATTATGAGAAAACATTTGAAAAACAAGTGACATGTTAAACAAGAGCAATCAGAGATTTCTGATGTCCGCCAATCCGGATCTGGATCAACTCCAAAATTCAGTGGAGTCTTCTATGACCTAATAATGCGTCTGTGGTGCAGATTTGATGAGAATCCATGAAGTGGTTTTGACATAATCCTTAAAGGCCTATAAAGTGAAATCCTGAGTCAGAATCTGGATACGGATCACCTCTAAAATTCAGTGGAGTCTTCCATGCCCTTATATGTATGTTTGTGTGGTGCAGTTTTGGTGAGAATCCATGTAGTAGTTTTGACGTAATCCTTCAAAGCTTATATGACTTGATCCAGAATCCAAATCACCTCCAAAATTTAATAGAGTCTTCGGTGAAAATTTGGTGAGAATACATGCAGTAGTTTTGACGTAATAATGCTAACAGTAATTCTTCAAAGCCTATACCAGCCTATACAAGGTTGATCTAGAATCTGGATCCGGATCATCTCCAAAAATAATATCTATCTGTGGTGAAAATTTTGTCAAAATCTGTGCAGTAGTTTTGATGTAGTCCTGCTAACAGACAGACAGACAGACAGACAAATAAGTAAACAAGAGCAAACAGAGATTTCTGACGTACGCCAAACCGGATCCGTATCACCTCCAAAATTCAGTGGAGTCTTCCATGCCCTAATATGCATCTAAAATCTATCTGTGGTGCAACCTTGGTGAGAATCTGTGAAGTAGTTTTGAAGTTATCCTTCAAAGCCTATATAAAGGGAAATCTTGATCCAGGATTTGGATCTGGGTACAGATCACATCCAAAATTTAACAAAGTCTTCCATGGCCTAATATGTATCTGCAGTGCAAATTTTATGAGAATCTGTGAAGTCGTTTTGACGTAATCCTTCAAAGCCTATATAAAGTGAAACTTGATCCGGAACTGGATCATCTCCAAAATTTAATGGAGTCTTCCATGGCCTAATATCTATCTATCTGTGGTGCAAATTTGTTGAGAATCCATGCAGTGGTTTTTCACGTACTCCTGCTAACAGTAATCCTTCAGATCCTATATCAAGTGAAACTTGATCCAGAATCTGGATCCAGATCACCTCCAAAATTTATTGGAGTCTTCCATGGCCTAAAATCTATCAGTGGTAAAAATTTGGTGAGAATCCGTGCAGTAGTTTTGACATAATCCTGCTAACAGTAATCCTTCAAAGCCTATATAAAGTCAAGCTTGATCTAGAATCCAGATCTGGAGCATCTCCAAAATTGAATGGAGTCTTCGTTGGCGTAATATCTATTTGTGGTGAAAATCTCGTCAAAATGTGTGTAGTAGTTTTGATGTAATCCTGCTGACAGATAGACAATACAGTTGTATGCAAAAGTTTGGGCACCCCTGATAATTTTCATGATTTTCCTTTATAAATCATTGGTTGTCAGGAAATTTCAGTTAAATATATCATATAGCAGACAAACACACTGATATTTGAGATCTGAGATGATGGTTTAGTGGTTAAGGTGTTGGGCTTGAGTCCAGAAGATCATGGGTTCAAATCCCTGCCCGACTGAAAAATCACTCAGGGCCCTTGGGCAAGGCCTTTAACCCTATTGCTCCCGGTGTGTAGTGAGCGCCTTGTATGGCAGCACCCTGACATTGGGGTGAATGTGAGGCATAATTGTAAAGCGCTTTGAGCGTCTGATGCAGATGGAAAAGCGCTATATAAATGCAGTCCATTTACCATTTAAGTGAAATGAAGTTTCTAGTATTTTCAGAAAGTGTGCAATAATTATTTAAGCAAAATTGGGCAGGTGCTTAAATTTGGGCCTTGTCATTTTATTGATTTGAATACATTTAGCACTAATTACTGGGACACAAAATTGGTTTGGTAAGCTCACCCTTGACCTCCTTACACAGGTGACTTCAATCATGAAAGGGTATTTAAGGTGGCCATTTGCAAATGTTTCCCCTCTTTGCATCTCTTCTAATGAGTGGCAACATGGGAGCCTCTAAACAACTCTCAAATGACCTGAAAACAAAGATTGTTCAACATCACGGTTTAGGGGAAGGATACAAAAAAGCTATCTCAGAGATTTCAGCAGTCAGTTTCTTGATCCAGAATCTGGAAGCCATTTTTTGTACTGTGCATAGAACCGATGTTTGAATTCCAGTTTTAGTAGGGAAACCTGCGTAGTTGTTAAAGTTGACAGAAAAAGAAAATACTTTATCTCAATCTCAATTTATTTATAAAGCACTTTAAAATGCACCAACAACCAAAGCGCTGTACACAACAAAAACAGGCAAGTTAAAATAATTTAATAAATAAAAAGTTACAGTTAAAAGCAACAAAAAAAAAAGTGTCAAGCTGTGTTAAAAGCCAAAGAGAAAAAAATGTGCTTTAAGAGACGATTTAAAAGCAGAGAGAGAATCAGCCTGCCTAATGTGCAAAGGAAGATCATTCCAGAGTCTCGGGGCAACGACTGAAAAAGCTCGGTCACCTCTACGCGTCCTCTTTGACCTTGGGATAACCAACAGTGACAAATCAGCTGACCTGAGTGAGCGTGAAGGGGCATATAAATTGAGCAGGTCAGACAGATATAGTGGGGCAAGGCCATGAAGACATTTAAAAACAAATAAAAGAATTTTAAAATCAATTCTAAAACGAACTAGGAGCCAATGAAGTGAGGCCAAAACCGGTGTAATGTGCTCGCACCTTCTAACACCAGCCAAAAGTCGAGCAGCAGCATTCTGCACCATCTGTAGGCGAGTAAGCAGAGTCTGATTCAGCCCAATATAAAGTGCATTGCAATAGTCCAGGCGATTAGTGATAAAAGCATGGATTAAAATCTCAAAATGATGTCGTGAAAGAAATCGTTTCAGCTTGGCCAGTTGTCTAAGTTGACAGAAACTAGACTTGATTATTATTAGACTTTATGTATTTTTTTCTCTCTCTTTATGTAGTCTGTTAAGGAGTGCATTTGTCAGAATATAATGTGGTAAAAACGACTGTTCACGCAGCAGGAAATTTTTATGATCCTCAAACTTTATGAGCGTAATAAAATTCAGATGATCAGAATGGTTTGAACTGTGTCGTAGTGCATCTTGTAGCTATGACAATTTAATGCCATTTGTTACTGTTTCCATAGAAACACACCCGTCACTTTCCAGGCTCTTTCAGAAGGAGACAGAAAGTTGTGGATGGAAGCTATGGATGGAAAAGAGCCTGTGAGTTTATTCTTCTTTAATGGGTCATGGTTTATTGTTCTACTTGTGAGTCCCCCACCGCCAAAAAAAGATGTGCTGTGCAACATAAAGTCACCCACTGTGCAAAGTGTGATGTAGCCAGTAGTGGAAGAACTCTCAAGGTGTTCTTTGATTTATGCTTTTGATCTGCTTGCCCAAGTGCCTTTTTTTTTGGTCCCTCATCAAAAAATTTTTTTTTTTTTTTCAAATAGCAGAAGTAATTTGTGATTATTAGTGTTTAAATGAAAGAATGTCTTATTATTACAAGTCTTCTACAAATCCTAATAATCTAATCTGCTTTTTGGTTACAATAAATATGAGAAGATTCTTCACACTGAGTAAAATAATTTTCTTTTTAAAATTGAATCTAATTGAAGTGAATGTTTGCATGATAGTATCATTTATTCTGTGTTGCCCTGCCAAAACGACTGCACTGTACAGAAACATAACTCACACATCATTAATCAGTCAATTCATTAATCAACATTTATTTGTGTAGCCCTTTACAACAGCCAAATGATGTCCAAAGTACTGTATAATGAGGCTAGCTCCAAAAGGGAGAAGGTTCCCATCGAAGCCCATGTTAAAATGTCCAACTTGAAAGCAGAAATCAAGTTTTCCACAAAGCCTCAATGCCACCTTAAAAAGCATTGATTTTGCTGATCTACAAATAAGGCTTTAACTGGCGCACGTGTGTGTATGTGTGTGTGTGTGTGTGTGTGTGTGTGTGTGTGTACATACGTAAATAAAAATTAGGCGAAAGCCTCTCATAACGCGCCCCAAAGTGAGTGAGTCCAACAAAGAAATTTGTTTTGTTTGTTGCGTGAACGCTCAGAGTAGAGATACTTTGAACAAGCTAGATGTAGCATACGTGATTACATGGGGAAGTACAGTGAAAACTAAGGAAACTTTTGCAGAGTGGTTTAAACCAGTAATTGAAGTGTACCTGTTCCAAAATTGGAATCAGTCTCATCGTCTGTCTGTCTGTCTGTCTGTCTGTCTGTCTGTCACATATCACTTCTGTATGTGATCTGTGACATTTCATGTGACAATATATCAGATCTGATCACATCTATGAGATCTGAGTCCAGGTCCACTTGGCTTGATCACATGCGCATAATGTACGATTGCAACTCTGCCTTCAGCTCAACTTCTGTCACGATTGTGGCATGTTAGATAGTCCATTATCTCCTGAAAATAGTCTTCTCCTGAATTGTTCCAATATGAGACATACATCTGCATGTCCAGGCAGTCTGTTAAATCTGCATGGTGGAGATAGTCCACTTCCGTCATGTTCACAGCACTAAACCAGCATCCTGTGACACAAACAGTGCATCACCACAGTTAGATTCCAAAATCCGACAGACTCTGAAAAAGTGAAAGAGCTTTGGGGTGAAATGTGTTGTCTCTTCTGTAAATCCGAGCCATCACTTTCAAAGAAAAGCTCCGGAGCTTCGTTATTGGACATAACCGCAGTTGTTTCACTCTGTCAGCCATCGGGATGTTTCTTTTTTGCTAATATGTACGTTACATGCCGGGAATGGCAGAGAATTGCCAAGTGAGACGTTTTCCGGAAATGCACCTGTTAACATGCTCTGCAAGAGCAATAAAAAACATCAGTGACCACTAATTATGAGCACATATGCGCTGAGAGACTTACAATCATGAATACTATGATGTGTGTTGCTAACTTAGACCTTAAAAAAACGTGTGACGTGCTTTAATTGGAGTCCACCTGGTAAAAAAAAATTAATTAGATTTGGAAAGACACACACCTGCCTACATATAAAGGCCCACAGTTGACAGTGCATGTCAGAGCACAAAACAAGCATGAAGTCAAAGGAATTGTCTGTAGACCTCCGAGACAGGATTGCCTCGAGGCACAAATCTGGGGAAGGGCACAGATACATTTCTGCTGCTTTGAAGATCCCAAAATGCACAGTGGCCTCCATCATCCATAACTGGAAGACCCCGATGGTCCAGCATTCCTCTGTGGAGAAAAGAGAACATTCCAGTAGGTAGATGGAATCATCCATAAATGGAAGAAGTTCAGATCCACCAGGACTCTTCCTAGAGGTGCCTGCCCATCTAAACTGAGTGATCGGGTAGAAGGGACTTAGTCAGGGAGGTGACCAAGAACTTGATTGTCACTCTGTCAGACCTCCAGCATTCCTCTGTGGGGAGAGGAGATCCTTCCAGCAAGACAACCATCTCTGCAGCAATCCACCAATCAGGCCTGTATGGTAGAGTGGCCAGATGGAAGCCACTCCTGAGCAAAAGGCACATGGCAGCCCACCTGGAGTTTGCCAAAAGGCACCTGAAGGACTCTTAGACCATGAGACAGAAAAATCTCTGTTCTGATGAGAGAAAGATTGAACTCTTTGGTGTGAAGGCCAGGTGTCACGTTTGGAGGAAACTAGGCACCATCCCTATAGTGAAGCATGGTGGTGGCAGCATCATGCTGTGGGGATGTTTTTCTGCAGCAGGAACTGGGAGACTAGTCAGGATGAGCGAAAGACGAATGAAACAATGTACAGACACATCCTGGATGAAAACCTGCTCCAGAGTGCTCTTGACCTCAGACCAGGGCGACGGTTCATCTTTCAGCAGGACAGTGACCCTAAACACACAGCCAAAATATCAAAGGAGTGGCTTCAGGACAACTCTGTGAATGTCCTTGAGTGACCCAGCAAGAGCCCGGACCTGAATCCGATTGAACATATCTGGAGAGATCTGAAAATGGCTGTGCACCAACGCTCCCCATTAAGCCTGATGGATCTTGAGAGGTGCTACAAAGAGGAATGGACAAAATGTCCCAATGATGGGTGGGCCAAGCTTGTGGCATCATATTCAAGAAGACTTGACGCTGTAATAGCTGCCAAAGGTGCATCAACAAAGTCTTGAGCACATGGTGTGAATACGTATGTACATGTGATTTCTTAGTTTTTATTTTTAATAAATTTGCAAACATTTCAAAAAAAAAATATTTTTTTGAAATGTTGTCATTACGGTGAGCTGTGAGTAGAATTTTGAGTGGGGAAAAATGAATTTACTCCATTTTGGAATAAGGCTGTAACATAAAATATGGAAAACGCTGTGAATGCTTTCCGGATGCAGCGTAAATATAGTGGGGGTCACTTCATCGATGCCCTCTCTGAAACTAAACTCTTGGACAGAGGCTGGACCCTGTCATTTCTGGAGTTGACTGAAGGGAAGGTGCCAGGTGTGGTGATAGTCATAATATTCCAGTTCGGTTGAGGAGACATAGGTTTGTATGTGTTTCTGTTTGGTATTGAGACTAAGATATGCTATTTTCTCCAAGTACTACCATGGGACTGACTTTAATACTTTTTTTTTTTTTTTGTCAATCACGGCTTGTCTTCACCAAAAACAACATTGACATGATGTTGTTGATAAGTGTACTTGGTCATACACAACAAAGATTCACTATTAATGTTTCAGAACATAAACCTAAGGTAGCTAAAGGACCTTACTGCTCAAGTTTTTTTTCAGTTATTATTATTATTTTTTGATAATTTCAGTTAGTAGCCCTGGCTGATCTCATTATGGCTCTCTTTTTGCAAATTATGTAAGAGATTGTATGAGGCTCATTATGCACATTATCCCGCCATCAGTGTGTGACTTAATGACTGCACTTGGCTTATCTTTTTTAGCCCCGTGAAGTGGCACTGAATTGAAATCATTTGTAATTTTGGACCTTTTTAAGCTCCAGTAATAATGTTCAGGTATTAATGGAAAATAAGGGTTACAGCTGAAGACCTGCCTGAAGATATTTTGTCTAGCACAGAAAGAAAATTCCGGTTGTGTATTTTGCAAGACCCTGCTGTTCTTGTGGTGTTTCTTGTCTATTTAGCAGTTCACCAAAGTGCCAAACTAGCAAGAAAAAAAGAAGTGCATGATGTTTGCCAATTCCTTTTTTTTCTGTAGCTTTGTTGTTCTTGTCTGCTGCCAGATCTTGTTCATGTCAGAGTGTGCAAAATGTGGTTTAACAGTGGCTGTCACGTGAGGTAACTTTCCTCAGTTAAAAAAAAACACCCCCCCCCCCCCACCCACCCACCAAAAAAAAAAAAAAAAAAAACATTACAGCTGTACAAAATGCCATCACTGATAGAGCATGTGAAAATGACAAGGCATGCTTTTCATTGCCTTTTTCATGTGCAGCTTCCGTACCAACTTGTGTTTATCATGAAAATTTCACAAGAGATTTTCCACCCGCAGTGTCCAAACACTCTGAAGGAAAAATCTGCTGTCGCATTGCCAAGCTGAGCTTCGGAGCGTTCACTCAGGCAAAGGATCAGCTGTCTGAAACAAAGACTTTGCTGGTGTTCTTTTAAAATAATCTCCTCTGCTGCAACAGCTCCTACCCCCAGGCTTTGTAATGTCTGAAATATTTATCATTGTCATTATCTAAGACTTCACACTCTTTACAGCATTTAAATAAGTGGCATGTCTTTGCAAGACTGAATTCATTTCAACATTTCTTACATCTGCACAGGCAGGTATTTCTCAGTAAGTCTCTTAAGCCCACAGCTTTAGTTTGGAAGTTGCGACGGTTTTGTTAAACTGTACATTTACTTTAAACCTATACGTTTGCACTCTATAATCAACACATTGGTATCAGTGTTCTTATGCACAGTAGACATCCCCATGAATTCTGGAGATAAATGGAGACTGCTGCCAGTCTCAGATAGCAGCCAGCTGGTCCATTACAGTCCTGATTGCTAAGGTTACCCCCGATCTGTCTCTTTTCAAACTTGTCTCACCTCCAAAACAAGAAGTGGATGATGAGCATGAACCTGTGTGCTAAAACGACAAATGTAATTCTGAGCTGAAAGATCACTTCAAGCGCTCCTTTGTACATTTTCTGCTGAATCTTTTTTATGAGGGAAAACTATTTGGCAGTGACCTGCAGTAGAGCAAAGGAAAAAAAGTGCTTGCATGTGCCTCTTTGAAACTTCCCTGAAGATCTTGGACATTTCTAACCAATAAAAATTAGCTGCTGTAGGTTGTACCTAGTTGTTGGATCCATGATTTTTGTATCCTTGAATTATATTTGACAGCTTTCAAGTATGAAGTTCTGTGTGTGTTTGTTTGTTTGTTTATTTGTTTTTTCAGTGTGGTTGTGTATTTACTTTTATTTTGTATAAGATTGCTTGACAATTGTGACTCTTGTTGGAAGTATTAGTTGTTATAAAAGAAATAATGCCTTTAAATTCTTTTGGGAGTGATTCAGATTGGGTTGTGGGTCAATGACTTAATTGCCATATCGTAATATTTTGCAGTGGTACATTTTGAATAATGATTTGTCAGATGAAAAACTAATGTGCCTGTGCCTCATGCAACTGATTGTCCACAAAGGCAATGTACTCCAGAACCAAAACAGAAATCCAGATCTGGTGTGTTACCATCTGTTTTGTAATGCTCTGTTACATGTGTAGGGGGTTGTAGCATTTCTTGGCATTCAGTATCTGAAAGTAAAATGGCTACAAACAACATGATGCTTAAATGAGGCTAACTCTGCACTATGTGAAAATGCAAAAACACATTAATTCAGAACACACTGTGAGACATGGGCAGCTAAAGTTCAGCATGTAGAGTGGTTTGCCTGTTAATTGAAGGGTCATTGATTGGGTACTCTGAGTCTGTTACCATTGTGTGAATGTGATGGTCTGTTGCATGTGGTTTACAATGCATGGCATGAATCCATTTGTATTTACACGATGCTAAATCTGAGCTCAAACTAGGGACCACAAAAGGTTTGGATAAAGTTGTTTAATTGGTCATGGCCATGTTGTGGACATAACATAAAATCAACTAATTAGATTGTCACCTGTTGCTGGAAATGTAGTGACTGTTCTGACAACTGGATTAACACCTGTTGCAACCACAGCTATACGTGAAAACTTCACTGACTACCGTGTATGCAGCATGCACATAAGTTGCCATTTCAGTTGGGCTTTGAGATGGACCTCGTGTGGTCTACAGGTCCACAGTTGGGCAGTGGTGGGCACAGCTAACCAAAAAGTTAGTTAGCGTTGATAACAGCTAATGAGCTAACTGAAAAGTTTTTTTTTTTTTATACAGCTAAACCGATAAACTACCCAAAAATTTATCGGAAGCTACAGCTAACCAATAACCCATAACTTTCAAAATTGATTTTTAACACCACGATCACAAACCCAAACAATGAATCACCACTTCTGTCTTTGTGCGCTGTGCCACCTGCTGGAAGCCCTTGTTTACTACATATTTACTCTACTGCAGCAAAAGGAGCCTGACCACCAGGTTGTCACAAAAAAAAGAAGTCATTATTCCTTAAACACATACAGCAGTTCTGCCGTGAGGCAGAGGTCTTGGAAAATAAAGCAGTTTTGACTTATGGTTTTGATTTATAAATCAAATTATTCTGGAAAGAATAACTAACTACTACGTTAATGACAGTTATTTGTACAAAGTTAAAATGTAACACATATCTTTTAATTTTAAATAATGCACTAATTCTGAAATTTTGTAACAAACACACAGATGCCAAAGGGATTATGAGTAAAATGAGCCTCCGCTAACACTGATTGGTTGACTCATTCATTCTGTGTAAAAACAAACACGTTAATGTGACGTGTGTGTTGGTTTACATATAAATGTGCTTTTGTAAAATATGCCATTTTTTCATATGTTAAAAAAAAAGCCATTTGCAAAAGCCAAAAGTCAAGTTGTAATTAGACAACTGTCTGATATAACCGGGTCAAAATGCATAGAACACTGCCATCTACTAGCGCTCAGACCCTAAACCATAATCCTTTGCGTGCCAGAGAGTTGCTGCGGTTTAAACAGCACAGAGAGAAAACACATGACGACAACTGTAAATGAACATTATACGAGGTCTATTAGAAAAGTATCCGACCTTATTATTTTTTTCAAAAACCATATGGATTTGAATCACGTGTGATTGTGTCAGCCAAGCTTGAACCTTTGTGCGCATGCGTGAGTTTTTTCACGCCTGTCGGTTGCGTCATTCGCCTGTGAGCAGGCTTTGAGTGAGGAGTGGTCCACCCCCTCGTCGTTTTTTTCATTGTTTAGGAATGGCTCAGAGACTGCCGCTTTGCTTGATCAAAATTTTTTCAGAAACTGTGAGGGACATCAAAGTGGACACCATTCGAGAAATTCAGATGGTTTTTGGTGAAATCTTTATGGGCTTCAAAGAGATTACGGAGTGTTACTGTCGTTTTAAGGACGGCCCAGAGCGACTGGTGGTGCGCCGCGCTCCGAAGCCGCCATCGACAGGCTGAGCGACCATTTCAATTCTAAACGGATGGCTGTATGGATCCGTGACCATCGTGTGCAGTTTCTCTGGTTATCACAAGAGCTGGACATCAACCATTTTCCGGCAGATTTCACTTTTAACAAGAGATTTTGTCATGGAAAGCCGAGCGGAGGCTTTGCGCGTCACGATGGATTCGCTACTGGAGCGAGACAAAACCACCTCCGTTTTGGTCTCACAGGACAGCTTTGAGATGGTGTTCAGACAGCTGTCGGTGGGTTTTCCATCTAGTGATTATCCGAGGCTTCATCACGGCGTTGCTTTGCGCCATGCGGCACCGCCGCGACACGCGGAATTCCTCCGCACGTCTGTCTCAATGTGCCAAAAAGTGCTGATGTCCACGTCTTTTCACAATTCATGTGCTAGCGATGACATCCTGCATAAACACAGCGTCCAGTTTGGAAATGAACAGCACATTCCATTGTTACAGGAGTTTTTTGTCATGGAATGAGGAGCGGAGGCTTTGCGCATTGCGGCGGTTGCCGCATGGCGCAAAGTAACGCCGTGATGAAGCCTCACAGGACATGTTCTGGCATGTCCAGGCACATCCACAATTTCTCGGATAATTCACTCAATGGAAAAACCACCGACAGCTGTCTGAACGCCATCTCAAAGTCGTCCTGTGAGACCAAAACGGAGGTGGTTTTGTCTCGCTCCAGTAGCGAATCCATCGTGACGCGCAAAGCCTCTCCGCTCGACTTTCCATGACAAAATCTCTTGTTAAAAGTGAAATCTGCCGGAAAATGGTTGATGTCCAGCTCTTGTGATACCCAGAGAAATTGCACACGATGGTCACGGATCCATACAGCCATCCGTTTAGAATTGAAATGGTCGCTCAGCCTGTCGATGGCGGCTTCGGAGCGCGGCGCACCACCAGTCGCTCTGGGCCGTCCTTAAAGCGACAGTAACACTCCGTAATCTCTTTGAAGCCCATAAAAATTTCACCAAAAACCATCTGAATTTCTCGAATGGTGTCCACTTTGATGTCCCACACAGTTTCTGAAAAAATTTTGATCAAGCAAAGCGGCCAGGTCTCTGTGCCATTCGTAACAATGGAAAAAACGACGAGAGGGGTGGACCACTCCTCACTCAAAGCCTGCTCACAGGCGAATGACGCAACCGACAGGCATGAAAAAACTCACGCATGCGCACAAAGGTTCAAGCTTGGCTGTTGCAATCACACGTGATTCAAATCCATATGGTTTTTGAAAAAAATAATAAGGTCGGATACTTTTCTAATAGACCTCGTACAACCAAAATGTACATTTTTATTTCTTTTCATCAGCTGCAGCAACTCTCTGGCATGCAAAGGATTATGGAATGTCTCAATACTTAGGTTGAATATTGCAATGAACACTACTGGCCAGTAGATGGCAGTAGAGACCATGAAAACTTGCCAAAACAAATATTCTAAATAAATAATCCGTCCGTGTCTGCTACATTTAATCTGCATAGAATTTAATAAACACAAACCGAATTTCAGACATCTTATATATATTACTCTGGAACAAAGACAACAAACAGTGTTGTAAAGGACAATAACCAGGTCATTATAGACCAAACAGGAAGCGATTGCAGCTCACCGTGATTCCAATTGAAAATAATGGAGAAGCAGCTTGAGCTTCTTCTGGCATTTTTACATAAAACAAACACAATAACGACTATAAACCCAGAGACTATATTCACGAGAGTTTTAGGCACAATATACAAAGGTTTTAATGCTGTTGTCCATTGGAGCCTGATCAGAGCGCCTCAAATGCATTTCTCCTGTCGTGAACTTTTATGGAACCCACCATGGTCCACACACCATGTCCACACTAAAACCTTTAAAATTAGTGCAATACTTTAAAACTTAAATATATAGCTGATATTTTCAATTTATAAAACTTCAGACGTGACGTTAGTTTAAATAACTTGTCCGAAATTAGTTTTACCATAGGATAAAACTGTATGCCTCTGGATGACTTGGGTGATATTGCCGGCTAGTTAGTAGGGTGTCAAGAAATTATTTTTTGGCTCTCATTTTGGGTCTCTTCTGTGACCAGATCTCCTCTGATTGCAGAGGATGGATCGTTTCTTCTGAAACCAGCTCTCCTTTGTCTGTAGAGGATAGAACTTTAGTCTACTAAAAAAATTAACAGTAGGCTCTAAAAACTTTGATATCAAACTTTAAAAATGTTTTACTGTTAAAGCTTTATTTACTCATAATATGTTAGCTGGTTTAGCTAGCTGCAAAACTCTGTTTCATTTGTGTGTTAATATAAACTCTTTGTCATATATTATGTAAAAGCTAGCAAGAAATGAAGACGTATAAAACTGAAATCACTGTTTTGGGAACCTAATAATACCTCTGGAGTGAAATCGCAGATGTCAGTGTGGACGCTACTTTGTACTAACTCAAAGCTAACTTTCTATGGAGTTAAATTTGTCTCAATACCTGCAAATGAACAGAGGGTGATCTCCAGATATTCGGTGATTTGCACAACTTCCACTCTTGTCAAAAGCTCATTCATGTACACGTACATGCAAGGCCTCCTACAGATGCTATTAAAGCGTAAATATTGTAAATATTGATTGATTGAATGAGGGGCTTTATTGAACATGTACAAATTGTATGTAAGACAATAGGATCTTAACAATTAATTAAACAACTGCAAATTATAAAGAACACAATACTCATACGGCCAAGGGTATTTTAGTATTGCGTTATATTTTAATCTATTAAGTTTAGATAATAGATTAATCCAAATTTCTTACTAAAAACAGAACAAACTCAAAGAAGAATTTGTGCTTTCTAAATGACTGCCTGTTCATACACAGGCCAAAATTAATCAAGCTAAGGGGGTATGAAGGTACTGGTCCAACTCCCCATAGCAAGAAACATTTATCCCACTGATGGGTCCTTGAATACAATGCCAAATGTCTACTCACTCCCACTCCCACAGAATGAAACCACTTGTGACCTCTGAACTTCTCTTTTAGAGGTATACAAAATAAAATAATTCAGCTACGTTCGGGGAAGATGCGGACAAAGCTGTGATACTATACAGGATCTGACAGTGTTTTGATTGATCTGTGGACTCTGAAATGGAGAGTCTGGATGTGATTATGTTCCTGGTTGTGTTCATGTAATCATGTGCCTCTCTGACAAGCTTCTTGCAGCTGAAACACACTTATTTCAGTTATTGCCAAATTGTTCCCGGGAGTAACTGCATTCTTTTAATTTCTTTGCTTGGTTTTGATTCAGGAATTTTGGTGATATTTTCCACTACTTAAAACAATAATTGCATATCTTTTATTTTCAGTCTTTCAAAACTCTTTGGAATAATTTCATTATTAGGTAAATCACAATTAGAAAATACTTCTATATACATACAAGCTATCTGCCATCAGCTGCTTTCCCTCCTCATTCTTTAAGAGTTCACTTTGCCTACTTTGTTGTTTTCATTTGTCATTTCAGATTTATCATTCTCCAATTCACAAGCAAGCTGAAAGTAAGTCTGTTATCATTGCTGCTCTATGTCTCACCTTGTGATAATTTAATTTTAAATTTAACGTTTTAGTGGGTTGGTAAATTATATTTCTGTTGATGCCAATTTTGAATTCACCCACTTATTTTATTGTATTTTAATTTGACTGATATTTTGTATCAAGGCTTGAAAACCAGGACAAAAAAAATGGCATTTCATTTTATAATTACTATTTAACAAGCTGCTATATATGTATATCATCTTCAACAACAACAAAAAACCTTAAAAACAAGTCATGTACGTATATTCAATTTGAGACCAATTTTCAGTTTGGTTTGACACAGTGTTTGTGTACTACCATAGATTTTATTTGCTTTGTCACAATGTGTGTTTAACAATAGCTTTGCTTAAAAAAACTCACATTCTTCCTTTTTCCTGTTAAATTTGCCCTTTTTATCCATTCACAGTGGAGCTGAATGAAATTGGCTTCAAGTTTGTGCGGAAGTGTATCAACTTGGTTGAAACAAAAGGTAAAACATTTCACATCTGTTTGACATGTTAGTTTGCTTACTTGTCCTTAAGGGGGCATAGTTGAGTCATTGGTTGCATGTTGTCACTCCTGCAGTCTGTGTTAGCTCTGTGGGGGGGGGGGGGGAAGAAGAGATCTTACATTACAGTAATAGTCTGAAATCATAGTTTCTTCAGGTTGCACCAAATTTTAATTATCACATTTTTATCCCACATATTGTATCAAAGGCTGTGTCTGCTGTGTCAAAGAGGAGTTAGGCACATAAACCCATTCTATTAGGGACTGTTAATCTGGTTTTGTAATAAGCACTTTTTTCCTCTTGGGTTTTTTTTTTTTAAATCAAAGCTCCTTCTTCGTGTAACTGAATGGATCCAAATCTTAAATTCTGAGACCCATTTTTAAGACAGATGTAGCTGGTTGCACTACGGGGTCTGCAGCCATGGGTGGCTCATTCATAAGGGTGATTTGGGCAACACACTGCCAAACAGGAAAAGGAGGGATGTTTTTTTTTTTTTCGCTGTCTGAGTCTGCCCCTGTTCCAGTGTTTATGAGCGTTCCAGACTACTTGATTTGCCTCTGAATGTGATTGTGCAGTCAGGTCCTGCCGATTCTCGTGCTATTTCAGTCAGGTTGAAAATCAAACCACCCATCTCTCACACATGCTCATCATCTCTATGTTTTCTGGGTATGCGCAGCACTTTACGTGTTTATGTCATCCGCAGCAGGATGTGACATCTGTCATTGCTGTATTCAAACCTTGAGAAGCTTGGATATGCTGTCCTCCAGCTCGGGGGACGATGCCTTATTCACATTCTATGTCGAACTAGTTAAGTTAGCAGCACCACACATCAGCAGAAATGTTCGGTGATTTCAGCCGAGCGCTGATAGGCTAAATTGTTGATCCATATTTCTCTCCAGGGTAATTTTATCAACGCACTTTTTCTGGAAGCAGGGACGTTTTTAATGTCTGGTCTTTCCCAACTTCCTGAACGCAGCACGTCACATTGTGTCAAGTACAGTGCATCCAGAAAGTACTCACAGCACTTCACTTTTTCCACATTTTGTTGTTACATCCTTATTCCAAAATGGATGAAATAAATTTTTTTCCTCAAACTTTTGCACACAATACCCCATAATGACAATGTGAAAAAGTCTTTTTATTTATTTATTAAAAATAAATGACTAAGAAATCACATACACTAAGTATTCACAGACTGCCATAAAGCTCAGAATTGAGCTTTGGTGCATCTTGCTTCCACTAATCATCCATGAGATGTTTCTACAGCTTAATTGGAGACCACCTGGGGTCGATTCAGTTGATTGGACATGATCTGGAAAGGCACACACCTGTCTACATATAAGGTCCCACAGTTGACAGTGAATGTCAGTGCACAAATTTTCAATTCATTTTCATTTATATAGCGCCAAATCACAACAGAGTTACCTCAAGGCGCTTCACACAAGTAAGGTCTAACCTTACGAATCCCCAGAGCAACAGTGGTAAGGGAAAACTCCCTCTGAGGAAGAAACCTCAAGCAGACGAGACTCAAAAGGGGTGACCCTCTGCTTGGGCCATGCTACAAACATAAATTACAGAAATAATACAAGCAGCATTGTATTGAACACAGGGGCTCCCCAAGGCTGCGTGCTCAGTCCACTGCTCTTCACATTACTGACACATGACTGCACAACAACCCACAGCACAAACCACATAGTGAAGTTTGCGGATGACACAACTCTGGTGGGGCTCATCTACAGGGAAGAGGTCACCCTTCTGACCACGTGGTGCAGAAACAACAACCTCCTGCTGAATGTCAACAAGACCAAGGAGATTGTTGTTGACTTCCGGAAAGGTCACACCCAACACCTGCCATTGACCATCGAGGGTGCTGCTGTGGAGATAGTGAGCAGCACCAAATTCCTGGGGGTGCACATCAGTTAGGACCTGTCCTGGACCGCCAACACTGCATCACTGGCAAAGAAGGCCCAGCGGCATCTCTACTTCCTGTGCAAACTCAAGTGGGCAAGTGCTCCACCAACCATCATGAGCACTTTCTACTGTGGCACCATTGAGAGCATCCACTCCAGCTGCATCACTGTGGGGTGGAAGCTGCACTGACTAAAACAGGAAAGCCTTGCAGTGCATAGTGAATGCAGCTGGAAGGATCATTGGTGTCTCACTCCCCTCTATGCAAGACATATACACCACCCACCTTACCCGCAAAGCAACCACAGTTGTGGGCGATGCAAGCCATCCCGCACACAGCCTGTTAATCACTCTGCCCTCTGGGAAGAGGTACAGGAGCCTCCGGTCCCGCACCACCAGACTCACAAAGAGCTTCATCCACCAGGCTGTGAGATTATTGAACTCTCTCCCCCCACCTCCACCCAGGCTTTCAAGAAGCTAATACATATATATATATATATATATAGTCCTGTCATCACCGAGGGAAGGTGAGAAATGAAATTTTGATTCCTTGTATGTCTAGTACATGTGAAGAATTGACAATAAAGCCAACTTTGAATTTGTTGTGGGGGCACATCATTTTGATTATGATTTTGATCAACTTTTTGCTGATGTAGGTTCCTGGATGCAAATTTCTTCCATAGCTTTCCAGGTGTAACATGTAGCTAGAGGGGAAATCTTCCGTTTTGTGCTGTCATCTAGTGGAAGTATTGCTGTATGAGTTCACCTAACAACAGATTGATGTGATTGCTTTGCATAATATACATACTGACTGAGCTGCCTTAATCATTATCAAAAAATGACCGACCTGAGAAATTCTTCAGGAGCCGCCACTGTCTACAGTAAAAACAGGAGTTGATTAAAATGCCATTTGACACATGATCCAAGTATGCCACATTGAGTGGCCTTGAACCAAGTAGGTAAATGAAGCATTCGTAACCAGGAAGGAACATCTATCTTAATTTTGGTTCACCAAGGAAAACCATGTAGTATATTTCAATTGTTGGGGTATTTTTTTTTAAAAGTTACACTTCCCTTCTTTATACCCCCTCCCCCCACTTGACTTTCCAGCACTCACACAAGAAGGAGTGTACAGAACAGTTGGCAGCAACATCCAAGTGAAGAAGCTCTTAAATGCCTTCTTTGGTAAGAAAGCAAGCTTGCGATTATGGACTACATCTGTCTGTTCTGTGGTGGATCCTCATTTGGGCTTGTCGACTTGACTTTGCAGTAAAATGCACTTTACAGGTTCTGTTTAATCTTGTATTCATCCTAAGAATGGCAAATACATATCATCAGGGTGATGAATGTTATTATCCTTTAAAGAACTTGGGTATTGCCCAAAGAGTACACCTGTTTAAACATCACTTGAGCTTTAAATTCTATCTAAACGGAGATTCATGGTTTTAATGGAGGCTTTTTATTAATTTTATTAATTAATTTATTTATTTATAGACCTACTAGAAACTGATCTGTCACTAATATCTTATTCTTCTGCAGAATTGTTCTAAAACAGCCCCTTTTGTTGGAACTAAAAGTAGAACTGCTGAGTTGTTTGACTAATTAAACTGCTCCGATGATATCAATGTTCATTTTATTTCATAGACCCTACCAACCCTGGTGATGTAGATTTCAACAGCACTGACTGGGAGGATAAAACCATCACAAGTGCCCTGAAGTTTTATCTGAGGTGAGTTTGTGTGGCCATAAACATTATATATTAAATGCTGCAGTACCTGTGGATGTTATTTCATCAAAAGTCTCTTCGACCATAAGAATAACTCTGTCCTTCCTTTCTGCTCTTTCCTTATTTGTCACCTGTGTCTTTTTGGTTCCTTTTTCCCATCTTTTCATAATTTTCCAGTTTTTTCATTAGTAGTTAAACATGGTGTAATTCTTGGTTGTTAAAAGGAAAAGCCCACCATAGTCTGTACAATTATGAGGAATTGGTTTTTGTTATCAGTAACTCTCAAAGTAAAACAAATTAATTAAAATTTATGTCATAAATCAAGCGAAGGGTTTATGTTAGAAAATCTAGGGCTATGTCATATTTTTCATGAGCTTCACTGTGTCTAAGATTCTTTTTAACTCTAATTTGTGCCCTTACATGTGCCCATATCAAGCAGGCTAAATAACATATTCCCCAAAATTACATCAGTGCCATTTTTCCTTCACTTCACCTTGAAAATGGATGTTTTATATTCCTCATTGACCAAGGGAGTTTTCCTCTCCGTCCCTCATAATCGAAAGTTCAGTCTGTACATTATTCATTATGTGGGAAAAAGCAGCATATTTAAAAACTTTTTTCCAAGTTCTATTGTCACTCTTGGGACCACCATCTGTAGAATAGAATGAGAGTGAAGGCTATATTGATTTTTGTTTCTACACATGTAGGTCGACACATAAGGAGGAACTATGCTAAGAACAGTTTTATATATAAAGATCAACCAATGAGAGAACCTGCGTACATAGAGAGATGGCTAATTAGCAAAAGCATACAAAATATTGATGTGTATCAGTAATAAAATGCAGAGCACAGTGGTACACAGCATCTAATTTCTTAAACCCTCAGTCCCAATGAATAATAAGCAATGAATAATAAGCTACGCATGGGCGTGTCAGAGATTATTTGAAGAATGATCCATGTTTAAGCCATCACTTATCTACTACTAAGGCGCCTCTATGTGCCTCTGTACCTCACATGTGCCAGGTATCGGCCTCTAGTGAGCCACGACCGACCTGTCATTTGAGCCCCATCCAGCTCGTGTTGCTGCATATGATCCAAGTCAAGTCACATATGATCCATGTAGTGCCATGTAATGTGACGTTGGTACACGTTTAGACATGGGTTTGGTCCAAACCTCCAGCCCTCCCACACTTGGTCTGTTTATGTGTCGGTTTTCAATTCACAGCATCCATTCAAGATGTTGTCACATTTTTTTAAACGCAGTCCAAAAATAGACGCTCCAGTACAGTCCTGCAGGTGTGTGCCATGCGTCAGGCTGCTGTCCACCTGTGTTCCAGAGTCATTAAATGCACCAGACCAGCTACACCCGAACCACAAGTTCCTGGACCGTCGCCTCTGTGCTTTGTCTCCCTACCTTTTTTCTTTGGACACCGTGATCCCAATTTTAACTTTGTGTTTGTCCGTTTATGTCTGCAAAATTTGTCTTTTATACGCTGCTGTTCTGCATTCCTGGACAGCCGCCTCTGTGCTCCTTCTGGCTTCCTTTCCATCCGCGGCTCGCAGGCTTTATTTCTTCTGCAGCTTTAAAGACACAGTCATTTTCACACTGCGATCCAACTTTTAACTTTGTGTTTGTCCATTATTGACTGCAGAATCACTCTTTTGTGAGCTAGCATTCTGCCAAAATGCTTGGTTTGAGCACAAGTCATTGCGTTAGTGCGCACACACAGCGGAGCTCCTGATCCATTAAAAGATATGAAATCTATCATAGACATACTTTTACAGTGATTTACAGAATGAATGAACATGCAGCTGTTTTACCAAATAAAAACATTACGAATAATTACCCTTTAGCTGTTCAAAACGGAGCAGGGGGCTGAGCCGCTCCAAAATAGCCTCTCCCAGTCATAGCTGGTAGGCGCTCAGATAATGGGCTTTTAGCAGCCTCGTCCTCATCACAAACATGTCTCTATAATCCTCATTAGTCCTTGTAGTACCTCGTACACAAACTGCCCCACGCTGTTGTTGCTAAATTTTGAACATCTTGAAATTAGTGTCATGCTCAGAGATGAGCCTCGTTAACTGAAGATACTGCCTCTAAGAGCCTCTCAGAGCCAGCATTCTCCCACGATAGTTGAATAAATCCTCTCATAGTGAAGAAAACATGCTGCGTAGCTCATTATTCATCCTTCATTATTTGGTGGGACCAGGGCTTAAGATACTGATTGGGGCAGTCAAAAACAAAAAACATTTGTATTGTCTGGATTCAGATACAGATTCGAAATTTAAAAGATAGGGGCTTCAACAAACTTAATGGGGTAATAAAACTCTTTGTGTGGTTTGTAGTTTCTGTAGTGGTGAGTGCTACATTTGTGTATCGCTCTATTTGATGTCCTGAGTTTATTGCACTGCAGCCTTTCTTGTTTACAACTGCTTGTATTTATGTGCAGGAGTCTGTCTGAACCTCTGATGACCTACGGTCTGCACAGAGATCTTATGGCAGCTGCAAGTAAGACATGTTTTGGAAAATATCCTATACAGAGTTTTATGTGTGGAAAAAGTAACAAAAATGAAATTCTTTGCTCATAAATATTGTTACAGACTAATGGGCAATTGTACAGTCATGGAATTGTAGTGAAAGCAAATTGTGGTCATATATACCTTTAAAAGTTAATCTTAAAGGCCTCGTCATACTTTACTAGACAGTGGTTACATGGTCACCATTGGCTAAATAGAAAAGGTCTTCTTATTTTTCTTTTTTGTTTTGGCTCATATTTGATAAAAGCATCTTGTCTTTACAGAATGAATCATGAGAATACTTGGGGGACAGATTTGGCATTTTTCCTCATTATCGTAATCCATTTTTCATTGTTGCTGTTTCACAGCGGTTGTAATTCCCTGCACTGATAACAGCGTGGGGCTTGGACAGCAAAATTACTTTGGTGGGTTAGTTCATTGCAGCCAACAAGTATAAACAATAACTTAAACAATAAATGCAATCTTCAATAAAGGGAGCACATAATGAGGATAAAGTGATTAGTTTGTGTTGAACATTGATGCACCAGATTAATGTCAAATGCACCTTTAGATTACCTTTGTTTTACCACATAGCCCTGTTTGCTACCTGCTGTTGCGATGTTGGATAGATTATGGAGAATTTGAAGCAGTTGTGGTTGGAGTTAATGATGCAGGCACACAGGGTACCCCCATTGAGTCAACAAGGGCCATAACTAATGGGAAACAAACCTAGGTAAGCTGGAGACATACCACCCACTCCAAGCTCACACAGAGCATGATACTCTTACATGCCCCTAAAAACCTCCTGGCCTGCAGTGGTGGGCACAGATAACCAAAAAATTAACTTTGATAACAGATAATCAGATAACTGAAAAGTTATCTTTATAAAGCTAAACCGATAAACCAACCAAAATTTCTCAGAAGCTACAGATAACCAATAACCGATAAATTCCAGTATTGTCTCCGGTACACTTGCAACTGTTAACAAGCTGCTTTTGAGTTTTAACACCACAATTGCTTTTGGAAGCATCAAAGGCGGCGACAGACACAAACAATGAGTCAGCACTTCTGTGTTTGTGCATCCTGCCCCCTGCTGGAAGCTCCTGTTTATTACATGGCTTCCAGCACAGAGCAGCTGAGACAAGCAATGAAGCTCAACTCTCTATTCAGTCACAGCACTGCCATCAGGCGGAGGTCTTGGAAAATAAAGCAATGCTGACTTATGGTTTGGTGTAAATAAAATTAATACTCATAGAGTAAGTCCATTAATGTCAATTCTGTCCTTTGTACAAAGTAAAATAATATCTTTTAATGTTGAATAATGCACTAATTCTGAAGTTTTGTAACAAACACAGACAGATCACAAAGGATTCTGGGTAAAATGCACCTCCGCTAACACTGATTGGTTGACTCATTCATTCTGTGTAAACCAACACGTTAATGTGAGGTGTGTCGTGTGTTGGTGTTACAGATAAATGTGCTTTTGTAAAATATGCCATTTTTTTATTTGTAAAAAAAAAAAAGGCCAAGTTGTAATTAGATAACCGTCTGATATAACCGGTATCAAAATAAATAGAACACTGCCATGATCTACTGGTGCCAGACATTCATTACTTAAGCTGGGTTTACACTGTGCGAGTTTTGGCCCTTTTCAGATGATTTTTCACGCGTGCGAGAATTTTTTGGATCGTGCCGAGTTTCAGGTTAATCGCACGTCCTGCATCGTGTAGTATACATGGAGTAACAAGCTGCGTTTAACCTGTCACGACCACCTCCTGATCGCCAATCGTATGGTTGGATGAAAATCAAACCTGTTTGATATTCTGGTCGGCCATTGTGAAGGTATCCCGCTGCTGAAGTGCTACAAGCGTCCAACCTCTCGCACTGTGCCTGTGTAAACACCAGAGAGAGCATAACAGTGATCATCTCTTTGGGAGAGCAGCTTCTGTTTCTTTTTCCCCCTTATTCTTCAACTCATGTAAAGTCTTGTAATGTTTTTTTTTAAACTTTGATGTCTCCCATCGAGAGTTTTTGTAAAAAATAAGAAATGTAAATTAAGTTTGAAAAAAAAAAAAAAACGCTTCTGTTTACGTTTCGCTTCTGGAAATATGAGTCCGACATGTGGTTTGTGCTCTGAACTTTTACACCATGCGGTTCTGTGGTACAGTTTGAGCTGGAACCGAGTACAGTGATTGAAAATATCATACAGTGTCTGCCCAGCTTCAGGGCGAATACTGCCATGAACACTACTGGCCAGTAGATGGCAGTAGAGACCATGAAAACTTGCCAAAACAAAATTCCAGATAATCCATGTCTGCTACATTTAAGATGCGTGGAATTTAATAAACGCAAACACAGTAACGTCTATAAACCCAGAGAATATATTCACAGAGTTTTAGGCACAATATACAAAGAGTTTAATGCTGTTGTTCTTGTGGAGCCTGTGATCAGAGTGTCTTAAATGCATTTCTCCTGTTGTGAATGTACTGAGATACCCATAATGCACCTGGACACAGCATGTCCACACCAGAACCTTAAAATTAGGGCATTACTTTAAAACATCCAGCCGATCTGCTCTGTGTAAGCCTGATCCCGTCAGATCTCAGAAGCTAGGCAGAGCAGGATCTGGTTAATACTTGGATGGGAGACCTCTTTGGAATACCAGCGGCTGTGTGTTTCTCCGGGTAAAACTGGAGTTGCGCCAGGAAGGGCATCCGGTGTAAAACGTGTGCCAATTACCGATGCGGATCTGGCTGTACCGCTGTGGCAACCCCGAACAAAACCGAGAGCAGCCGAATGAACAACAACAACTTTAAAACTAAAACATATATCTGATATTTTCACTTTATAAAACTTCAGATGTGACGTTAATTTAAATAACTTGTCCGAAATTAGTTTGGTTAAAATTTGAACCATAAGTTAAAAATGTATGCCTCTGGATGACTTGGGTGATATTGCCAGCGTATCAGTATGGGGTTAAAGGAAATGATTTTTTTTTTTGTGACCAGTTCTCCTTTGCCTGCAGAGGATAGAGTGGTTTCTTTTAGAAGCAGCTCTCCTCTGTTTGCATAGGGTAGAACTACACGTCTGCTACAAAATATTTAACAGGTAGATGCTCAACTGATTTTAAATTTTATAAATGTTTGTAGCTGTTCAGCTTTGTTTACCACGTTAACGGTGTAGAAATTCTCGGACCAAAACTTATCGGAAGATAATTAGTCCGATGATGGTTTTCAAAGTTATCTGAAAAGACAATCCAATAATGAAAACATTATCTTTGATAATTATCGGTTATTGGATTAGCAGAACTGTGCCCACCATTGCTGGCCTGCCGTCAGCAGATCATTCCCTGCAGTCACTGGAATTTTCCCCAGTGTCAGTCCAAAGAAGGAATTACTGTTCATCAAGTGTTTTAGGTCTTTTTCAGTCCACTAATGTAACACTATTACCAAAATGAGAAACAACTGATTGAATATATATCAAGCAAAGTATGTGCTAATGCAGATACAAACACTGCTCTAACTGTAGCCTACAAATATGAACTTCAAATTTTGATATGGATGCACAATCAAAAACATCCAACAGGTGCTAGTGTTTTTTGACACTCTGGAAGAACCTTTTGAAACATTACTGAACAACGCTTTGAGTTAGCCACTAATTAGAAGTACCGAAAAAAAAATTTTGGATGGCATCTCCAACCACACTTTATTTCTACTTTCAGGTTCAGGTGCATATTTTGTTGTACAGTAGTGTTCAGAATAATAGTAGTGATGACTAAAAAGATTAATCCAGGTTTTGAGTATATTTCTTATTGTTACATGTGAAACAAGGTACCAGTAGATTCAGAACATTCTCACAAATCCAACAAGACCAAGCATTCATGATATGCACACTCTTAAGACTATGAAATTGGGCTATTAGTAAAAAAAAAAAGTAGAAAAGGGGGTGTTCACAATAATAGTAGTGTGGCATTCAGTCAATGAGTTTGTCAATTTTGTGGAACAAACAGGTGTGAATCGGGTGTCCCCTATGTAAGGATGAAGTCAGCACCTATTGAACATGCTTTTCTCTTTGAAAGCCTGAGGAAAATGGGACGTTCAAGACATTGTTTAGAAGAACAGCGTAGTTTGATTAAAAAGTTGATTGGAGTGGGGAAAACTTATACGCAGGTGCAAAAAATTATAGGCTGTTCATCTACAATGATCTCCAGTGCTTTAAAATGGACAAAAAACCAGAGACGCGTGGAAGAAAATGGATAACAACCATCAAAATGGATAGAGGAATAACCAGAATGGCAAAGGCTCACCCACTGATCAGCTCCAGGATGATCAAAGACAGTCTGGAGTTACCTGTAAGTGCTGTGACAGTTAGAAGACGGATTGCTAAAAAGCAGTTTGAACATAATAGGTTTGAGTTTGTAGCATCAACAGCAGATGCTACTATTATTGTGAACACCCCCTTTTCTACTTTTTTTACTAATAGCCCAGTTTCTTAGCCTTAAGGGTGTGCATATCTGAATGCTTGGTCTTGTTGGATTTGTGAGAATCTACTGAATCTACTGGTACCTTGTTTCCCATGTAACAATAAGAATATACTCAAAACCTGGATTAATCTTTTTAGTCACATAGCACTACTATTATTTTGAACACTACTGTATGTCAATCAATCAATCAATCAATCAATTTTATTATATAGCACCAAATCACAACAAACAGTTGCCCCAAGGCGTTTTATATTGTAAGGCAAGGCCATACAATAATTACGTAAAAACCCCAACGGTCAAAATGACCCCCTGTGAGCAAGCACTTGGCGACAGTGGGAAGGAAAAACTCCCTTTTAACAGGAAGAAACCTCCAGCAGAACCAGGCTCAGGGAGGGGCAGTCTTCTGCTGGAACTGGTTGGGGCTGAGGGAGAGAATCAGGAAAAAGATATGCTGTGGAGGGGAGCAGAGATCAATCACTAATGATTAAATGCAGAGTGGTGCATACAGAGCAAAAAGAGAAAGAAACACTCAGTGCATCATGGGAACCACCCAGCAGTCTAAGTCTATAGCAGCATAACTAAGGGATGGTTCAGGGTCACCTGATCCAGCCCTAACTATAAGCTTTAGCAAAAAGGAAAGTTTTAAGCCTAATCTTAAAAGTAGAGAGGGTGTCTGTCTCGCTGATCCGAATTGGGAGCTGGTTCCACAGGAGAGGAGCCTGAAAGCTGAAGGCTCTGCCTCCCATTCTACTCTTACAAACCCTAGGAACTACAGGTAAGCCTGCAGTCTGAGAGCGAAGCGCTCTCTTGGGGTGATATGGTACTATGAGGTCCCTAAGATAAGATGGGACCTGATTATTCAAAACCTTATAAGTAAGAAGAAGAATTTTAAATTCTGTTCTAGAATTAACAGGAAGCCAATGAAGAGAGGCCAATATGGGTGAGATATCTCCTTCTTCCCCGTTAGTACTCTAGCTGCAGCATTTTGAATTAACTGAAGGCTTTTCAGGGAACTTTTAGGACAACCTGTAAAATGAATTACAATAGTCCAGCCTAGAGGAAATAAATGCATGAATTAGTTTTTCAGCATCACTCTGAGACAAGACCTTTCTAATGTTAGAGATATTGCATAAATGCAAAAAAGCAGTCCTACATATTTGTTTAATATGCGCTTTGAATGACATATCCTGATCAAAAATGACTCCAAGATTTCTCACAGTATTACTAGACATCAGGGTAATGCCATCCAGAGTAAGGATCTGGTTAGACACCATGTTTCTAAGATTTGTGGGGCCAAGTACAATAACTTCAGTTTTATCTGAGTTTAAAAGCAGGAAATTAGAGGTCATCCATGTCTTTATGTCTGTAAGACAATATATGGCATTAGAGAACATAAAGAAGGAATCATATCCTTAAACCTAGTTACAGCGCTTTCTGAAAGACTTCTAGTGTAATGAAACTTATTCCCCACTGCTGGGTAGTCCATCAGAGTAAATGTAAATGTTATTAAGAAATGATCAGACAGAAGGGAGTTTTCAGGGAATACTGTTAAGTCTTCTATTTCCATACCATAAGTCAGAACAAGATCTAAGATATGATTAAAGTGGTGGGTGGACTCATTTACATTTTGAGCAAAGCCAATAGAGTCTAATAATAGATTAAATGCAGTGTTGAGGCTGTCATTCTCAGCATCTGTGTGGATGTTAAAATCGCCCACTATAATTATTATCTGAGCTAAGCACTAAGTCAGACAAAAGGTCTGAAAATTCACAGAGAAACTCACAGTAACGACCAGGTGGACGATAGATAATAACAAATAAAACTGGTTTTTGGGACTTCCAATTTGGATGGACAAGACTAAGAGTCAAGCTTTCAAATGAATTAAAGCTCTGTCTGGGTTTTTGATTAATTAATAAGCTGGAATGGAAGATTGCTGCTAATCCTCCGCCTCGGCCCGTGCTACGAGCATTCTGACAGTTAGTGTGACTCATTTAAACTAACATATTCATCCTGCTGTAACCAGGTTTCTGTAAGGCAGAATAAATCAATATGTTGATCAATTATTATATCATTTACCAACAGGGACTTAGAAGAGAGAGACCTAATGTTTAATAGACCACATTTAACTGTTTTAGTCTGTGGTGCAGTTGAAGGTGCCATATTATTTTTCTTTTTGAATTTTTATGCTTAAATAGATTTTTGCTGGTTATTGGTGGTCTGGGAGCAGACACCGTCTCTACGGGGATGGGGTAATGAGGGGATGGCAGGGGGAGAGAAGCTGCAGAGAGGTGTGTAAGACTACAACTCTGCTTCCTGGTCCAACCCTGGATAGTCACGGTTTGGAGGATTTAAGAAAATTGGCCAGATTTCTAGAAATGAGAGCTGCTCCATCCAAAGTGGGATGGATGCCGTCTCTCCTAACAAGACCAGGTTTCCCCAGAAGCTTTGTCAATTATCTATGAAGCCCACCTCATTTTTTCTTTTCTCTTTGAAAGCCTGGGGAAAATGGGACGTTCAAGACACTGTTCAGAAGAACAGCGTAGTTTGATTAAAAAGTTGACTGGAGAGGGGAAAACTTATATGCAGGTGCAAAAAAGTATAGGCTGTTCATCTACAATGATCTCCAATGCTTTAAAATGGACAAAAAAAAACAGAGACGCGTGGAAAAAACAGAAAACAACCATCAAAATGGATAGAAGAATAACCAGAATGGCAAAGGCTCACCCATTAATCAGCTTCAGGATGGTCAAAGACAGTGTGGAGTTACCTGTAAGTGCTGTGACAGTTAGAAGACACCTGTGTGGAGCTAATTTATTTGCAAGAATCCCCCGCAAAGTCCCTCTGTTAAATAAAAGACGTGCAGAAGAGGTTACAATTTGCCGAAGAACACATCAACGGGCCTAAAGATAAGTGGAGGAATACTTTGTGGACTGATGAGATTAAAATTGTTCTTTTTGGGTCCAAAGGCCGCAGACAGTTTGTGAGATGACCCCCAAACTCTGAATTCAAGCCACAGTTCACAGTGAAGACAGTGAAGCATGGTGGTGCAAGCATCATGATATGGGCATGTTTCTCCTACTATGGTGTTGGGCCTATATATCGCATACCAGGTATCATGGATCAGTTTGGATATGTCAAAATACTTGAAGAGGTCAGGTTTCATGCCCTTGAAATGGGTGTTTCAACAAGACAATGACCCCAAGCACACTAGTAAACGAGCAAAATCTTGGTTCCAAACCAACAAAATTAATGCCTCGCAGATGTGAAGAAACCATGAAAAACTGTGGTTATACAACTAAATACTAGTTTAGTGATTCACAGGGTTGCTAAAAAAGCAGTTTGAACATAATAGTTTTGAGTTTGTAGGGTCAACAGCAGATGCTGCTATTATTGCGAACACCCCCTTTTCTACTTTTTTTTTTACTAATAGCCCAATTTCATAGCCTTAAGAGTGTGCATATCATGAATGCTTGGTCTTGTTGGATTTGTGAGAATCTGCTGAATCTACTGGTACCTTGTTTCCCATGTAACAATAAGAAATATACTCAAAACGTAGATTAATCTTTTTAGTCACATAGCACTACTATTATTCTGAACACTACTGTAGGTAAATGCTTGGGGTCAACTGTCCAACATAATGGGAAGTGTCATAGAGAGATGAAGAGGAGAGTGCAGGCAGGGTTGGAGTGGGTGGAAAAGGTGGCAGAGGATTTGTCACTGACGAATATCAGCAAAAGGGAAAGTCTACAAGACAGTAGTGAGACCAGTTATGTTGTACAGCTTAGAGACAGTGGCACTAACAAAAAGACAAGAGTCAGTGCCGTAGGTGGAGGAGCTGATTGATCTTGCAATTCTCTTTGGGAGTGATGAGGATGGACAGCATTTTTTTTTTTTTTTTTTTGATTGATAGAGGGGTTTATTGAACATGTACAAATTCTAAGTAAGACAACAGGACGTTAATGTAAGTAACAATAAATGTATAATTCTAATCAATTACATTTTTTCACAAATCTGATTGGTTAATCGAGTGAGATTTTAGACCTTATATCATGGTAACGGCAAAATATTTGACCGTTTCACATTTAGATGTATTAGTCCATGCCCTGACCTAGTTGTGTTCTGACGAGATATCATTCCTGTCGACAGGCCAGCCCTTCGCAACTGCGCATTGCGCAATATTGTCGGGACCCGGAACTGTCGATTTATGCGACGAGACACACAATTCAACAGAACACCGGCTGCGTGCGCTGCTACACAGATATTCTAATGGCGCTGAGAGCGAGCGAGAAAGTCGCGTACTGACGCTGCCGCCGACATGGGTGAATTTAAGCTACCATACGAAAGTATTGATGTGGATTCTGACACAGAAATACTGTTTCACATTTGATGGATGACTCCGCGCCCTGACCGCTGTTGAAGTGAAGCTGCCTCATGGTAAGCCTCGCCGACCGAATTACCTACAGAAAAAAAAAACGTGCAAACGATCGGCTTGGATTAGAATGGGAATAACCCCCCTTGTATTTGATTTGTGTACGTTCATGCTGTTATACGGTCACAAATATCTGTTTTATTGGCTCTGCTAACGCATCGCTGATAAAACTCCTTTTTAAGGATTAGGAATGAACATATCAGAGGGACAGCTCAGGTGGGATGGTTTGGAGACAGTCAGTGACGTGAGATTGAGATGGTTTGGACATGTACAGAGGAGGGACCCAGGGTATATAGGGAGAAGTATGCTGAGGATGGAGCCAAAGAAAAGGGAGGCCAAAGAGAAGGTTTATGGATGTGCTAAGGGATAACATGCAGATGGTTGCGGTAACAGAGGAAGTTACAGAGGACAGCGTGAGATGGAAATGATTGATCTGACTGTGGCGACCCCTAACAGGAGCAGCCGAAAGAAGAAGAAGATGTCTTGAGGTGATTACATTTTTTGAAGTGATTTATTCAAAGTTCAAGGAAGGCATGCTCCAAAAAAACACCTTGTTTTGTACAGCTCAATAACTTAGAAGTCTAGATGGTTCAGAGGTCAAGGAAAAGATGGTCTGAAAAACTCTTTTTTTTTTTTGGTATATCTCAACATCTAAGAAATCTATATGGATCAAACTTTGTGTGAGTATTACTTGATAGATATACAGAGGTATGTAAGTCTTTTTAAGTAGTTTCATTAATGGTCAAGGAAAACATGGTACAAAAACACTTTTTTTGTATTTCTCAATGTACAAGATGTGTATACGGATGAGCTAAAGCAGATATTGATCAGCAGAATATTTGGAATAGATTGATATGAATGAGTCACACAAGTCACATGATTAAGTTACACATAGTCAAACACCATTACAGATGTCTTTACCTTTTTTTCCCCCTCTGTATGTTTTTATTTGCATTTTTTTCAAATAAAAGTTAAAAAAAATTGGGTCTTTAAAAAGTATTTTATATAAAAAAAACATTTTGAGGACAGGAATTATAATTGGGGTCATCTTCTGTTCAGGCCGATACGGAACAACACAGACAGAAGACATCCTTAATGTTTTCTTTTTTAATCTGAGTCTTTATGGTAGTGCTCCCTTTGTTTTATTTGATTTTCACAGCCGTGGTAAGTATGAAATCTTCCTTCTTTTCAACAGGTGCTAGCATTTCTTCAGAATGTGTTAACGCTTAACAACCTGACTGTGGAGATGACACAGGATTTCATGCCTTACAAGCAAGAGTTGCAGCTCAGCTTGCAGAACGTAAGTGGTCTTAGTGGCACCAAAAGCTGCCATTAATGCAATTTTAAAATCATTTAACTGGATGAAGCATCTAAATTGCTGCCTGGATTTGCCTGCAGACGAGAAACCACTATGAGAGCACTCGGGAGCAGATGGAGGAGCTGATGAAAAGAATGACGCACCCATGCAAATTTCGAAAATGCGCAGTTTACTGCCAATGGAGGGCTATCTGTACTGTCAGGAGAAGTGTACGTTTACTTGCTGTTCATACAGAGCTATGTTTAAATCTGGTCTTAGTCTTGCATAGTTTTCACAATGACTGACTTGTCATTTTCGTAGCACCAGGGAGACTCTATTATGTTGTCATATTTTCTTCTGTCTGTCTGACTCATTATTGAGACAATGACTCATTACCATTACGTGTTAAACACTTACACTATAACTTCCCTGTTGGTAGTTGATGAGCTGATTGGTTTTTAGGTTTGTTTGGTTCATACATTAACATATTTTTGAGAAGTGTTTATTTTTCTTTTTAACAGCCATTACTTGAAAATATTTTATGATATAGCCTTTGTATTTAGAAAGTATCTTCTCTGCACAAACCAATGTAAGTGACTCAGTCTGGGTAACACTGTCAGCATTAATTCCCAAACAAACCCACATGCAGGAACTAACAAGCTTGTGTGAGGGTGAATTTTAGTATGAAGACAAACTGATTAGAAATGGGTTCATCTGCTTGTAATCAGTCATGACATTTTGATGTGTTGATTGCTGTGTTGTCATTCAAGCATTTTATCCCATGCTGCCACCTAGTGAGGGGACAACATGAATGCCTACACAGTATTTATAAGTGAAAACAAATTTAAATACTGTGCTACTGAAGGGTCATGTATTGTCTGATAAGTCAGTTAATTGCTGACATGCTATGGCAACACAAATTGGATGAGATGTAAACAACATGCAGTCAGTGTCACACAATGCAAGGCATGAATCTTCCACTCTAAGTGATGGTGACACTAAGGAATGATACATGGCAAATTACACAAATCAAAGTTTAGACTTGATCGTAAAGTAACCCATAGCATTCTTATCTAAACCCAAATGTAAATAATTTCTGAAAATACATTCCCAGGGTAACAGAGGACGATGAGATACGGTATAGCTGGAGACTAACTGCATCTGGTATAAAATGTAGTGGACCAAAATACCAGACACAGACGCATAGTCACTGTAATAATTACTGTAGATTAAAAGAACCCTAACCTGATCGACTCATCCATTTGAGCAAATATTGTCAAGAACAAATGATCACATATGAAAACAATTTATCTAAGGAACAGTGATGTGAATAGTGCACACTTTGTCCTCTGCACAGAGGGACATGCATACATGGAGAAATCTTGCAGATTTTCTTGATGGTTAGAATTTTGAAATTAATCTGTAGAATGAAATGGCTTTATTTTGTCCATGCTGATTGGTTTAGCCATACCCTGAGCAGGAAGCCACCATGTGATCTTCCAGGCAGAACATTCATGAAATGAAAGATATTGTTGAATAATGGGATTTGCAGTAAGTGGATCGAGCCTTTTTTTCCCCGCTAACACAGTGGATGATGTGATCTAATGATGTCAGGTGTATGGGGTCTAGACACATGTGACACTTACAACTTTCTCACATCTAAACATTATATTGGCACCATCAAAGTGTTCCTTATCACTCGAATCATATGAACTCTGGAATATTGTTAGTTGCAACTTGCTGTGAATTGAATTAACATTAAGAAGCCTGAGTGTGTCCAGAGGATCATGGAATTAATTCCCTGATTGGATACGAAGGGTCAATAAGGTTCATTTGAGCAAAGCCCCAAATCCACAAGTTACTCACAGTGTATAGTTGGGCACCTTGTATAGCAGCATTGGTGTGTGTTTGAATGATGTGAGGCATCATTGTAAAGTACTTTGAATATTTGCATTAGATGGAGAAAGCCTTGTAGAAATGCAGTCCCATTCACTGAGGATTTTGCTGTGTGCATTTGCTAATAGGTTGGTGGTTTTCTAAGTTCAAAATGATTGATGACAAGTTTCATAATCATAATGTGTTTACACAAATTTGATGTCAAATTTGAAGTCGGTTATGTGCAACACTTCATATTTGCATTGTATATATTGTGTTGACACAGATAAGTGTGGTTGTGTCTGTTGGTACATTATAATATTACATATTGTGCCATTTTTCTGTATTTTAGAGAATAAATCATTTTGTCTTTGAGGACAAATTATTTTGAATGTGCCTACAAGTTTTGCACAATACTGCATGTTAGCCAGACATGCATGATGGTATGCATGACCTCATAATTACAGTCTGTAAAACCTCGGTGGGACATAAAACCATTCAAGTACCTTTATATATTTTTTGTCTCCAAAGGGGCTTTGGGTATGACGTGGGTCAAATATTATTGCAAGTATGACAAAGAGGACCACATTCTTGTCATGATACCTTGTGAACAGAAGCCTACAACTAAACAGGTAGTTCACAAAAAACAACTGTTGCTTACAATTGAATTTTCTGTGAATCTGTAATTTTTCAACATCTACAGAAGTTACAGGAAGCTTATTAATGCAGTGGCCCTAATATTCTGTGTTTATGTCATCTCTGCTCCCTTCCAACTTTTTTTTTTTTTTTTTTTTGCAGGGTCCCCACACAAGTCCACACTGAATTCCTGCATCCGCCGGAAGACAGAATCCATAGACAAACGATTCTGCTTTGACGTGGAAACGATTGAGAGGTTAGCCCAAACATACCTTTGAGAAAGCTGAGACGAGGCAACAGGAAAGCCTTGTGGGCTCAATGGGTTCATACAGCAAGGTGAACAGGTGGTTCACAAGGATAGTGTGTGAGGGCCTAAATCGACTGTAGACCAAACAATCCCTAAGCAACGGGCTCACGCAAGAAACAGATGGCGAACACAACAGACTTATGTTTATATAAGCAGACTATCCAATTCAGCTACATTTTAAGAAGCTTCAGCCAACAGGCTGTGCCATATTTAAGGTTGTCTCCTGAAATCTGTGGAAATAATGTTGATAGGGTGTTTTAATGATTGAAGTGTTGCATCATTATGCATTAAAAGCGCAATGGTGCATCTTGAATATTTGAACAACGAATTAATTCCAGTGTGTACTCATAATGCCACAATGACTCTGCTGTCTGATAAACTCAAGGTGGCAGAGCTGCCTAATGTAGAAGATAACGTGGGGTCCAACATGTTTCAATCAAGTGTCCCTGAATTAAGCACAGCTCTGTAGCCGACCTTGACATTTGACTCCACCCCAGCGTACTCAAGATTTGTAGCAAGCCATCTGATTGATTTTTTTTTTGTTTTTTTGTCCTGTTTGGGTGGACTGTCATGTGCTTTTCAAGCTTTTGAAACTTGGTTTAACTTTATTGCTTTGTGCTTCTTGCATGTGATTTTTCCAAGTAGCATTAAATAAAATCATGTTGCCACTCACTAAATGGAAATACAGCATGTGGATATCAAGTCAGTCATGTGGCTGACTGACAGGTGAATGAGCTAGCATTCATATTTAGAATGATTTGGAAGCCACAAATATTGGGCAGTATTGAAGTTTTTATTCAAGCTGTCTTTACAGCATGCTTGAGTCCAAGGTAAATAAGGAACA
Source organism: Thalassophryne amazonica (assembly GCF_902500255.1). Lineage (NCBI taxonomy): Eukaryota > Metazoa > Chordata > Actinopteri > Batrachoidiformes > Batrachoididae > Thalassophryne > Thalassophryne amazonica. The sequence goes on from NC_047111.1 coordinate 90,008,662, forward strand.
TGAACTCTGTTAAACTTTCAGGTTTAATTTGAGTGTGATAACTCTACTTAAGGTTGTTTGTCTGCTGTCTCCTTATTTTTAATGCCTCAAAGTTAATTGGACAAATGGCTCTTCATAGGCCTGATTTTATTTTTTTCCTTTTTATTCATTCAGGGAGGTATCGCTCAAGCGCCCTGGAAGTTGCTCTGTACAACCACAGTCTGATGTGTTAACTGCTGAGCAGTTGTGGATTAAGGACACGTTAATGGTAGCAATTAGGAGGAAATAGACAATACTCTGTCACTATCCCACTCAGAATTTAAGTTGGAATAGTGAACCTATAAACCCTCAACTGACAAAGCTGTCTCTAGCCTTTATGCCTCGTTTCCAAATTCTACAGTTGTTTCAACTGTTGCATATCTCTTGAAGTGCAGTTAGGCTTTAAGAAATTTTAAGCGTATGGCACAATATGGAAATTCTGCTTCGAACAGGCTGTCCTCATATGCCTCTTTTACATGGTCAAGAACTAGGTTGGTGCTTAAGGCAGTTTTGAGTTGGCTCTAACTGAATGATCATGCCATACTGATGATGAGGGAAGCACCAAGACACTCATGTCACCTCTGAGTGATAGGATAGCTGTAATATGGACTGCATTTAACAAGCTTTGTGTGCTGCTTCACCAGTCAGTGTTCTGACAGCATAGCACAGAGAGAGAAAGTCATAAATAAAAGTTGTGAATAGTGAAGCCTAGATTTTGCATTTTTAAATGTCTAAAAGGACCTTGAGACATTTATCTGCTGACCTGTGAATGAAATAAAGAGGGAATAACACACACCTGACTGTAAACAACTGGGCAGCTGACTGTATTACTTTGGTTGTCATAAAACTGGTGACCCCACAAAGTGTTTCAGTTATTAGACCGCGCACCCGATGTAGATATGGTTGTCTTCAAATTAATTCAAGCTCATTTATTAGTATCTGGGATATATGGTGAAAATTTCAAATTCTGTCAACAAACAAAGTTTGAAATGCAAAAGCAAGTTTGCCAACAGTTAGAATTCTGAGTGGCAAGAAAATGTGGCACATTGGGGCTGCAAGGTTTGTAACAACATTGCAGATCATGTTTGCACTCTATATAGTCTAAAAGTTAAACTAAAAACTGGAAAGGAGATATAGAAATAAAAGCAATTATGAGAAAACATTTGAAAAACAAGTGACATGTTAAACAAGAGCAATCAGAGATTTCTGATGTCCGCCAATCCGGATCTGGATCAACTCCAAAATTCAGTGGAGGTCTTCTATGACCCTAATAATGCGTCTGTGGTGCAGATTTGATGAGAATCCATGAAGTGGTTTTGACATAATCCTTAAAGGCCTATTAAAGTGAAATCCTGATGTCAGAATCTGGATACGGATCACCTCTAAATTCAGTGGAGTCTTCCATGCCCTTATATGTATGTTTGTGTGGTGCAGTTTTGGTGAGAATCCATGTAGTAGTTTTGACGTAATCCTTCAAAGCTATATGACTTGATCCAGAATCCAAATCACCTCCAAAATTTAATAGAGTCTCGGTGTGAAATTTGGTGAGAATACATGCAGTAGTTTTGACGTAATAATGCTAACAGTAATTCTTCAAAGCCTATACCAGCCTATACAAGGTTGATCTAGAATCTGGATCCGGATCATCTCCAAAAATAATATCTATCTGTGGTGAAAATTTTGTCAAAATCTGTGCAGTAGTTTGAGTAGTCCTGCTAACAGACAGACAGACAGACAGACAAATAAGTAAACAAGAGCAAACAGAGATTTCTGACGTACGGCCAAACCGGATCCGTATCACCTCCAAAATTCAGTGGAGTCTTCCATGCCCTAATATGCATCTAAAATCTATCTGTGGTGCAACCTTGGTGAGAATCTGTGAAGTAGTTTTGAAGTTATCCTTCAAAGCCTATATAAAGGGAAATCTTGATCCAGGATTTGGATCTGGGTACAGATCACATCCAAAATTTAACAAAGTCTTCCATGGCCTAATATGTATCTGCAGTGCAAATTTTATGAGAATCTGTGAAGTCGTTTTGACGTAATCCTTCAAAGCCTATATAAAGTGAAACTTGATCCGGAACTGGATCATCTCCAAAATTTAATGGAGTCTTCCATGGCCTAATATCTATCTATCTGTGGTGCAAATTTGTTGAGAATCCATGCAGTGGTTTTTCACGTACTCCTGCTAACAGTAATCCTTCAGATCCTATATCAAGTGAAACTTGATCCAGAATCTGGATCCAGATCACCTCCAAAATTTATTGGAGTCTTCCATGGCCTAAAATCTATCAGTGGTAAAAATTTGGTGAGAATCCGTGCAGTAGTTTTGACATAATCCTGCTAACAGTAATCCTTCAAAGCCTATATAAAGTCAAGCTTGATCTAGAATCCAGATCTGGAGCATCTCCAAAATTGAATGGAGTCTTCGTTGGCGTAATATCTATTTGTGGTGAAAATCTCGTCAAAATGTGTGTAGTAGTTTTGATGTAATCCTGCTGACAGATAGACAAATACAGTTGTATGCAAAAGTTTGGGCACCCCTGATAATTTTCATGATTTTCCTTTATAAATCATTGGTTGTCAGGAAATTTCAGTTAAATATATCATATAGCAGACAAACACACTGATATTTGAGATCTGAGATGATGGTTTAGTGGTTAAGGTGTTGGGCTTGAGTCCAGAAGATCATGGGTTCAAATCCCTGCCCGACTGAAAAATCACTCAGGGCCCTTGGGCAAGGCCTTTAACCCTATTGCTCCCGGTGTGTAGTGAGCGCCTTGTATGGCAGCCCTGACATTGGGGTGAATGTGAGGCATAATTGTAAAGCGCTTTGAGCGTCTGATGCAGATGGAAAAGCGCTATATAAATGCAGTCCATTTACCATTTAAGTGAAATGAAGTTTCTAGTATTTTCAGAAAGTGTGCAATAATTATTTAAGCAAAATTGGGCAGGTGCTTAAATTTGGGCCTTGTCATTTTATTGATTTGAATACATTTAGCACTAATTACTGGGACACAAAATTGGTTTGGTAAGCTCACCCTTGACCTCCTTACACAGGTGACTTCAATCATGAAAGGGTATTTAAGGTGGCCATTTGCAAATGTTTCCCCTCTTTGCATCTCTTCTAATGAGTGGCAACATGGGAGCCTCTAAACAACTCTCAAATGACCTGAAAACAAAGATTGTTCAACATCACGGTTTAGGGGAAGGATACAAAAAAGCTATCTCAGAGATTTCAGCAGTCAGTTTCTTGATCCAGAATCTGGAAGCCATTTTTTGTACTGTGCATAGAACCGATGTTTGAATTCCAGTTTTAGTAGGGAAACCTGCGTAGTTGTTAAAGTTGACAGAAAAAGAAAATACTTTATCTCAATCTCAATTTATTTATAAAGCACTTTAAAATGCACCAACAACCAAAGCGCTGTACACAACAAAAACAGGCAAGTTAAAATAATTTAATAAAAAAAAGTTACAGTTAAAAGCAACAAAAAAAAAGTGTCAAGCTGTGTTAAAAGCCAAAGAGAAAAAAATGTGCTTTAAGAGACGATTTAAAAGCAGAGAGAGAATCAGCCTGCCTAATGTGCAAAGGAAGATCATTCCAGAGTCTCGGGGCAACGACTGAAAAAGCTCGGTCACCTCTACGCGTCCTCTTTGACCTTGGGATAACCAACAGTGACAAATCAGCTGCCTGAGTGAGCGTGAAGGGGCATATAAATTGAGCAGGTCAGACAGATATAGTGGGGCAAGGCCATGAAGACATTTAAAAACAAATAAAAGAATTTTAAAATCAATTCTAAAACGAACTAGGAGCCAATGAAGTGAGGCCAAAACCGGTGTAATGTGCTCGCACCTTCTAACACCAGCCAAAAGTCGAGCAGCAGCATTCTGCACCATCTGTAGGCGAGTAAGCAGAGTCTGATTCAGCCCAATATAAAGTGCATTGCAATAGTCCAGGCGATTAGTGATAAAAGCATGGATTAAAATCTCAAAATGATGTCGTGAAAGAAATCGTTTCAGCTTGGCCAGTTGTCTAAGTTGACAGAAACTAGACTTGATTATTATTAGACTTTATGTATTTTTTTCTCTCTCTTTATGTAGTCTGTTAAGGAGTGCATTTGTCAGAATATAATGTGGTAAAAACGACTGTTCACGCAGCAGGAAATTTTTATGATCCTCAAACTTTATGAGCGTAATAAAATTCAGATGATCAGAATGGTTGAACTGTGTCGTAGTGCATCTTGTAGCTATGACAATTTAATGCCATTTGTTACTGTTTCCATAGAAACACACCCGTCACTTTCCAGGCTCTTTCAGAAGGAGACAGAAAGTTGTGGATGGAAGCTATGGATGGAAAAGAGCCTGTGAGTTTATTCTTCTTTAATGGGTCATGGTTTATTGTTCTACTTGTGAGTCCCCCACCGCCAAAAAAAGATGTGCTGTGCAACATAAAGTCACCCACTGTGCAAAGTGTGATGTAGCCAGTAGTGGAAGAACTCTCAAGGTGTTCTTTGATTTATGCTTTTGATCTGCTTGCCCAAGTGCCTTTTTTTTTGGTCCCTCATCAAAAAATTTTTTTTTTTTTTCAAATAGCAGAAGTAATTTGTGATTATTAGTGTTTAAATGAAAGAATGTCTTATTATTACAAGTCTTCTACAAAATCCTAATAATCTAATCTGCTTTTTGGTTACAATAAATATGAGAAGATTCTTCACACTGAGTAAAATAATTTTCTTTTTAAAATTGAATCTAATTGAAGTGAATGTTTGCATGATAGTATCATTTATTCTGTGTTGCCCTGCCAAAACGACTGCACTGTACAGAAACATAACTCACACATCATTAATCAGTCAATTCATTAATCAACATTTATTTGTGTAGCCCTTTACAACAGCCAAATGATGTCCAAAGTACTGTATAATGAGGCTAGCTCCAAAAGGGAGAAGGTTCCCATCGAAGCCCATGTTAAAATGTCCAACTTGAAAGCAGAAATCAAGTTTTCCACAAAGCCTCAATGCCACCTTAAAAAGCATTGATTTTGCTGATCTACAAATAAGGCTTTAACTGGCGCACGTGTGTGTGTGTGTGTGTGTGTGTGTGTACATACGTAAATAAAAATTAGGCGAAAGCCTCTCATAACGCGCCCCAAAGTGAGTGAGTCCAACAAAGAAATTTGTTTTGTTTGTTGCGTGAACGCTCAGAGTAGAGATACTTTGAACAAGCTAGATGTAGCATACGTGATTACATGGGGAAGTACAGTGAAAACTAAGGAAACTTTTGCAGAGTGGTTTAAACCAGTAATTGAAGTGTACCTGTTCCAAAATTGGAATCAGTCTCATCGTCTGTCTGTCTGTCTGTCTGTCTGTCTGTCTGTCACATATCACTTCTGTATGTGATCTGTGACATTTCATGTGACAATATATCAGATCTGATCACATGAGATCTGAGTCCAGGTCCACTTGGCTTGATCACATGCGCATAATGTACGATTGCAACTCTGCCTTCAGCTCAACTTCTGTCACGATTGTGGCATGTTAGATAGTCCATTATCTCCTGAAAATAGTCTTCCTGAATTGTTCCAATATGAGACATACATCTGCATGTCCAGGCAGTCTGTTAAATCTGCATGGTGGAGATAGTCCACTTCCGTCATGTTCACAGCACTAAACCAGCATCCTGTGACACAAACAGTGCATCACCACAGTTAGATTCCAAAATCCGACAGACTCTGAAAAAGTGAAAGAGCTTTGGGGTGAAATGTGTTGTCTCTTCTGTAAATCCGAGCCATCACTTTCAAAGAAAAGCTCCGGAGCTTCGTTATTGGACATAACCGCAGTTGTTTCACTCTGTCAGCCATCGGGATGTTTCTTTTTTGCTAATATGTACGTTACATGCCGGGAATGGCAGAGAATTGCCAAGTGAGACGTTTTCCGGAAATGCACCTGTTAACATGCTCTGCAAGAGCAATAAAAAACATCAGTGACCACTAATTATGAGCACATATGCGCTGAGAGACTTACAATCATGAATACTATGATGTGTGTTGCTAACTTAGACCTTAAAAAAAACGTGTGACGTGCTTTAATTGGAGTCCACCTGGTAAAAAAAAATTAATTAGATTTGGAAAGACACACACCTGCCTACATATAAAGGCCCACAGTTGACAGTGCATGTCAGAGCACAAAACAAGCATGAAGTCAAAGGAATTGTCTGTAGACCTCCGAGACAGGATTGCCTCGAGGCACAAATCTGGGGAAGGGCACAGATACATTTCTGCTGCTTTGAAGATCCCAAAATGCACAGTGGCCTCCATCATCCATAACTGGAAGACCCCGATGGTCCAGCATTCCTCTGTGGAGAAAAGAGAACATTCCAGTAGGTAGATGGAATCATCCATAAATGGAAGAAGTTCAGATCCACCAGGACTCTTCCTAGAGGTGCCTGCCCATCTAAACTGAGTGATCGGGTAGAAGGGACTTAGTCAGGGAGGTGACCAAGAACTTGATTGTCACTCTGTCAGACCTCCAGCATTCCTCTGTGGGGAGAGGAGATCCTTCCAGCAAGACAACCATCTCTGCAGCAATCCACCAATCAGGCCTGTATGGTAGAGTGGCCAGATGGAAGCCACTCCTGAGCAAAAGGCACATGGCAGCCCACCTGGAGTTTGCCAAAAGGCACCTGAAGGACTCTTAGACCATGAGACAGAAAAATCTCTGTTCTGATGAGAGAAAGATTGAACTCTTTGGTGTGAAGGCCAGGTGTCACGTTTGGAGGAAACTAGGCACCATCCCTATAGTGAAGCATGGTGGTGGCAGCATCATGCTGTGGGGATGTTTTTCTGCAGCAGGAACTGGGAGACTAGTCAGGATGAGCGAAAGACGAATGAAACAATGTACAGACACATCCTGGATGAAAACCTGCTCCAGAGTGCTCTTGACCTCAGACCAGGGCGACGGTTCATCTTTCAGCAGGACAGTGACCCTAAACACACAGCCAAAATATCAAAGGAGTGGCTTCAGGACAACTCTGTGAATGTCCTTGAGTGACCCAGCAAGAGCCCGGACCTGAATCCGATTGAACATATCTGGAGAGATCTGAAAATGGCTGTGCACCAACGCTCCCCATTAAGCCTGATGGATCTTGAGAGGTGCTACAAAGAGGAATGGACAAAATGTCCCAATGATGGGTGGGCCAAGCTTGTGGCATCATATTCAAGAAGACTTGACGCTGTAATAGCTGCCAAAGGTGCATCAACAAAGTCTTGAGCACATGGTGTGAATACGTATGTACATGTGATTTCTTAGTTTTTATTTTTAATAAATTTGCAAACATTTCAAAAAAAAATATTTTTTTGAAATGTTGTCATTACGGTGAGCTGTGAGTAGAATTTTGAGTGGGGAAAAATGAATTTACTCCATTTTGGAATAAGGCTGTAACATAAAATATGGAAAACGCTGTGAATGCTTTCCGGATGCAGCGTAAATATAGTGGGGGTCACTTCATCGATGCCCTCTCTGAAACTAAACTCTTGGACAGAGGCTGGACCCTGTCATTTCTGGAGTTGACTGAAGGGAAGGTGCCAGGTGTGGTGATAGTCATAATATTCCAGTTCGGTTGAGGAGACATAGGTTTGTATGTGTTTCTGTTTGGTATTGAGACTAAGATATGCTATTTTCTCCAAGTACTACCATGGGACTGACTTTAATACTTTTTTTTTTTTTGTCAATCACGGCTTGTCTTCACCAAAAACAACATTGACATGATGTTGTTGATAAGTGTACTTGGTCATACACAACAAAGATTCACTATTAATGTTTCAGAACATAAACCTAAGGTAGCTAAAGGACCTTACTGCTCAAGTTTTTTTCAGTTATTATTATTATTTTTTGATAATTTCAGTTAGTAGCCCTGGCTGATCTCATTATGGCTCTCTTTTTGCAAATTATGTAAGAGATTGTATGAGGCTCATTATGCACATTATCCCGCCATCAGTGTGTGACTTAATGACTGCACTTGGCTTATCTTTTTAGCCCCGTGAAGTGGCACTGAATTGAAATCATTTGTAATTTTGGACCTTTTTAAGCTCCAGTAATAATGTTCAGGTATTAATGGAAAATAAGGGTTACAGCTGAAGACCTGCCTGAAGATATTTTGTCTAGCACAGAAAGAAAATTCCGGTTGTGTATTTTGCAAGACCCTGCTGTTCTTGTGGTGTTTCTTGTCTATTTAGCAGTTCACCAAAGTGCCAAACTAGCAAGAAAAAAAGAAGTGCATGATGTTTGCCAATTCCTTTTTTTTCTGTAGCTTTGTTGTTCTTGTCTGCTGCCAGATCTTGTTCATGTCAGAGTGTGCAAAATGTGGTTTAACAGTGGCTGTCACGTGAGGTAACTTTCCTCAGTTAAAAAAAACCCCCCCCCCCCACCCACCCACCAAAAAAAAAAAAAAAAAAAAACATTACAGCTGTACAAAATGCCATCACTGATAGAGCATGTGAAAATGACAAGGCATGCTTTTCATTGCCTTTTTCATGTGCAGCTTCCGTACCAACTTGTGTTTATCATGAAAATTTCACAAGAGATTTTCCACCCGCAGTGTCCAAACACTCTGAAGGAAAAATCTGCTGTCGCATTGCCAAGCTGAGCTTCGGAGCGTTCACTCAGGCAAAGGATCAGCTGTCTGAAACAAAGACTTTGCTGGTGTTCTTTTAAAATAATCTCCTCTGCTGCAACAGCTCCTACCCCCAGGCTTTGTAATGTCTGAAATATTTATCATTGTCATTATCTAAGACTTCACACTCTTTACACATTTAAATAAGTGGCATGTCTTTGCAAGACTGAATTCATTTCAACATTTCTTACATCTGCACAGGCAGGTATTTCTCAGTAAGTCTCTTAAGCCCACAGCTTTAGTTTGGAAGTTGCGACGGTTTTGTTAAACTGTACATTTACTTTAAACCTATACGTTTGCACTCTATAATCAACACATTGGTATCAGTGTTCTTATGCACAGTAGACATCCCCATGAATTCTGGAGATAAATGGAGACTGCTGCCAGTCTCAGATAGCAGCCAGCTGGTCCATTACAGTCCTGATTGCTAAGGTTACCCCCGATCTGTCTCTTTTCAAACTTGTCTCACCTCCAAAACAAGAAGTGGATGATGAGCATGAACCTGTGTGCTAAAACGACAAATGTAATTCTGAGCTGAAAGATCACTTCAAGCGCTCCTTTGTACATTTTCTGCTGAATCTTTTTTATGAGGGAAAACTATTTGGCAGTGACCTGCAGTAGAGCAAAGGAAAAAAAGTGCTTGCATGTGCCTCTTTGAAACTTCCCTGAAGATCTTGGACATTTCTAACCAATAAAAAAGCTGCTGTAGGTTGTACCTAGTTGTTGGATCCATGATTTTTGTATCCTTGAATTATATTGACAGCTTTCAAGTATGAAGTTCTGTGTGTGTTGTTTGTTTGTTTATTTGTTTTTTCAGTGTGGTTGTGTATTTACTTTTATTTGTATAAGATTGCTTGACAATTGTGACTCTTGTTGGAAGTATTAGTTGTTATAAAGAAATAATGCCTTTAAATTCTTTTGGGAGTGATTCAGATTGGGTTGTGGGTCAATGACCTTAATTGCCATATCGTATATTTTGCAGTGGTACATTTTGAATAATGATTTGTCAGATGAAAAACTAATGTGCCTGTGCCTCATGCAACTGATTGTCCCCAAAGGCAATGTACTCCAGAACCAAAACAGAAATCCAGATCTGGTGTGTTACCATCTGTTTTGTAATGCTCTGTTACATGTGTAGGGGGTTGTAGCATTTCTTGGCATTCAGTATCTGAAAGTAAAATGGCTACAAACAACATGATGCTTAAATGAGGCTAACTCTGCACTATGTGAAAATGCAAAAACACATTAATTCAGAACACACTGTGAGACATGGGCAGCTAAAGTTCAGCATGTAGAGTGGTTTGCCTGTTAATTGAAGGGTCATTGATTGGGTACTCTGAGTCTGTTACCATTGTGTGAATGTGATGGTCTGTTGCATGTGGTTTACAATGCATGGCATGAATCCATTTGTATTTACACGATGCTAAATCTGAGCTCAAACTAGGGACCACAAAAGGTTTGGATAAAGTTGTTTAATTGGTCATGGCCATGTTGTGGACATAACATAAAATCAACTAATTAGATTGTCACCTGTTGCTGGAAATGTAGTGACTGTTCTGACAACTGGATTAACACCTGTTGCAACCACAGCTATACGTGAAAACTTCACTGACTACCGTGTATGCAGCATGCACATAAGTTGCCATTTCAGTTGGGCTTTGAGATGGACCTCGTGTGGTCTACAGGTCCACAGTTGGGCAGTGGTGGGCACAGCTAACCAAAAAGTTAGTTAGCGTTGATAACAGCTAATGAGCTAACTGAAAAGTTTTTTTTTTTTATACAGCTAAACCGATAAACTACCAAAAATTTATCGGAAGCTACAGCTAACCATAACCCATAACTTTCAAATGATTTTTAACACCACGATCACAAACCCAAACAATGAATCCCACTTCTGTCTTTGTGCGCTGTGCCACCTGCTGGAAGCCCTTGTTTACTACATATTTTACTCTACTGCAGCAAAAGGAGCCTGACCACCAGGTTGTCACAAAAAAAAGAAGTCATTATTCCTTAAACACATACAGCAGTTCTGCCGTGAGGCAGAGGTCTTGGAAAATAAAGCAGTTTTGACTTATGGTTTTGATTTATAAATCAAATTATTCTGGAAAGAATAACTAACTACTACGTAATGACAGTTATTTGTACAAAGTTAAAATGTAACACATATCTTTTAATTTTAAATAATGCACTAATTCTGAATTTTGTAACAAACACACAGATGCCAAGGGATTATGAGTAAAATGAGCCTCCGCTAACACTGATTGGTTGACTCATTCATTCTGTGTAAAAACAAACACGTTAATGTGACGTGTGTGTTGGTTTACATATAAATGTGCTTTTGTAAAATATGCCATTTTTTCATATGTTAAAAAAAAAGCCATTTGCAAAAGCCAAAAGTCAAGTTGTAATTAGACAACTGTCTGATATAACCGGGTCAAAATGCATAGAACACTGCCATCTACTAGCGCTCAGACCCTAAACCATAATCCTTTGCGTGCCAGAGAGTTGCTGCGGTTTAAACAGCACAGAGAGAAAACACATGACGACAACTGTAAATGAACATTATACGAGGTCTATTAGAAAAGTATCCGACCTTATTATTTTTTTCAAAAACCATATGGATTTGAATCACGTGTGATTGTGTCAGCCAAGCTTGAACCTTTGTGCGCATGCGTGAGTTTTTTCACGCCTGTCGGTTGCGTCATTCGCCTGTGAGCAGGCTTTGAGTGAGGAGTGGTCCACCCCCTCGTCGTTTTTTCATTGTTTAGGAATGGCTCAGAGACTGCCGCTTTGCTTGATCAAAATTTTTTCAGAAACTGTGAGGGACATCAAAGTGGACACCATTCGAGAAATTCAGATGGTTTTTGGTGAAATCTTTATGGGCTTCAAAGAGATTACGGAGTGTTACTGTCGTTTTAAGGACGGCCCAGAGCGACTGGTGGTGCGCCGCGCTCCGAAGCCGCCATCGACAGGCTGAGCGACCATTTCAATTCTAAACGGATGGCTGTATGGATCCGTGACCATCGTGTGCAGTTTCTCTGGTTATCACAAGAGCTGGACATCAACCATTTTCGGCAGATTTCACTTTTAACAAGAGATTTTGTCATGGAAAGCCGAGCGGAGGCTTTGCGGTCACGATGGATTCGCTACTGGAGCGAGACAAAACCACCTCCGTTTTGGTCTCACAGGACAGCTTTGAGATGGTGTTCAGACAGCTGTCGGTGGGTTTTCCATCTAGTGATTATCCGAGGCTTCATCACGGCGTTGCTTTGCGCCATGCGGCACCGCCGCGACACGCGGAATTCCTCCGCACGTCTGTCTCAATGTGCCAAAAAAGTGCTGATGTCCACGTCTTTTCACAATTCATGTGCTAGCGATGACATCCTGCATAAAACACAGCGTCCAGTTTGGAAATGAACAGCACATTCCATTGTTACAGGAGTTTTTGTCATGGAATGAGGAGCGGAGGCTTTGCGCATTGCGGCGGTGCCGCATGGCGCAAAGTAACGCCGTGATGAAGCCTCACAGGACATGTTCTGGCATGTCCAGGCACATCCACAATTTCTCGGATAATCACTCAATGGAAAAACCACCGACAGCTGTCTGAACGCCATCTCAAAGTCGTCCTGTGAGACCAAAACGGAGGTGGTTTTGTCTCGCTCCAGTAGCGAATCCATCGTGACGCGCAAAGCCTCCGCTCGACTTTCCATGACAAAATCTCTTGTTAAAAGTGAAATCTGCCGGAAAATGGTTGATGTCCAGCTCTTGTGATAACCAGAGAAATTGCACACGATGGTCACGGATCCATACAGCCATCCGTTTAGAATTGAAATGGTCGCTCAGCCTGTCGATGGCGGCTTCGGAGCGCGGCGCACCACCAGTCGCTCTGGGCCGTCCTTAAAGCGACAGTAACACTCCGTAATCTCTTTGAAGCCCATAAAAATTTCACCAAAAACCATCTGAATTTCTCGAATGGTGTCCACTTTGATGTCCCACACAGTTTCTGAAAAAATTTTGATCAAGCAAAGCGGCAGTCTCTGTGCCATTCGTAAACAATGGAAAAAACGACGAGAGGGGTGGACCACTCCTCACTCAAAGCCTGCTCACAGGCGAATGACGCAACCGACAGGCATGAAAAAACTCACGCATGCGCACAAAGGTTCAAGCTTGGCTGTTGCAATCACACGTGATTCAAATCCATATGGTTTTTGAAAAAATAATAAGGTCGGATACTTTTCTAATAGACCTCGTACAACCAAAATGTACATTTTTATTTCTTTTCTCAGCTGCAGCAACTCTCTGGCATGCAAAGGATTATGGAATGTCTCAATACTTAGGTGAATATTGCAATGAACACTACTGGCCAGTAGATGGCAGTAGAGACATGAAACTTGCCAAAACAAATATTCTAAATAAATAATCCGTCCGTGTCTGCTACATTTAATCTGCATAGAATTTAATAAACACAAACCGAATTTCAGACATCTTTATATATATTACTCTGGAACAAAGACAACAAACAGTGTTGTAAAGGACAATAACCAGGTCATTATAGACCCAAACAGGAAGCGATTGCAGCTCACCGTGATTCCAATTGAAAATAATGGAGAAGCAGCTTGAGCTTCTTCTGGCATTTTTACATAAACAAACACAATAACGACTATAACCCAGAGACTATATTCACGAGAGTTTAGGCACAATATACAAAGGTTTAATGCTGTTGTCCATTTGGAGCCTGATCAGAGCGCCTCAAATGCATTTCTCCTGTCGTGAACTTTTATGGAACCCACCATGTCCACACACCATGTCCACACTAAAACCTTTAAAATTAGTGCAATACTTTAAACTTAAATATATAGCTGATATTTTCAATTTTATAAAACTTCAGACGTGACGTTAGTTTAAATAACTTGTCCGAAATAGTTTTACCATAGGATAAAACTGTATGCCTCTGGATGACTTGGGTGATATTGCCGGCTAGTTAGTAGGGTGTCAAGAGAAATTATTTTTTTGGCTCTCATTTTGGTTCTCTTCTGTGACCAGAATCTCCTCTGATTGCAGAGGATGGATCAGTTTCTTCTGAAACCAGCTCTCCTTTGTCTGTAGAGGATAGAACTTTACGTCTACTAAAAAAAATTTAACAGATAGGCTCTAAAAACTTTGATATCAAACTTTAAAAATGTTTTACTGTTTAAAGCTTTATTTACTCATAATATGTTAGCTGGTTTAGCTAGCTGCCAAAACTCTGTTTCATTTGTGTGTTAATATAAACTCTTTGTCATATATTATGTAAAAGCTAGCAAGAAATGAAGACGTATAAACTGAAATCACTGTTTTGGGAACCTAATAATACCTCTGGAGTGAAATCGCAGATGTCAGTGTGGACGCTACGTTTGTACTAACTCAAAGCTAACTTTCTATGGAGTTAAATTTGTCTCAATACCTGCAAATGAACAGAGGGTGATCTCCAGATATTCGGTGATTTGCACAACTTCCACTCTTGTCAAAAGCTCATTCATGTACACGTACATGCAAGGCCTCCTACAGATGCTATTAAAGCGTAAATATTGTAAATATTGATTGATTGAATGAGGGGCTTTATTGAACATGTACAAATTGTATGTAAGACAATAGGATCTTAACAATTAATTAAACAACTGCAAATTATAAAGAACACAATACTCATACGGCCAAAGGGTATTTTAGTATTGCGTTATATTTTAATCTATTAAGTTTAGATAATAGATTAATCCAAATTTCTTACTAAAAAACAGAACAAACTCAAAGAAGAATTTGTGCTTTCTAAATGACTGCCTGTTCATACACAGGCCAAAATTAATCAAGCTAAGGGGGTATGAAGGTACTGGTCCAACTCCCCATAGCAAGAAACATTTATCCCACTGATGGGTCCTTGAATACAATGCCAAATGTCTACTCACTCCCACTCCCACAGAATGAAACCACTTGTGACCTCTGAACTTCTCTTTTAGAGGTATACAAATAAAATAATTCAGCTACGTTCGGGGAAGATGCGGACAAAGCTGTGATACTATACAGGATCTGACAGTGTTTTGATTGATCTGTGGACTCTGAAATGGAGAGTCTGGATGTGATTATGTTCCTGGTTGTGTTCATGTAATCATGTGCCTCTCTGACAAGCTTCTTGCAGCTGAAACACACTTATTTCAGTTATTGCCAATTGTTCCCGGGAGTAAGTAACTGCATTCTTTTAATTTCTTTGCTTGGTTTTGATTCAGGAATTTTGGTGATATTTTCCACTACTTAAAACAATAATTGCATATCTTTTATTTTCAGTCTTTCAAAACTCTTGGAATAATTTCATTATTAGGTAAATCACAATTAGAAAATACTTCTATATACATACAAGCTATCTGCCATCAGCTGCTTTCCCTCCTCATTCTTAAGAGTTCACTTTGCCTACTTTGTTGTTTTCATTTGTCATTTCAGATTTATCATTCTCCAATTCACAAGCAAGCTGAAAGTAAGTCTGTTATCATTGCTGCTCTATGTCTCACCTTGTGATAATTTAATTTTAAATTTAACGTTTTTAGTGGGTTGGTAAATTATATTTCTGTTGATGCCAATTTTGAATTCACCCACTTATTTATTGTATTTTAATTTGACTGATATTTGTATCAAGGCTTGAAAACCAGGACAAAAAAATGGCATTTCATTTTATAATTACTATTTAACAAGCTGCTATATATGTATATCATCTTCAACAACAACAAAAAACCTTAAAAACAAGTCATGTACGTATATTCAATTTGAGACCAATTTTCAGTTGGTTTGACACAGTGTTTGTGTACTACCATAGATTTTATTTGCTTTGTCACAATGTGTGTTAACAATAGCTTTTGCTTAAAAAAACTCACATTCTTCCTTTTTCCTGTTAAATTTGCCCTTTTTATCCATTCACAGTGGAGCTGAATGAAATTGGCTTCAAGTTTGTGCGGAAGTGTATCAACTTGGTTGAAACAAAAGGTAAAACATTTCACATCTGTTTGACATGTTAGTTTGCTTACTTGTCCTTAAGGGGGCATAGTTGAGTCATTGGTTGCATGTTGTCACTCCTGCAGTCTGTGTTAGCTCTGTGGGGGGGGGGGGGGAAGAAGAGATCTTACATTACAGTACTAATAGTCTGAAATCATAGTTTCTTTCAGGTTGCACCAAATTTTAATTATCACATTTTTATCCCACATATTGTATCAAAGGCTGTGTCTGCTGTGTCAAAGAGGAGTTAGGCACATAAACCCATTCTATTAGGGACTGTTAATCTGGTTTTGTAATAAGCACTTTTTTCCTCTTGGGTTTTTTTTTTTTAAATCAAAGCTCCTTCTTCGTGTAACTGAATGGATCCAAATCTTAAATTCTGAGACCCATTTTTAAGACAGATGTAGCTGGTTGCACTACGGGGTCTGCAGCCATGGGTGGCTCATTCATAAGGGTGATTTGGGCAACACACTGCCAAACAGGAAAAGGAGGGATGTTTTTTATTTTTTTTCGCTGTCTGAGTCTGCCCCTGTTCCAGTGTTTATGAGCGTTCCAGACTACTTGATTTGCCTCTGAATGTGATTGTGCAGTCAGGTCCTGCCGATTCTCGTGCTATTTCAGTCAGGTTGAAAATCAAACCACCCATCTCTCACACATGCTCATCATCTCTATGTTTTCTGGGTATGCGCAGCACTTTACGTGTTTATGTCATCCGCAGCAGGATGTGACATCTGTCATTGCTGTATTCAAACCTTGAGAAGCTTGGATATGCTGTCCTCCAGCTCGGGGACGATGCCTTATTCACATTCTATGTCGAACTAGTTAAGTTAGCAGCACCACACATCAGCAGAAATGTTCGGTGATTTCAGCCGAGCGCTGATAGGCTAAATTGTTGATCCATATTTCTCTCCAGGGTAATTTTATCAACGCACTTTTTCTGGAAGCAGGGACGTTTTTAATGTCTGGTCTTTCCCAACTTCCTGAACGCAGCACGTCACATTGTGTCAAGTACAGTGCATCCAGAAAGTACTCACAGCACTTCACTTTTTCCACATTTTGTTGTTACATCCTTATTCCAAAATGGATGAAATAAATTTTTTTCCTCAAACTTTTGCACACAATACCCCATAATGACAATGTGAAAAAGTCTTTTTATTTATTTATTAAAAATAAATGACTAAGAAATCACATACACTAAGTATTCACAGACTGCCATAAAGCTCAGAATTGAGCTTTGGTGCATCTTGCTTCCACTAATCATCCATGAGATGTTTCTACAGCTTAATTGGAGACCACCTGGGGTCGATTCAGTTGATTGGACATGATCTGGAAAGGCACACACCTGTCTACATATAAGGTCCCACAGTTGACAGTGAATGTCAGTGCACAAATTTTCAATTCATTTTCATTTATATAGCGCCAAATCACAACAGAGTTACCTCAAGGCGCTTCACACAAGTAAGGTCTAACCTTACGAATCCCCAGAGCAACAGTGGTAAGGGAAAACTCCCTCTGAGGAAGAAACCTCAAGCAGACGAGACTCAAAAGGGGTGACCTCTGCTTGGGCCATGCTACAAACATAAATTACAGAAATAATACAAGCAGCATTGTATTGAACACAGGGGCTCCCCAAGGCTGCGTGCTCAGTCCACTGCTCTTCACATTACTGACACATGACTGCACAACAACCACAGCACAAACCACATAGTGAAGTTTGCGGATGACACAACTCTGGTGGGGCTCATCTACAGGGAAGAGGTCACCCTTCTGACCACGTGGTGCAGAAACAACAACCTCCTGCTGAATGTCAACAAGACCAAGGAGATTGTTGTTGACTTCCGAAAGGTCACACCCAACACCTGCCATTGACCATCGAGGGTGCTGCTGTGGAGATAGTGAGCAGCACCAAATTCCTGGGGGTGCACATCAGTTAGGACCTGTCCTGGACCGCCAACACTGCATCACTGGCAAAGAAGGCCCAGCGGCATCTCTACTTCCTGTGCAAACTCAAGTGGGCAAGTGCTCCACCAACCATCATGAGCACTTTCTACTGTGGCACCATTGAGAGCATCCACTCCAGCTGCATCACTGTGTGGGGTGGAAGCTGCACTGACTAAAACAGGAAAGCCTTGCAGTGCATAGTGAATGCAGCTGGAAGGATCATTGGTGTCTCACTCCCCTCTATGCAAGACATATACACCACCCACCTTACCCGCAAAGCAACCACAGTTGTGGGCGATGCAAGCCATCCCGCACACAGCCTGTTAATCACTCTGCCCTCTGGGAAGAGGTACAGGAGCCTCCGGTCCCGCACCACCAGACTCACAAAGAGCTTCATCCACCAGGCTGTGAGATTATTGAACTCTCTCCCCCCACCTCCACCCAGGCTTTCAAGAAGCTAATACATATATATATATATATATAGTCCTGTCATCACCGAGGGAAGGTGAGAAATGAAATTTTGATTCCTTGTATGTCTAGTACATGTGAAGAATTGACAATAAAGCCAACTTGAATTTGTTGGGGGGCACATCATTTTGATTATGATTTTGATCAACTTTTTGCTGATGTAGGTTCCTGGATGCAAATTTCTTCCATAGCTTTCCAGGTGTAACATGTAGCTAGAGGGGAAATCTTCCGTTTTGTGCTGTCATCTAGTGGAAGTATTGCTGTATGAGTTCACCTAACAACAGATTGATGTGATTGCTTTGCATAATATACATACTGACTGAGCTGCCTTAATCATTATCAAAAAATGACCGACCTGAGAAATTCTTCAGGAGCCGCCACTGTCTACAGTAAAAACAGGAGTTGATTAAAATGCCATTTGACACATGATCCAAGTATGCCACATTGAGTGGCCTTGAACCAAGTAGGTAAATGAAGCATTCGTAACCAGGAAGGAACATCTATCTTAATTTTGGTTCACCAGGAAAACCATGTAGTATATTTCAATTGTTGGGGTATTTTTTTTTAAAAGTTACACTTCCCTTCTTTATACCCCCTCCCCCCACTTGACTTTCCAGCACTCACACAAGAAGGAGTGTACAGAACAGTTGGCAGCAACATCCAAGTGAAGAAGCTCTTAAATGCCTTCTTTGGTAAGAAAGCAAGCTTGCGATTATGGACTACATCTGTCTGTTCTGTGGTGGATCCTCATTTGGGCTTGTCGACTTGACTTGCAGTAAAATGCACTTTACAGGTTCTGTTTAATCTTGTATCATCCTAAGAATGGCAAATACATATCATCAGGGTGATGAATGTTATTATCCTTTAAAGAACTTGGGTATTGCCCAAAGAGTACACCTGTTTAAACATCACTTGAGCTTTAAATTCTATCTAAACGGAGATTCATGGTTTTAATGGAGGCTTTTTATTAATTTTATTAATTAATTTATTTATTTATAGACCTACTAGAAACTGATCTGTCACTAATATCTTATTCTTCTGCAGAATTGTTCTAAAACAGCCCCTTTTGTTGGAACTAAAAGTAGAACTGCTGAGTTGTTTGACTAATTAAACTGCTCCGATGATATCAATGTTCATTTTATTTCATAGACCCTACCAAACCCTGGTGATGTAGATTTCAACAGCACTGACTGGGAGGATAAAACCATCACAAGTGCCCTGAAGTTTTATCTGAGGTGAGTTTGTGTGGCCATAAACATATATTATATTAAATGCTGCAGTACCTGTGGATGTTATTTCATCAAAAGTCTCTTCGACCATAAGAATAACTCTGTCCTTCCTTTCTGCTCTTTCCTTATTGTCACCTGTGTCTTTTTGGTTCCTTTTCCCATCTTTTCATAATTTTCCAGTTTTTTCATTAGTAGTTAAACATGGTGTAATTCTTGGTTGTTAAAAGGAAAAGCCCACCATAGTCTGTACAATTATGAGGAATTGGTTTTTGTTATCAGTAACTCTCAAAGTAAAACAAATTAATTAAAATTTATGTCATAAATCAAGCGAAGGGTTTTATGTTAGAAAATCTAGGGCTATGTCATATTTTATCATGAGCTTCACTGTGTCTAAGATTCTTTTTAACTCTAATTTGTGCCCTTACATGTGCCCATATCAAGCAGGCTAAATAACATATTCCCCAAAATTACATCAGTGCCATTTTTCCTTCACTTCACCTTGAAAATGGATGTTTTATATTCCTCATTGACCAAGGGAGTTTTCCTCTCCGTCCCTCATAATCGAAAGTTCAGTCTGTACATTATTCATTATGTGGGAAAAAGCAGCATATTTAAAACTTTTTTCCAAGTTCTATTGTCACTCTTGGGACCACCATCTGTAGAATAGAATGAGAGTGAAGGCTATATTGATTTTTGTTTCTACACATGTAGGTCGACACATAAGGAGGAACTATGCTAAGAACAGTTTTATATATAAAGATCAACCAATGAGAGAACCTGCGTACATAGAGAGATGGCTAATTAGCAAAAGCATACAAAATATTGATGTGTATCAGTAATAAAATGCAGAGCACAGTGGTACACAGCATCTAATTTCTTAAACCCTCAGTCCCAATGAATAATAAGCAATGAATAATAAGCTACGCATGGGCGTGTCAGAGATTATTTGAAGAATGATCCATGTTTTAAGCCATCACTTATCTACTACTAAGGCGCCTCTATGTGCCTCTCTGTACCTCACATGTGCCAGGTATCGGCCTCTAGTGAGCCACGACCGACCTGTCATTTGAGCCCCATCCAGCTCGTGTTGCTGCATATGATCCAAGTCAAGTCACATATGATCCATGTAGTGCCATGTAATGTGACGTTGGTACACGTTTAGACATGGGTTTGGTCCAAACCTCCAGCCCTCCCACACTTGGTCTGTTTATGTGTCGGTTTTCAATTCACAGCATCCATTCAAGATGTTGTCACATTTTTTTAAACGCAGTCCAAAAATAGACGCTCCAGTACAGTCCTGCAGGTGTGTGCCATGCGTCAGGCTGCTGTCCACCTGTGTTCCAGAGTCATTAAATGCACCAGACCAGCTACACCCGAACCACAAGTTCCTGGACCGTCGCCTCTGTGCTTTGTCTCCCTACCTTTTTTCTTTGGACACCGTGATCCCAATTTTAACTTTGTGTTTGTCCGTTTATGTCTGCAAAATTTGTCTTTTATACGCTGCTGTTCTGCATTCCTGGACAGCCGCCTCTGTGCTCCTTCTGGCTTCCTTTCCATCCGCGGCTCGCAGGCTTTATTTCTTCTGCAGCTTTAAAGACACAGTCATTTTCACACTGCGATCCAACTTTTAACTTTGTGTTTGTCCATTATTGACTGCAGAATCACTCTTTTGTGAGCTAGCATTCTGCCAAAATGCTTGGTTTGAGCACAAGTCATTGCGTTAGTGCGCACACACAGCGGAGCTCCTGATCCATTAAAAAGATATGAAATCTATCATAGACATACTTTTACAGTTGATTATACAGAATGAATGAACATGCAGCTGTTTTACCAAATAAAAACATTACGAATAATTACCCTTTAGCTGCTTCAAAACGGAGCAGGGGGCTGAGCCGCTCCAAAAATAGCCTCTCCCAGTCCTCATAGCTGGTAGGCGCTCAGATAATGGGCTTTTAGCAGCCTCGTCCTCATCACAAACATGTCTCTATAATCCTCATTAGTCCTTGTAGTACCTCGTACACAAACTGCCCCACGCTGTTGTTGCTAAATTTTGAACATCTTGAAATTAGTGTCATGCTCAGAGATGAGCCTCGTTAACTGAAGATACTGCCTCTAAGAGCCTCTCAGAGCCAGCATTCTCCCACGATAGTTGAATAAATCCTCTCATAGTGAAGAAAACATGCTGCGTAGCTCATTATTCATCCTTCATTATTTGGTGGGACCAGGGCTTAAGATACTGATTGGGGCAGTCAAAAACAAAAAACATTTGTATTGTCTGGATTCAGATACAGATTCGAAATTTAAAAGATAGGGGCTTCAACAAACTTAATGGGGTAATAAAACTCTTTGTGTGGTTTGTAGTTTCTGTAGTGGTGAGTGCTACATTTGTGTATCGCTCTATTTGATGTCCTGAGTTTATTGCACTGCAGCCTTTCTTGTTTACAACTGCTTGTATTTATGTGCAGGAGTCTGTCTGAACCTCTGATGACCTACGGTCTGCACAGAGATCTTATGGCAGCTGCAAGTAAGACATGTTTTGGAAAATATCCTATACAGAGTTTTATGTGTGGAAAAAGTAACAAAAATGAAATTCTTTGCTCATAAAATATTGTTACAGACTAATGGGCAATTGTACAGTCATGGAATTGTAGTGAAAGCAAATTGTGGTCATATATACCTTTAAAAGTTAATCTTAAAGGCCTCGTCATACTTTACTAGACAGTGGTTACATGGTCACCATTGGCTAAATAGAAAAGGTCTTCTTATTTTTCTTTTTTGTTTTGGCTCATATTTGATAAAAGCATCTTGTCTTTACAGAATGAATCATGAGAATACTTGGGGGACAGATTTGGCATTTTTCCTCATTATCGTAATCCATTTTTCATTGTTGCTGTTTCACAGCGGTTGTAATTCCCTGCACTGATAACAGCGTGGGGCTTGGACAGCAAAATTACTTTGGTGGGTTAGTTCATTGCAGCCAACAAGTATAAACAATAACTTAAACAATAAATGCAATCTTCAATAAAGGGAGCACATAATGAGGATAAAGTGATTAGTTTGTGTTGAACATTGATGCACCAGATTAATGTCAAATGCACCTTTAGATTACCTTTGTTTTACCACATAGCCCTGTTTGCTACCTGCTGTTGCGATGTTGGATAGATTATGGAGAATTTGAAGCAGTTGTGGTTGGAGTTAATGATGCAGGCACACAGGGTACCCCCCATTGAGTCAACAAGGGCCATAACTAATGGGAAACAAACCTAGGTAAGCTGGAGACATACCACCCACTCCAAGCTCACACAGAGCATGATACTCTTACATGCCCCTAAAAACCTCCTGGCCTGCAGTGGTGGGCACAGATAACCAAAAAATTAACTTTGATAACAGATAATCAGATAACTGAAAAGTTATCTTTTATAAAGCTAAACCGATAAACCAACCAAAAATTTCTCAGAAGCTACAGATAACCAATAACCGATAAATTCCAGTATTGTCTCCGGTACACTTGCAACTGTTAACAAGCTGCTTTTGAGTTTTAACACCACAATTGCTTTTGGAAGCATCAAAGGCGGCGACAGACACAAACAATGAGTCAGCACTTCTGTGTTTGTGCATCCTGCCCCCTGCTGGAAGCTCCTGTTTATTACATGGCTTCCAGCACAGAAGCAGCTGAGACAAGCAATGAAGCTCAACTCTCTATTCAGTCACAGCACTGCCATCAGGCGGAGGTCTTGGAAAATAAAGCAATGCTGACTTATGGTTTGGTGTATAAATAAAATTAATACTCATAGAGTAAGTCCATTAATGTCAATTCTGTCCTTTGTACAAAGTAAAATATATATCTTTTAATGTTGAATAATGCACTAATTCTGAAGTTTTGTAACAAACACAGACAGATCACAAAGGATTCTGGGTAAAATGCACCTCCGCTAACACTGATTGGTTGACTCATTCATTCTGTGTAAACCAACACGTTAATGTGAGGTGTGTCGTGTGTTGGTGTTTACAGATAAATGTGCTTTTGTAAAATATGCCATTTTTTTTATTTGTAAAAAAAAAAAAGGCCAAGTTGTAATTAGATAACCGTCTGATATAACCGGTATCAAAATAAATAGAACACTGCCATGATCTACTGGTGCCAGACATTCATTACTTAAGCTGGGTTTACACTGTGCGAGTTTTGGCCCTTTTCAGATGATTTTTCACGCGTGCGAGAATTTTTTGGATCGTGCCGAGTTTCAGGTTAATCGCACGTCCTGCATCGTGTAGTATACATGGAGTAACAAGCTGCGTTTAACCTGTCACGACCACCTCCTGATCGCCAATCGTATGGTTGGATGAAAATCAAACCTGTTTGATATTCTGGTCGGCCATTGTGAAGGTATCCCGCTGCTGAAGTGCTACAAGCGTCCAACCTCTCGCACTGTGCCTGTGTAAACACCAGAGAGAGCATAACAGTGATCATCTCTTTGGGAGAGCAGCTTCTGTTTCTTTTTCCCCCTTATTCTTCAACTCATGTAAAGTCTTGTAATGTTTTTTTTTTTAAACTTTGATGTCTCCCATCGAGAGTTTTTGTAAAAAATAAGAAATGTAAATTAAGTTTGAAAAAAAAAAAAAACGCTTCTGTTTACGTTTCGCTTCTGGAAATATGAGTCCGACATGTGGTTTGTGCTCTGAACTTTTACACCATGCGGTTCTGTGGTACAGTTTGAGCTGGAACCGAGTACAGTGATTGAAAATATCATACAGTGTCTGCCCAGCTTCAGGGCGAATACTGCCATGAACACTACTGGCCAGTAGATGGCAGTAGAGACCATGAAAACTTGCCAAAACAAAATTCCAGATAATCCATGTCTGCTACATTTAAGATGCGTGGAATTTAATAAACGCAAACACAGTAACAACGTCTATAAACCCAGAGAATATATTCACAAGAGTTTTAGGCACAATATACAAAGAGTTTAATGCTGTTGTTCTTGTGGAGCCTGTGATCAGAGTGTCTTAAATGCATTTCTCCTGTTGTGAATGTACTGAGATACCCATAATGCACCTGGACACAGCATGTCCACACCAGAACCTTAAAATTAGGGCATTACTTTAAAACATCCAGCCGATCTGCTCTGTGTAAGCCTGATCCCGTCAGATCTCAGAAGCTAGGCAGAGCAGGATCTGGTTAATACTTGGATGGGAGACCTCTTTGGAATACCAGCGGCTGTGTGTTTCTCCGGGTAAAACTGGAGTTGCGCCAGGAAGGGCATCCGGTGTAAAACGTGTGCCAATTACCGATGCGGATCTGGCTGTACCGCTGTGGCAACCCCGAACAAAACCGAGAGCAGCCGAATGAACAACAACAACTTTAAAACTAAAACATATATCTGATATTTTCACTTTATAAAACTTCAGATGTGACGTTAATTTAAATAACTTGTCCGAAATTAGTTTGGTTAAAATTTGAACCATAAGTTAAAAATGTATGCCTCTGGATGACTTGGGTGATATTGCCAGCGTATCAGTATGGGGTTAAAGGAAATGATTTTTTTTTTTGTGACCAGTTCTCCTTTGCCTGCAGAGGATAGAGTGGTTTCTTTTAGAAGCAGCTCTCCTCTGTTTGCATAGGGTAGAACTACACGTCTGCTACAAAATATTTAACAGGTAGATGCTCAACTGATTTTAAATTTTATAAATGTTTGTAGCTGTTCAGCTTTGTTTACCACGTTAACGGTGTAGAAATTCTCGGACCAAAACTTATCGGAAGATAATTAGTCCGATGATGGTTTTCAAAGTTATCTGAAAAGACAATCCAATAATGAAAACATTATCTTTGATAATTATCGGTTATTGGATTAGCAGAACTGTGCCCACCATTGCTGGCCTGCCGTCAGCAGATCATTCCCTGCAGTCACTGGAATTTTCCCCAGTGTCAGTCCAAAGAAGGAATTACTGTTCATCAAGTGTTTTAGGTCTTTTTCAGTCCACTAATGTAACACTATTACCAAAATGAGAAACAACTGATTGAATATAATATCAAGCAAAGTATGTGCTAATGCAGATACAAACACTGCTCTAACTGTAGCCTACAAATATGAACTTCAAATTTTGATATGGATGCACAATCATAAAACATCCAACAGGTGCTAGTGTTTTTTGACACTCTGGAAGAACCTTTTGAAACATTACTGAACAACGCTTTGAGTTAGCCACTAATTAGAAGTACCGAAAAAAAAATTTTTGGATGGCATCTCCAACCACACTTTATTTCTACTTTCAGGTTCAGGTGCATATTTTGTTGTACAGTAGTGTTCAGAATAATAGTAGTGATATGTGACTAAAAAGATTAATCCAGGTTTTGAGTATATTTCTTATTGTTACATGTGAAACAAGGTACCAGTAGATTCAGAACATTCTCACAAATCCAACAAGACCAAGCATTCATGATATGCACACTCTTAAGACTATGAAATTGGGCTATTAGTAAAAAAAAAAAAGTAGAAAAGGGGGTGTTCACAATAATAGTAGTGTGGCATTCAGTCAATGAGTTTGTCAATTTTGTGGAACAAACAGGTGTGAATCGGGTGTCCCCTATGTAAGGATGAAGTCAGCACCTATTGAACATGCTTTTCTCTTTGAAAGCCTGAGGAAAATGGGACGTTCAAGACATTGTTTAGAAGAACAGCGTAGTTTGATTAAAAAGTTGATTGGAGTGGGGAAAACTTATACGCAGGTGCAAAAAATTATAGGCTGTTCATCTACAATGATCTCCAGTGCTTTAAAATGGACAAAAAACCAGAGACGCGTGGAAGAAAATGGATAACAACCATCAAAATGGATAGAGGAATAACCAGAATGGCAAAGGCTCACCCACTGATCAGCTCCAGGATGATCAAAGACAGTCTGGAGTTACCTGTAAGTGCTGTGACAGTTAGAAGACGGATTGCTAAAAAAGCAGTTTGAACATAATAGGTTTGAGTTTGTAGCATCAACAGCAGATGCTACTATTATTGTGAACACCCCCTTTTCTACTTTTTTTACTAATAGCCCAGTTTCTTAGCCTTAAGGGTGTGCATATCATGAATGCTTGGTCTTGTTGGATTTGTGAGAATCTACTGAATCTACTGGTACCTTGTTTCCCATGTAACAATAAGAAATATACTCAAAACCTGGATTAATCTTTTTAGTCACATAGCACTACTATTATTTTGAACACTACTGTATGTCAATCAATCAATCAATCAATCAATTTTATTTATATAGCACCAAATCACAACAAACAGTTGCCCCAAGGCGTTTTATATTGTAAGGCAAGGCCATACAATAATTACGTAAAAACCCCAACGGTCAAAATGACCCCCTGTGAGCAAGCACTTGGCGACAGTGGGAAGGAAAAACTCCCTTTTAACAGGAAGAAACCTCCAGCAGAACCAGGCTCAGGGAGGGGCAGTCTTCTGCTGGAACTGGTTGGGGCTGAGGGAGAGAATCAGGAAAAAGATATGCTGTGGAGGGGAGCAGAGATCAATCACTAATGATTAAATGCAGAGTGGTGCATACAGAGCAAAAAGAGAAAGAAACACTCAGTGCATCATGGGAACCACCCAGCAGTCTAAGTCTATAGCAGCATAACTAAGGGATGGTTCAGGGTCACCTGATCCAGCCCTAACTATAAGCTTTAGCAAAAAGGAAAGTTTTAAGCCTAATCTTAAAAGTAGAGAGGGTGTCTGTCTCGCTGATCCGAATTGGGAGCTGGTTCCACAGGAGAGGAGCCTGAAAGCTGAAGGCTCTGCCTCCCATTCTACTCTTACAAACCCTAGGAACTACAGGTAAGCCTGCAGTCTGAGAGCGAAGCGCTCTCTTGGGGTGATATGGTACTATGAGGTCCCTAAGATAAGATGGGACCTGATTATTCAAAACCTTATAAGTAAGAAGAAGAATTTTAAATTCTGTTCTAGAATTAACAGGAAGCCAATGAAGAGAGGCCAATATGGGTGAGATATGCTCTCTCCTTCTAGTCCCCGTTAGTACTCTAGCTGCAGCATTTTGAATTAACTGAAGGCTTTTCAGGGAACTTTTAGGACAACCTGATAATAATGAATTACAATAGTCCAGCCTAGAGGAAATAAATGCATGAATTAGTTTTTCAGCATCACTCTGAGACAAGACCTTTCTAATGTTAGAGATATTGCATAAATGCAAAAAAGCAGTCCTACATATTTGTTTAATATGCGCTTTGAATGACATATCCTGATCAAAAATGACTCCAAGATTTCTCACAGTATTACTAGACATCAGGGTAATGCCATCCAGAGTAAGGATCTGGTTAGACACCATGTTTCTAAGATTTGTGGGGCCAAGTACAATAACTTCAGTTTTATCTGAGTTTAAAAGCAGGAAATTAGAGGTCATCCATGTCTTTATGTCTGTAAGACAATCCTGCAGTTTAGCTAATTGGTATGTGTCCTCTGGCTTCATGGATAGATAAAGCTGGGTATCATCTGCGTAACAATGAAAATTTAAGCAATGCCGTCTAATACTGCCTAAGGGAAGCATGTATAAAGTGAATAAAATTGGTCCTAGCACAGAACCTTGTGGAACTCCATAATTAACCTTAGTCTGTGAAGAAGATTCCCCATTTAATCAATCAATCAATCAATTTTTTTTTATATAGTGCCAAATCACAACAAACAGTTGCCCCAAGGTGCCTTATATTGTAAAGCAAGGCCATACAATAATTATGTAAAACCCCAACAGTCAAAACGACCCCCTGTGAGCAAGCACTTGGCTACAGTGGGAAGGAAAAACTCCCTTTTAACAGGAAGAAACCTCCAGCAGAACCAGGCTCAGGGAGGGGCAGTCTTCTGCTGGGACTGGTTGGGGCTGAGGGAGAGAACCAGGAAAAAGACATGCTGTGGAGGGGAGCAGAGATCGATCACTAATGATTAAATGCAGAGTGGTGCATACAGAGCAAAAAGAGAAAGAAACAGTGCATCATGGGAACCCCCCAGCAGTCTACGTCTATAGCAGCATAACTAAGGGATGGTTCAGGGTCACCTGATCCAGCCCTAACTATAAGCTTTAGCAAAAAGGAAAGTTTTAAGCCTAATCTTAAAAGTAGAGAGGGTGTCTGTCTCCCTGATCTGAATTGGGAGCTGGTTCCACAGGAGAGGAGCCTGAAAGCTGAAGGCTCTGCCTCCCATTCTACTCTTACAAACCCTAGGAACTACAAGTAAGCCTGCGGTCTGAGAGCGAAGCACTCTATTGGGGTGATATGGTCTACGAGGTCCCTAAGATAAGATGGGACCTGATTATTCAAAACCTTATAAGTAAGAAGAAGAATTTTAAATTCTATTCTAGAATTAACAGGAAGCCAATGAAGAGAGGCCAATATGGGTGAGATATGCTCTCTCCTTCTAGTCCCCGTTAGTACTCTAGCTGCAGCATTTTGAATTAACTGAAGGCTTTTTAGGGAACTTTTAGGACAACCTGATAATAATGAATTACAATAGTCCAGCCTAGAGGAAATCTAAATCTAATCTATTAGATAAATATGATTCAAACCACCGCAGCGCAGTGCCTTTAATACCTATGGCATACTCTAATCTCTGTAATAAAATTTTATGGTCAACAGTATCAAAAGCAGCACTGAGGTCTAACAGAACAAGCACAGAGATGAGTCCACTGTCTGAGGCCATAAGAAGATCATTTGTAACCTTCACTAATGCTGTTTCTGTACTATGATGAATTCTAAACCCTGACTGAAACTCTTCAAATAGACCATTCCTCTGCAGATGATCAGTTAGCTGTTTTACAACTACCCTTTCAAGAATTTTTGAAAGAAAAGGAATGTTGGAGATTGGCCTATAATTAGCTAAGATAGCTGGGTTCTTTTGATGGCTTTTTAAGTAATGGTTTAATTACTGCCACCTTAAAAGCCTGTGGTACATAGCCAACTAATAAAGATAGATTGATCATATTTAAGATCGAAGCATTAAATAATGGTAGGGCTTCCTTGAGCGGCCTGGTAGGAATGGGGTCTAATAGACATGATGGTTTGGATGAAGTAACTAATGAAAATAACGAAATGAAACTTATTCCCCACTGCTGGGTAGTCCATCAGAGTAAATGTAAATGTTATTAAGAAATGATCAGACAGAAGGGAGGTTTCAGGGAATACTGTTAAGTCTTCAATTTCCATACCATAAGTCAGAACAAGATCTAAGATATGATTAAAGTGGTGGGTGGACTCATTTACATTTTGAGCAAAGCCAATTGAGTCTAATAATAGATTAAATGCAGTGTTGAGGCTGTCATTCTCAGCATCTGTGTGGATGTTAAAATCGCCCACTGTAATTATCTTATCTGAGCTAAGCACTAAGTCAGACAAAAGCTCTGAAAATTCACAGAGAAACTCACAGTAACGACCAGGTGGACGATAGATAATAACAAATAAAACTGGTTTTTGGGACTTCCAATTTGGATGCACAAGACTAAGAGTCAAGCTTTCAAATGAATTAAAGCTCTGTCTGGGTTTTTGATTAATTAATAAGCTGGAATGGAAGATTGCTGCTAATCCTCCGCCTCGGCCCGTGCTACGAGCATTCTGGCAGTTAGTGTGACTCGGGGGAGTTGACTCATTTAAACTAACATATTCATCCTGCTGTAACCAGATTTCTGTAAGGCAGAATAAATCAATATGTTGATCAATTATTATATCATTTACTAACAGGGACTTAGAAGAGAGAGACCTAATGTTTAATAGACCACATTTAACTGTTTTAGTCTGTGGTGCAGTTGAAGGTGCTATATTATTTTTTCTTTTTGAATTTTTATGCTTAAATAGATTTTTACTGGTTATTGGTGGTCTGGGAGCAGGCACCATCTCTACGGGGATGGGGTAATGAGGGGATGGCAGGGGGAGAGAAGCTGCAGAGAGGTGTGTAAGACTACAACTCTGCTTCCTGGTCCCAACCCTGGATAGTCACGGTTTGGAGAATTTAAGAAAATTGGCCAGATTTCTAGAAATGAGAGCTGCTCCATCCAAAGTGGGATGGATGCCGTCTCTCCTAACAAGACCAGGTTTTCCCCAGAAGCTTTGCCAATTATCTATGAAGCCCACCTCATTTTTTGGACACCACTCAGACAGCCAGCAATTCAAGGAGAACATGCGGCTAAACATGTCACTCCCGGTCCGATTGGGGAGGGGCTCAGAGAAAACTACAGAGTCCGACATTGTTTTTGCAAAGTTACACACCGATTCAATGTTAATTTTAGTGACCTCCAATTGGCGTAACCGGGTGTCATTACTGCCAACGTGAATTACAATCTTACCAAATTTACGCTTAGCCTTAGCCAGCAGTTTCAAATTTCCTTCAGTGTCGCCTGCTCTGGTCCCCGGAAGGCAATTGACTATGGTTGCTGGTGTCGCTAACTTCACATTTCTCAAAACAGAGTCGCCAATAACCAGAGTTTGATCCTCGGCAGGTGTGTCGTCGAGTGGGGAAAAACGGTTAGAAATGTGAACGGGTTGGCGGTGTACACGGGGCTTCTGTTTAGAACTACGCTTCCTCCTCACAGTCACCCAGTCGGCCTGCTTTCCCGGCTGCTTGGGATCTGCCAGAGGGAAACTAACGGCGGCTAAGCTACCTTGGTTCGCACCGACTACAGGGGCCTGGCTAGCTGTAGAATTTTCCACGGCGCAGAGCCGAGTCTCCAATTCGCCCAGCCTGGCCTCCAAAGCTACGAATAAGCTACACTTATTACAAGTACCATTACTGCTAAAGGAGGCCGAGGAATAACTAAACATTTCACACCCAGAGCAGAAAAGTGCAGGAGAGACAGGAGAAGCCGCCATGCTAAACCGGCTAAGAGCTAGTAGCTGCGCTAAGCTAGCGGATTCCTAAAAACACACAAAGTGAATAATGTGTAAATAATTTAGAGGTGATTCAGCAGAGGGAGTGCTTTAGTTAAGGCACGTGACGATTACACTGTGAAACAAATCGTTATCTAGTTAACTAGATCAATCTAACTGCACAGATTAAACAGCTAACAGATACAGCAAAACACCGCTGTGCTCCGGAACAGGAAGTGATACAATACCGCAGTGAGAGCCAACCACCAGTAGAGGCAAGCAAGAGCTGTGAATTATGTATAAAGTATGTATAAAGTAAGTATGTATAAAGATGAGCTGAGCACACCAATAAGCACAGTGTGCAACAGATTGCAGATGAAGTAAAAGTAAAGCCCTAGTCCCACCAAATAATGAACAGTGAATAATGAGCCATGCAGCATGTTTTTATTCTGTACAAGAGGAGGCATTCAACAATTGTGGGAGAATAGTGGCTCTGAGAGGCTCTTAGAGGCAGAATGTTCAGCTAATGAGGCTCATCTCTGAGCGTGGCGCTAATTTCAAGAAGCTCAAAATTTAGCAGCAACAGCGTGAAGCAGTTTGTGTACGAGGTACCATGAGGACAAACGATTTTAGAGGCATGTTTGTGTTGAGAATGAGGCTGTTAAATACCCATTGTCTGAGCAACTGGCAGCTACGAGGACAGGACAGGCTATTTTGGATAGGCTCAGCCCTCTTCTGCACTACAATTCCACCTGCTTTGAGCGCTGGATGCTGTATATAAAATAATTATTTTGTAGCAGATCAATCATTTTCTGTCAGAGCTTGGATGTTGAAAACACCTCTAATCGCTTCTGGAATCAGAGGACCCGTTTCATCTGGACTCTTTTTTTCCCCTCTCTCCTGCTCCATGAAGTGGAGAGCATATTTGTAACAGTTCAAAAGGTAAGTATTTGTAATGTTTTTATTGTAATAGTTTGGTAAAACAGTTCAACGTTCATTCCTTCTTTATAAGCTGCTGTAAAATGATGTCATTGATAGATTTAACATCCTGTTAATGGATCAGATGAGCTCCGCTGTGTGTGCACATTGACGCAATGAGTCGAGCTCAAGAAGAGCATTTACGCAAAACGTCAGCTCGCAAAAGAGTGATTTTTCAGTCAATAATGGATGAACACAAAGTTAAATGTTGGATCGCGGTGTCAAAATGACTGTTTTTAAAGCCGCGGAAGAAATAAAGCTAGAGAGAAGGAGTGCAGAAGCAACTATTCTGGAACGCAGATGGAGAGCACGCAAAAGAGCGATTTTGCAGACATTAACCGACGAACACAAAGTTAAAAGTTGGATCACAGTGTCAAAATGACTGTATAAGCCGCGGAAGAAATAAAGCCAATGAGAAAAGCTGCAGAGGTGACTGTCCAGGAACCTGTGGTTCAGTTCTAGCTGGTCTGGTGCATTTAATGACTCTGGAACACAGGTGAACAGCAGTCTGGTGCATGGCGCACATTGTCTGGACTGTATTGGAGCATTTATTTTTGGACTGCGTTTATAAAATGTGACAGCATCTTGAACTTTAAAGGGACGAAGTGTGGGAGGGCTGGACATTTGGACCAGACCCACTAAACGTGCACTTACATTGCGCTACATGGATCATATGTGGCTTGACGTGGATCAGCCATTTGAGGCTGGATGGGGCTCAAATTACAGGTTGGCCGTGGCTCACTCGAGGCTGATACCTGA
Organism: Thalassophryne amazonica; assembly: GCF_902500255.1. Lineage (NCBI taxonomy): Eukaryota > Metazoa > Chordata > Actinopteri > Batrachoidiformes > Batrachoididae > Thalassophryne > Thalassophryne amazonica. The sequence continues at coordinate 90,041,578 of NC_047111.1, forward strand.
CACGTGAGGTACAGAGAAGTACATAGAGGCACCTTAGTAGCGGATATGTGACGGCTTAAAACTTGGTTCATTCTTCAAATAATCTCTGACACACTCATGCGTGGCTCATTATTCATGGTTTATTATTTGGTGGGACCGAGGCTTAACATGTCAGGGCCCTCACTGTGATGCAGGGCTGCTGAAGTTGGTGGGTTGAGCTAAGATGGTACTACTATGGGTCCCACGGCACTGCGTGGTGTATTTGAAGAATGTTACATTCACTATGTTGTTTCTTATTTTAATATTATTTTTATATTAGTGGACTGGAAAGGACCTAAAAAACAAACAAATATAAAGTAACTCCCTCTTGATTTGTATTTTTTTTAGTTTAATGTAGACATATAACATCAGTTGTTTATAGATATTATTGGGATGTTCTGAGCATTTAAATTTTCCATGTTGTCACCATTAGGGTTGATCGGAGCCACTTCTTGACAGATGTTGAAATCATTGTGAAAGATTATTTGCAGCAGTTTTTGGCCCACAACTTTACACCTATTTTAACCTCCTAAGTTCACCAAAAATGCTCCTTTATGTTGGCCCGAATAAGTGAGAAGTCAGATGTTTGATGTGTAGTATGACAACGTTCCTCAGCCAGCTGACAAATGGTGAGGTTGATGAGGATCGCTTATCAAAAACTCTGTTTCTGATTTATTTAAACATCACATCCACACATTACACAAAGGGCCCTGCAAAACCCCAAAGCACATCATCACCAACTACTAAAATGAGCATAAGACGTGTCCTCACACATTAAAGATGAGGAATTATATGGAAGAGAAACCATAAGTCAGGTTTTTATTTTCTACTGACTCTGCACTGTGCATGGTGATTACAGTGTGGTTAGATGGCAGAATCAGTTTGTGTTTAAAAAACATTTGCATGTGGGTGAGAGTGAATTAGTGCCCTGTCCACAATTCATTGTCAGACATATTGTTTTGTTTCTTTGGGGGAGCACTAATTTCAATGTAGAAAAAATACAGTGACATTAATAAATTAGTCTGAATTTGTTATGCACACATTAAGGCATTATTAAGGCTAACAGATGTTCCCATCTTCGCCTAGGTGAAGAGTAGCTGCCAAGCTTTAAGCATTTTTCATAAAAAAAAAAAAAAAAAAAAAAAGTTAAGCACAACGTTAAAAAGAGTGCGTCAACGCTGTGGTTTTAGGCTGTAAATAAACTACAGCACTCACAGAGTGCTCTAAACTCCAGCTATCAAACTTGTGCTGTGTCCTAATGGTGTTAACATATTATTGTACTTTTTGATTATTTAACTTTTAATTTTATTGTTTCCTGGTCTTGTGTGTGGATGTGTGAACAGAGCCACACCTGTAAAATTAATTTAGAGTCACCAACTCACATAACCTGCATTTCTTGGGAATTGGGAGGAAGCCGGAGCACCTGGAGAGAACCCATGGAAACACGCGGAAAACATGCAAACTTCACACAGAAAGGTCCAGTTTGGAAGCAAACCTGGGACCTTCTCACTGTGAGGCAACAGTGCTAACCACTAAGCCACCGTGCTGCCTTTTACTGTATAATTCAAAGATTATTTTAAATTTAAAATTTGTACCATCAGTTGTGTGTATTCTGTGGATAGAAAAAGGATTATACTAATGAAGCTTCACATTGTTGTAGGACTGTTATAGTATGTCTCTATGACAGTCCAGGAGTCTTCTAAGTATAATCCCATCTAAGATGACTGATGGATTTAAATGAAATTTGAATCAGCGGTATGAATGAGGGAAAAATAATTCTGGTCCATTGTAGTCAAGAGGAGATAATTGGAGTTTTTAACATAAGTCATATTTGTCAAATATGTTTAATAGACCTGCTGGGCTCTTCAGTACTAAAGATGACCATTTTATTAATTCAGTCATCACGAAAAAAAAAAAATCACTACCACTGAAATAGAATACATGCAAACAACTACTGTTGCAGAGCGGGGGTGTAATTTTTTTGACCTTGCTCACAGGCCTCTACTTGTAGAATGATCTCTCTGTGATTTGAGCAGTGAGTCTGTGAGGTGTTAGGTGTCTTGACATCTGCTTGAATATGGATAAACATTACTTTGGGGGTGGGGGGTGGGGTGGGGGGCTGGAGGGCTGGATACCAGGTGCAACAGAAGCGTCATTCATTGCTAATATTTAATTTTTTTTAGTAAAGTGAGGCTGCAGGTTCAGCCGTTGAACAGGCGATGTTAGAGCAGTCTAGAAGGCACTGAAGGGAATGTGTGTCCTGTTAGATTTTTCTGTCATACAGCATTGGCGTAAAATGGAGAAGTTAGTAAGTTTAATGCCATCAGCTTTTTTCTGTCAAAGACACTAAGAAAATAAACTTGCCAGAAGAAACTAATGCAGAAAGATATAGAATCACTACTACTGCAGCCTGTTTTCCATCAAGAAGTTGCATAAGTTCCCCAAGACAACAAGCAGCTTTAGTTTCCATGTAATGCCCTTCATTAAATTGATGTTGTTGTTTTTTTTCTTTACCTATTCCTGCATAACTTTTTTCTGGTAACTTTTTCTTAGTGTCTTTGCAACATTGTGTCGCTGCAACCCACTGCAGAATACAACATTATACACTGTTGTACTATTATCTACTCAGAGCAGGTTATATATGCTTCAGTATACCTGTTAGTAGGGTTATATGAAAGTTGTAAACAGACTTTTGTGAAACTTGGTTGTTGGTACTTTGAGTGGAAGAACCTATTAAATTGTGAGAATTGATATAAGAATTCACGAGTTTCCAGTTAAAACATTTATAATGGTTGTATAGTCATGACATTGGTATTGGCAGTATTGGATACAGCGAGAGGTCAGCTCATTGGAGTCAAAGATCAAAACATTTTCCTGAAAAAATGTTCAATTGGTGCAACTAGGAACTTGTGGTGCTTGTAGAATTTAATAGTAAAACCTGCTCTGTAGCCTAAGTGGTTCCTGTAATCTGAGGTGTGCTCTTTCTCATGTGCACTTTCTCTCTCTTTTTTGTTGCTGTTACCTTGACACTGCTTTAGTTTCTGACAAAGTCTTCCTTTAGAGCCGATGGAAATGTATCTTGCAAATGATTGATACAAACATTAGGGTCCCTTCACACATAACACGATTTATGTTGATTACCGCATGAAGGAGGAATTGCATGCCAATTGTGAAAAATCTGAGCAGTCTCCAACGCGTTGTACACCTGTTGCCACAACTATTTGCACACACCAGCGGCTGAAAGACAGAGTGTGCCCTGTGAGAGCCTATTCAAGCCCCTCGCAGCAGGTGTCGGCCACACGAACATCTAAACACGGCTCGTTTGGCACTTAGAACACATACCATGTTTTGACGGACACATGCGTCTGTGTGCTTACTGCCCTCACATAGAAATACATAAAAACATATATCGCTTTTGCGACGGGCTGGATAGTGTGCACAGCGCACACATTGACAGGCTGCTCCAGGTGATACGGACCGTCAGATCATAACACGCAGTAGGCGATCTGAATATCACGTCACCCACGTGAGCTCTGTTCCACATGACGAGGTGTCTGTCCTGCAGCGCGCCATCTACAAGACACGCGTGTTGCCCCGCACACACTGGGTTCAGCAGATGTGGATATAAGAGCGCCCTGCTTCTCATTCATGTAATTTCATGACTGTACGTCTGTGACCATGGGGCACCTACAGAGGAACAGATGGTTCATACTTGTATTGTCCGTTTGATAAGAGGGATTCAAAAAAATGCGGTGTTTTTTATGGTGTTGGTTTTCATTTTTCTTAAATACGTCCATCGGTTTGTTGGTTTTAGCCATTTTTCTGCACCTTTTACAGGCCAGTGATGGTAGCACAGTGGTAAAGTTTCTGTCTGGCCATTAGAGCATTTGAAATTGCGGGTTCAAATCCCATGGGTGCATGTAATTGTTTTTTTCACAGCAGCTGCGCGATGTGTTTACACATGCTCCAGCTGCTCGCATTGTGTTCCCATTGTGACGGTTTCGTGCATGAAACCGTAGCAGCGGGATTGTTCACGCCTGCCTGTTGGCTTGATGTTTTTGTGGTTCGCTTATATGAGCTGTTCCGCCGTGATTCTCCCTGATTTGTACTTATTCGTATTATGTGTGAAGGGGCCCTTAAGACCGTAGGACCAGTAGTTAATAATACAACCCCTGGCAAAAATTATGGAATCACCGGCCTCGGAGGATGTTCATTCAGTTGTTTAATTTTGTAGAAACAAAGCAGATCACAGACATGACACAAAACTAAAGTAATTTCAAATGGCAACTTTCTGGCTTTAAGAAACACTATAAGAAATCAAGAAAAAAAGATTGTGGCAGTCAGTAACGGTTACTTTTTTAGACCAAGCAGAGGAAAAAAAATATGGAATCACTCAATTCTGAGGAAAAAATTATGGAATCACCCTGTAAATTTTCATCCCCAAAACTAACACCTGCATCATATCAGATCTGCTCGTTAGTCTGCATTTAAAAAGGAGTGAACACACCTTGGAAAGCTGTTGCCACCAGTGGACTGACATGAATCATGGCTCCAACACGAGAGATGTCAATTGAAACAAAGGAGAGGATTATCAAACTCTTAAAAGAGAGTAAATCATCACGCAATGTTGCAAAAGATGTTGGTTGTTCACAGTCAGCTGTGTCTAAACTCTGGACCAAATACAAACAACATGGGAAGGTTGTTAAAGGCAAACATACTGGTAGACCAAGGAAGACATCAAAGCGTCAAGACAGAAAACTTAAAGCAATATGTCTCAAAAATTGAAAAATGTACAACAAAACAAATGAGGAACGAATGGGAGGAAACTGGAGTCAACGTCTGTGACCGAACTGTAAGATACCGCCTAAAGGAAATGGGATTTACATACAGAAAAGCTAAACGAAAGGCATCATTAACACCTAAACAGAAAAAAACAAGGTTACAATGGGCTAAGGAAAAGCAATTTGTGGACTGTGGATGACTGGATGAAAGTCATATTCAGTGATGAATCTCGAATCTGCATTGGGCAAGGTGATGATGCTGGAACTTTTGTTTGGTGCCTTTCCAATGAGATTTATAAAGATGACTGCCTGAAGAGAACATGTAAATTTCCACAGTCATTGATGATATGGGGCTGCATGTCAGGTAAAGGCACTGGGGAGATGGCTGTCATTACATCATCAATAAATGCACAAGTTTATGTTGATATTTTGGACAATTGAAAGGATGTTTGGGGATGATGAAATCATTTTTCAAGATGATAATGCATCTTACCATAGAGCAGAAACTGCAAAAACATTCCTTGCAAAAAGACACATAGGGTCAATGTCATGGCATAGGGTCATTGTCAATGAGCAGATCTGATTTGATGCAGGTGTTAATTTGGGGGATGAAAATTTACAGAGTGATTCCATAATTTTTTCCTCAGAATTGAGTGATTCCATAATTTTTTCCTCTGCTTGGTCTAAAAAAGTAACCGTTACTGACTGCCACAATCTTTTTTTCTTGATTTCTTATAGTGTTTCTTAAAGCCAGAAAGTTGCCATTTGAAATGACTTTAGTTTTTGTGTCATGTCTGTGATCTGCTTTTTTTTTCTACAAAATTAAACAACTGAATGAACATCCTCCGAGGCCGGTGATTCCATAATTTTTGCCAGGGGTTGTACAATGTCCATGGAAGAAATATACAGATGGAAGGGTTTGTTTCATTTTGTATTTCACTGAATAGATTTTCATAGTTTTAGCGATCTTATACCTTTAGGGTTTTGATTTTTGTTCCCATGTGACTCAAATTAATTGAACCTTTGATGTTTGCATTTTATCCCAAGTTGTTGAGTCCCCTGAAATATCACCCTGCAGTTTGGGAACCACTGCTCTAAACTCAGTGGTCTCTTTGATTGAGCACCTAAGTTCAGTTTTATTGTTGAACTGGTAACACTCTAGTGTTTAAACAGCTAAAAATTACATGAATGGGCACGTGGTTAGTGCATCCCAGCCAGCAGTTTGTGTTGATGATCCAAAAAACAAATAAACAAACAAAAAACTTTATATGTTTTCATTTTGTAACTCACAAAATTAGTAAGAGTAGGTAATGACTATGAACTGATTAATTCATGGTGAACTTTGTTGCATCAAATCAATCCCAAAAGCAGCTTTGTTTTGCCAACATAATAATTCATAGATGTGTCTGCCACCTGCTGGATGGCTCATAGCGATGGATGGATTGTGGAAAATTATGAACAGCTGTGGCATTTGTGTGCAGTTTGGCAGCCACTTATTGAAACAGTGACCAGTTAGTGTACTTGTTGGTGCGCTCTGACCGTTACATCAGCATGAGCTAATGAATTGTGCTAGCAACAACAGGGAGAAATAAAATGTCCAGCACATGGGCAGATATGGGGCTAAATATATGACAGAAGTGGAAATTAAAATCACAATTAAAGGATAGCTGGAACATGTGGCTGGGAGTGATCCCAAAACTTTTTGTCTGTGCTGCAAATTAGTTATCACTCATTTGAAACACTGCTTCAAAATGTTTTGAACATTGGTCTGGAGTTCACATGAAAAGGACATCATCACTTGTGCTGCCACCTGGTGAACACTGGCACCTGCTAGAGAGAGTTCATATTCCATAGTCAGCTCTGTACGTGTGCTGCTTATAGTACAAATATGAAAAAGAAATACTTAGAAAATGATAAACCATCAGGGGATAACTGATCTGAGAGGTACGAGGTAAATAGCAGATCAGCGGCTGCAGTATATATAAAAATGTTGTTCCTGATGAATACCTTTGAAGTCAATGTAAACTCACGCAAAGTGGCTCTGCTGTATCTGCTGAAACACACCGTCAGTCTGGATCATTAAAAAATAATCTGTTTCAGTCTGCTCAGTGTTAAGGAGTGCTTTCTCAGATCACACTAAAATGCATGACGCTAGGAAGGAATCAGAATTGGTGGACGCTGTTATAATTCATTCTCTTACCTTTGCATATGGCAGTGTTTTAGTGATACTCTGACGACAACGTTAACTAGAAGACAAATGGTTAAAAACTAATCCTGTCCTGAGTCCTGACTGAGGATTAATGAAGGACTAAATAGATGGCTCTTGAATTTGTTTATTCTGCAGTGAGCCAGTCAGGAGCTCGTAAAAATTGAGGGAAAGTCTGGTTAATGTAACAGACATCTCTTCTGTGATTAACTACCTCATGAAAGAAATGAACCCCTTTGAAATGGGATATAAGGAGGCGCAACTGCAGTCTGGCCTTAACCCCAATTTGACCCCCATTTATATGAATTATTTTCCTTGAAACATATTTTAGGAGTGTTTGACTATTAATGTATAAATTGTTTTTGTAATTTATAGGGAATTTTAGTGCTGAAGTGAATGTATTGTACAGATTGTATAAAACTAGATTTATGCTGTGCTAACTTCATCTGTTAGGTGACTTACTATTTTATTTTATTTTTACAGAGTCAGACAGTCTTGATTTTCGGCTGAGTGAAATCCACTCACTTACCTACAAACTACCAGAGAAGAATCGCGAGATGCTGGAGATGCTTATCAAACACTTGGTCAAGTAAGTCGATGATAAACTACTTTTTTTTTTTTTTTTTTTTTTTTTTTACTTTTTGTTATGTCTAACATTATTATTGTTGTGGCATTTCTCTTTCTGAAGTAAGATGACTTAATATTGATTATATCACTGAAAACACTGTTGAAGTTAGATTTTGTTTAACCCAAGTTTGTATTTGTTGACAGTGTTTGTGGTCACAGTAAAGAAAATCTAATGTGGCCTTCAAACATGGCGGTTATCTTTGGACCCACACTGATGAGAGCAAAGGAGGAAACTGTGGCCGCCATGTTGGATATTAAGTTCCAAAACATTGTTGTTGAGATTCTGATTGAGGACTACAAAAAGGTATGGTTTCACATGTCATAGCCCTTATCTAGTGTGAGACAAAACTTTAAGGCTCCATAAAAAATGTGTATCAGAGTTCTTATTTTGTGCCCATGCTTGAATTAAACTGCTAAAGTACATACAGTGCAGTCAGGGGTTTTGGCCAAGTGATTAGTGCACTTGGTTTCAGTGCGAAGTTCCTGGTTCACACCCCACCCCTGCCACATTTCTTCATGTAAGGTGAAGTTGCATTAGGAAGGGCACCCGGCGTAAAACTTGTGCCTGTTCAACATGCAGATCCACCTCGGATGTGCTCTGGAGACCCCGAGTGCAAATAAAGGACTTACTTTTGTTTTCATCAAGTTAACATAATTGGATTATCTACAAACAACGAGGAGCTGTTCAGTATCTAATATTATTAATAAATATGAAGAGGTGGTGGTGATGGTCTAGTGGTTAGGTGTTGGGCTTGAGGACCAGAAGATCCTGGGTTCAAATCCCCGCCTGACTGGAAAATCACTAAGGGGTCCTTGGGCACGGTCTTTAATCCCCTATTGCTCCCAGTGTGTAGTGAGCGCCTTGTATGGCAGCACCCTGACATCGGGGTGAATGTGAGGCATTATTGTAAAGCGCTTTGAGCGTCTGATGCGGATGGAAAAGCGCTATATAAATGCAGTCCATTACCATTTACCATGAAAAACATGTGACCACTTTGATGTAATTAAAATGCATCATTTCTGTTCAGGATTCTACAGTACTAAGGGTCGCCTATTATCAGTTTGGCCAAATATTGGCGCAGATATTCAGTATTTTTTACAGATATTGGCATTGGGCATTATAACAACCAATATGCCAGTTCATTTTTGCAGTGCTGAATGTACCGACACAGTGGTCGCAAACGTTCCGCCTTCACAAATACATGTTTTAAAAAGAGATCACCAGTACCAGCGACTTTAGCGTTCCATGATGCTAGAGCACTGTGCTCTGCAGCTCAGAGAGGAACTGCAGAGCACAGCCGAAAGTTCACTCATTTTCACATGAAAACAAAAGTTAATAGTTTTCCTGGAACTGTTGACAAACTGTTTACAAATGATCACATGATCATTTGTGTGAACAGTGGACTTTGGTGCTAAATGCTCATTAAAGCAGCAGAGCAACTTAATGATCATAAACTATCATCTTCAGCTCACAACCTAATGTTAGTGAAACAGGAAAGTGTGAAAAATTATGATTCAGAAAGTTTTTCATACAGGCTTTATCCTTATCCTTTATCAAAGAGCAGGTTTGACAGTCAAATCAGTTCAGGTTCAGCTCTTGTTCAAATGAGAAAATTATTAAAATTGTTAAAAAAAAAAAAAAACGGACAAAGTAATGCAATCCCACTGAAAAATGTTGAAAGAAAAAAAAAACAACAACTTGAGATTACAGAAAAACTGCCTGACACAACTCTGCCTCACTGGATTAAAGGTACTGTGTGTGGGTTTACATTTACACAGTGTTAAATCATCTGACACAGCTCTCTACCTGACTGGATTAAAGCTACCATGTCATTTTTAAAGAAGAGATCAAATGCTATGTCCATCAAATATTAATGTGTTTTAACCTTTTCAATGTTATTTATGATCTACAGACATATGAAATACGAATCATATTTAAGTTGAATTGCCTCACATTGTGTCTTTTACAGTAGATTACAAAGCATTACAAATCTTGAATTACTTGAATTTATTCTGCCCACTGATGTGTATGAAGAGCCTATCATATTGAGCCAATGGCCCCTGACCTAAGCCATACCAGTGTTTTAAAATATGAATCGCTGTTTTTTGGTTTGTAGCAAAGTCCCTCCCACAGCACCACTTCATTTGTTAAAGGCCTTTCACACAGAGCGCGCAAACATGGCATGCATCGGTCTAAAACCCATCATTTTCAATGAGAAGCATTGTGCAAACATGTTATTTTTTACCTCAAGATTAATTTCTGTTTGCTGTACAGTTTGATGTAAAAAAAAAAAAAAAAAAACTTTTTTACACTAGAAAACTTGATGTTCATCTGTAAATTAAAACCATAACTTGTCCGTTGCTGTTTCAGATGAGATAATTTCTTGATTAACATGATAATGAACCTTGACAAATAAAATAGCATGAAAAGTAATGTGTACATTTTTAAGTTTGGTAGAGTCATTCATTCATATCTGCATTTCATCCAGGAAAAAAGACACCAAAAACTGTAAATATTTATTATAAACACAACAGGAAATGATATAACAATGACAGACTGTGTCTGTTAATTATAATTTCTCAATGTGACATAAACCTCATGATATAATTTTTGAATTTTGTCATTTCAACATTTAATTGGGTCCTCATTGACTATGTGATAGCTTTTAATTTTGCAATCAGGACTGAGTAATTACTAAAATGTGAATATGAATATTCTAGTGATTGTGAATGCTTTGAAATTATTCAAAATAGGGACAGGGCTTCTACCTTTGGAAGTGTCTCATTGACTGAATTTTGACTTCATGGACATGTTTAATGAGTTAGTCATTTAATGTTAAATATAAAAGGAAACAGCTTTTTCAAATACTCAAATAGTTGCTGTTTAAAGAGCCTTTGTTTTATTAAGGACAGACTGGTCCTGACTGTCCTGGGTGTACCCGCCTCACGCCCTATGACTGCTGGGATAGGCTCCAGCCCCCCATGACCCTTGATTGGACTAAGCGGTTGAAGATATGTGTGTGTGTGTGTGTGTTTTATTAAGAAGCATAGCACCAGGTATGAGACGACAGGTAAGCTTGACCCTCAGGACATTTATCCAGATGAAGGTCTGCTCTGCAGCTTTGACCTTTTGGTGGAGTTTTTGAGACATTTTCCTCATATTTTGAAGAGCAGAGATGTTCTTATCTTCTGTCTGGACTTCAGGTTTTGGTGTTCAGCTCCATCACTGGAGGTTTTTGAAGTGCATCTGTATTTATAAGGTTCTCTGCACAGAAAATGTTGAATTGTTCCTGATAATGGGACAAGTGAAGAAATATCTTTCTTAAAATATTAAGAGACATAAAACAGAGCTGTACTATTTTCTTAAAGGTCTGATTACTCGAAAGTTAAAAAATTAAAATAAAAAGAACTGACGGTTGGATGAATATGAATAAGAATATAAAAAAAGAAACTACTGTTCTTGTAGTTACAGCACTAACAATTAAGAAAACCTATTGTGTAGATTTATTTGGTAAAAATAAAAATAGATCAATTTATAAATATATAACGTTCACTCAGTTTGAGTGATTGATTCTGCAGCTATAAAGCCGACGTTAGCTGATAAAACTTAAGTGTTCATTGGTGCACTAATGCCACATTTTATTTTCAGATTACTCTCACCTCAGACAAATTTGCAGAAGCTCTGTTGCTCCAACTGCGTGGGTGTGTGTGTATTCAAAAGTGAAGAATTTCAGATTAGGTATGTCTGCCTGATCACACAGGCTGGTGTGTGTCTCTCTCTCTTTGATCGGGTGTGTGGGTTTCTGGTGGGGCCAGCCACTTCAGCTCCACCTGGCCTCACTCTGAACAGTAGCTGAAAAAAAGCTCCTCCCAACAGGGTGATGCCCGTCATTCTTCTGCTTTTTAATACTAATGTTGTGGCGATTGTCACTGTTGTTCAGTGGACGCTCGAAAAGCCAGGTAGTGACTTTCCACCCCCTCTGCGCATTCAGATGCATTGTCGCTGAGTCCACTTTTGCAAAAAAAAAAAATGCGAGCGGAGGTGACAAAATGAGCACGCTGCGCACTCAGTCTGAAAGGCCCTGTATACATCAAATGTTCAGCCTGTCAGTGCTGAAGGCTGCTGTCCCACAGACCGGTGTGGCAGACCGAACGGTCCGCCCTTAAGAATCGGTCCGCCTGTTGCATTTGCATACACGTCATTTCGGACCACAGCAGCACGTCTGAGACAGAGTCTTTTCACCCAAAGCAATAAATTGGATTAATGAGATTATTAACCATCAGATGATAAAGATAAAACCTCTTAAATCATTGTAAAGACAGTTTTAAGCAGAAACGAGGCGAAATTCTGTGATGCTTTGAAATGGCCAACGCACAGTGAACGTATCAGCTGGCAGCTCATTTAGCCACCACGCTCTGATCATTTCTGCCGCCTTTTATGATGAAATAATGGTGAATTTATGTGGAAATGATTGTTGTACAAAAGCTTCAGATATTTGTCGCTGAGAAAGATGATAACTGGTGTGCAGTTTGAAGCAGAAACGAAGTGTTAATCCGTGAACTGCGTCATTAGGGGGACCGATTTTTAGGGGGGGGCGATTTTTAGGGGGACCGTTCGGTCGGCGACACCGGCATAGAAAAAGATTGTGCAAACTGGAGCTGTGTTGGCTGTATTTATTTATTTGTTCAACTTCATAATAATATTATTTGTAGGTCCTTGCAATTTTTGTGTAAAGGTCATGTTGAAAGGTTCTGTGAATTAAACATATGCAGCAAAACATTTTAAAGAAAGTTTTGTGTTAAGAGTGTGTTGTACTATATTTTGGCACCTTTTTGACTGTTTTTACTGCAGGCAAATATCCTCCTGACTACCAGGACACACACACACACACACACACACACACATATATATATATATTTGAACACCCTGCGGTTTTGCAAGTTCTCCCACTTAGAAATCATGGAGGGGTCTGAAATTTTCATCTTAGGTGCATGTCCACTGTGAGAGACATAATCTTAAAAAAACATCCGGAAATCACAATGTATGATTTTTTTAATAATTTATTTATATGTTACTGCTGCAAATAAGTATTTGAACACCTGTGAAAATCAATGTTAATATTTGGTACAGTAGCCTTTGTTTGCAATTACAAGGGTCAAACGTTTCCTGTAGTTTTTCACCAGGTTTTCACACACTGCAACAGGGATTTTGGTCCACTCTTCCATACAGATCTTCTCTAGATCTTTCAGGTTTGGAGTTTCAGCTCCCTCCAAAGATTTTCTGTTGAGTTCAGGTCTGGAGACTGGCCAGGCCACTCCAAGACCTTGAAATGCTTCTTACGGAGCCCCTCCTTAGTTGCCCTGGCTGTGTGTTTGGGGTCATTGTCATGCTGGAAGACCCAGCCATGACCCATCTTCAATGCTCTTACTGAGTGAAGCAGGTTGTTTGCCAAAATCTCGCAATACATGACCCCATCCATCCTCCCTTCAATACGGTGCAGTTGTGCTGTCCCCTTTGCAGAAGAGCACCCCCAGAGTATGATGTTTCCACCCCAATGCTTCACGGTTGGGATGGTTTTCTTGGGGTTGTTCTCGTCCTCTAAACATGGTAAGTGGAGTTGATTCCAAAAAGCTCTATTTTGGTCTCATCTGACCACATGACCTTCTCCCATGCCTCCTCTGGATCATCCAGATGGTCACTGGTGAACTTCAAACGGCCCTGGACATGTGCTGGCTTGAGCAGGGGGACCTTGCTGCCCTGCAGGATTTTAAACCATGACAGCATCTTGTGTTACTAATGTAATCTTTCTAATAAATAATCATAACAGTTGTTGTCTTCTACGAAGCTGCTTGCCTGTTGTCCTGTAGTCCATCCCAGCCTTGTGCAGGTCTACAGTTTTGTCCCTGGTGTCTTTAGACAGCTCTTTGGTCTTGGCTATGGTGGACAGGTTGGAGTGTGATTGATTGAGTGTGTGAACAGGTGTCTTTTATACAGGTAACAAGTTCAAACAGGTGCAATTAATACAGGTAAAGAGTGCAGAATAAGAGGGCTTCTTAAAGAAACAATTAACAGGTCTGTGTGAGCCAGAATTCTTGCTGGCTGGTAAGGGGTCAAATACCTATTTGCAGCAGTAACATACAAATAAATTATTAAAAAAAAATCATACATTGTGATTTCCGGATTATTATTTTTTTTTTAGATTATGTCTCTCACAGTGGACATGCACCTAAGATAAAAATTTCAGACCCCTCCATGATTTCTAAGTGGGAGAACTTGCAAAACTGCAGGGTGTTCAAATACTTTTCCTCACCGTAAATTTGGTTGTTGTTTAAACCAACAATTTATTGTAACATTATACAAACAGGAAAATAAAGTAATTGCAAAGTGCTGCCTGGTCATATGTTAAATAAAATGTTCTTAAATAAACAACAAATATGTCAATTGATTTCCTGAAAGCTGTGCTCCTCATGCAGTATGAATTCACATATCATCAATCAATCAATCAATTTTTTTATATAGCGCCAAATCACAACAAACAGTTGCCCCAAGGCGCTTTATATTGTAAGGCAAGGCCATACAATAATTATGTAAAACCCCAACGGTCAAAACGACCCCCTGTGAGCAAGCACTTGGCGACAATGGGAAGGAAAAACTCCCTTTTAACAGGAAGAAACCTCCAGCAGAACCAGGCTCAGGGTCATATATGCTCTTACCTGTGCTTTTTAGTGAAGAAAAGTCACTCTGCAGCACTTTGTGCCATCAGATCAGTTAGCAGAGCGGAGCCTCCCCCCCCTTCCCCACCGGTTCTCTGTCTTGGTGCAACAAGTTGAAAAAGTCACAGCGCCTCAATAACGTCTCATTTACCACAGCCTCCATGCATTCCTGGCTGCACGCGCGATGAAATTTCAAGAAAAAGTTATAAAATTACTCAGTTCTCTGTGTGGAGCAGGGACACCATGCGTATATATATTTACGTGTAACACTTCGGGGAAAAAAAGCTTTTATGGTACGTATTTAATTTAAAGTTAAAAAATCTTTGTCTAAGATCTTTCTGTGTAAATATCTCATGTTACAATGTGGAGAACTGCGGCTTACAGACAAGTGCATCTTATTTATGTACAATTTCTTTTTAAAATTGGTGGGTGCGGCTAATATTCAGGTGCGCTCTATAGTCCAGAAATTACGGTAAACAAACGCAGATTATAAGCTGCCTAAAACTTTGACTGTATTTAATAGGCACTCAAAAAGTGCAAACTTCCACAAAGGAAATGATCATTTGTACTTACCAGGCTTGGAATAGAGGTGCTGTTTCTCCAAATACCAGTACAATGGAAATCAGAGGGAGATGTTATGAAAGTATCGTGTATCTGTAGCTGACTTTAATCAGCTGTTTCTTGACCCAGGGCCTACCTCTTTACCCAGTTTCATTGAAATCTGTTCATGTTTTTTGGAAAGATATCTTTACTAAACCAACAGACAGATATATAAGTGGGAATGAAAGCTATTCCTTATTGGTGGAATTAAAAATTACTGTTCTTACCCAACAGATTTTCAAATGCACACATCTAACCAATGATAGAGCTACTTGCACTGCTACAATCAATGAGGTAATAGCTTTAAGTGATGGGATAAGATAGCTAATTACTTTATGAGTGATTAATTTATGTGCCCCCACAGGAGTAGTACACATCACCACAAAGTTCTTGCTTTTAATTTCCAATGGTTTTGAATTTCTGATCTGAATGGCTGAATTTGTTCATATCTAGGAGGCTGCTATTTCAACAGCAAGGTAAAAATGAAGTGGAACCAAATCCAATTTTGGATCACCATGGTCCTCCCTGCTTGTCTTACCAACTTTCAGATGGTCCCGTTAAATGCTCTAAATACCATTTCAGTGCAAAATGTAAATGTGTATCTGTTTGCTGAGAGGTAGTTCATTGTCAATGTAAGAGTTGGACCTATTTCTTTGGATATTCTTTCCTCCGTCTATTAAGGCCCTTTTACTAAATCATTTGAAGACTTTCACCATGTAGGTCATGTTTTCACCCACATTGGTTTGTTGATTTACTCAAAGATGAACCAGGGTGTCTTGCTGCCCTAAAAGAGAGAGTGAGTGGGGTAGCAAAAAAGTTTCACAAACTTGATGAAAAGTTTGGCCTGGCATGGAATAGACGCCATTCAGTCAGCTTTGAAGAGGCGGAGCAGGAAATCTTAGGCTTTATTTGACAGTGCAGAATGGAGAGAATCACAGGAAATGGGGGAGTGACATTCAACAATACTTGCCAGAGTCAGGAATGAAACCAGGAACGTTAAGAAGCATTATTCTTTACTGGGCAGCAAATCAAAATGGGGAACATTGCAGTACATGGTTAGCTCTTAAACACTTAAAGCACCACCACACCACAGATCAAGAGTATTTTAAGACTTTCCCAACACTGGATACTTCAGGCCAGACTCTAATGAGTACCCTTTTTGTTTTCAAGGTGTTCATTTGTTCTTCTTGCTTCTGTATTAAGCTGTTTGTGTGATTACAGATATTCAGTTGTGCGCCAGGAGACAGCGCCACCCCCACCCATCCCTCCTCCACGGATCACCCCGAGGAAACGGCATCCAATCACCATCTCCAAACGGCCTCCACGTGTCTACCAAGCTCTTAGTCACGACCATTTCCAGCACGTAGAGAGTAATTATCAGCTTCTGCCACCTGATTGTCATTATCGTGATTCCTGCATCCTGTCTGCTGATTGTAATGCTGCGTTTACACATAACGACGACAAGTCACGAATGCCACGAAGTATACATTCTTGGCCGCTGATCACAAATGTGATGATTCGGGGCAGAGGCGTCAGCTGTCCTTAGGAACTGCTGCAACCTGTTACCACGCATTACGATTAATGGCACGTGTTGATGGAGAATTATCAGGAACCATTACGCACGGTCAAGAATAATGTTCCGCATGTTGCGCGCTATCATGCGTAACATCATCATCGTGAATGAGGCGAATTGTCTCTAAACACACACCCATATTCATCCAACTGTCAGTTGCTGAACAATTCAGATCCTGTTTGCTCCTCCAAAATCCAGCAGAAGAAGCAGCAGAAGCAGAGAACTTTGTGATTGCATGCTTAGTTAGGCTCTGTGCCATGGAGTGGCACAGAAAGGAAGAGGAGACTGAGAGAGCCAGATCTGTGACTCCACGTGACTTTCATCTTGCTTGTTTTCCCAAACATCAGGCGCAGCAGCAGGTGGGAAACCTGCAGGAGCGCACTGAGGAGCACTGGAACGAGGCTTTTAGCCGACTTGGCATCACATTCCTTCTTCGGCATACTGCAGCCATGACACTGAATGCGGTGCAGCAGGGTTTAATTGTGCGCACAACAGAGAAGAACGCTGTCATGCTCTATTAAAGATCACCACTAATCAAGAGGGATCAACACGCTCCACGACATGAGACCAAATGAGGGTGGTGTGGTGACATTCGTGGAAGATTTTTTGACAGCGAAAAACACGCTCCACGAAAATCATGAATATCACTCACTAACACAGACTATTAAGAAACCTATTCAGATGCGTTAAGTCACGTAAGAATATCAGGAATGTGCCAAGAATGACCCAAATATGACATTCGTAACGCATCTTGCCTATGTGTAAACGCACCATTAAGTACATCATATTTGATGATATTTAAGAGTTTCATCAAAAATGTACACCAGTCACCTTGCAGGTTTATCACCTTTTGAAGTGCTTAATGCCCCAGTCACACAGCACTAAGAAGGACACCTAAGCCAAAACGCAACAAGAAATCTGGACTTACGAGGTCTATTAGAAAAGTATCCGACATTATTTTTTTCAAAAAAAACCATATGGATTTGGAATCACGTGTGATTGCATCAGACAAGCTTGAACCCTCTGTGGCGCATGCGTGAGTTTTTCCACACCTGTCGGTTGCGTCATTCGCCTGTGAGCAGGCTTTGAGTGAGGAGTGGTCCACCCCTCGGTGGATTGTCATTGTCAGGAAATGGAGGAATGATTTGGGCTTTTTTTTCCATCATAATTTTTTCATAAACTGTTAGAGACTGGCAGCTGGAAACCATTAGAAAAATTTATCTGGCTTTCGGTGAAAATTTTACGGGCTTCACAGAGAATAAGGACTGTTACTACGGCTTTAAGGATGTCTCGCGCGCCACGCCTCCGTGCCGCCATCGAGAGCCACAAACCACCGGATCATTCTAAACGGATGGCTCTGTGGAGCTGGGACCATCGTGTGCACTTTCTCTGGTTATCACAAGAGCTGGACATCAACCATTTTCTGGCAGATTTCACTTTTAACAAGAGATTTTGTTCATGGAAAGCCAAGCGAGGCTTCGCGCGTCACAATGGATTCGCTACTGGAGCGAGACAAAACCACCTCCGTTTTGGTCTCACAGGACGGCGTTCCAGACAGCTGTCGGTGGTTTTTTCCATCGAGTGATTATCCGAGAAACTGTGGATGTGCCTGGACATACTAGAACATGTCCCGTGAGGCTTCATCACGGCGTTGCTTTGCGCCATGCAGCCGTCTCTGCCTCCAAACGTGCATGTGTGCACGCACGTTGTTGTAGTGAACACAGACCTGTTGTGATGACATTACAGGTGCAAGTGGCTGTGGAGAGCACAGACTCGCTGCAGAGATGATCTCAGCGTTAAGGTTGCCGTTCGCTTCGTTTTTCTTTTGTTAGTTTCGGTTTCGTTTCGGTCTTTTATGCGCGATACACTCGCAGACTTTTCGGTGATGGGGAGAAGTGCCGGCTCATTCTTTCCACCTTTTCCTCAATGACTTGTGGCTTTGTGACTTTTTTCCTTCGTTCAGCGATTGCTATGTGCTGTGTGACCGGAGCTTAAAATTTCTTGAAATATGTTTGTCTGTCAAATACTCTATTTAGCAGTTTTCATAACTGTGAACCTTTGCTATTTTCCTATATACTTCATATTTAGCACTTTATCTGGTAACACATTGCTTGGACTGCATTCTGTCATAAACAAGGCATCTAGGTGATAACAGTTGCTAGGTAATTTTTTGACTTTATGACTTTGGTTGATGTCATCACCTTGATGACGATAGAGATTTGGCAATTTCAGTTCAATTTATTTCATTTATATAGCGCCAAATCACAACAAGGTTGCCTCAAGGCGCTTCACACAAGTAAGGTCTAACCTTATCAAGCCCCAGAGCAACAGTGGTAAGGAAAAAAAAATCCCTCTGAGGAAGAAACCTCAAGCAGACCAGACTCAAAGGGGTGACCCTCTGCTTGCGCCATGCTACATACACAAAATTACAAAACAATTCACAAAACAAACATACGAGAAATGTTGCTGGCGCACAGGATGGTTTCCAGAACATATACCACACCCATCTCTGGATGGAGCCGCACCTCAAAACAGAGAGAAAAGAAAAAAGCAGAATCAAGCATCAGGAAAAAAAACAAATACAGTATAATTTGTCAGCATTAAGCAACAAGAAAAACAAAAGAAATACTAAGGTGATTGCCAGCCTCTAACCCTAAGCTTCACTAAAAGACCCAGAATTTAGATAAAGTTGAGGCCGTGGCATGCTCTGTTTCCTAATAAAATGAATTAAGAGTATAAGCATAGAAACATACTATGCCAGTATGCTAGCCATACGAAAGGGAAAATAAGTGTGTCTTAAGTCTGAACTGAAAGTCTCTACAGAATCTGACTGTTTTATTGATGCAGGGAGATCATTCCACAGAACGGGGCACGATAAGAGAAAGCTCTGTAACATGCAGACTTTTTATTCAGCCTGGGGACACAAGTAGTCCTGCACCTTGAGAGTGCAATGCCCGAGCCGGTACGTAGGGTTTAATTAGGTCATCTAGGTAGGGAGGTGCCAGTCCATGAACAATTTTATCAGCTAGTAGGAGAACCATAAAATCTGATCTCACTGGGACAGGGAGCCAGTGAAGAGATGCCAAAATGGGTGTAATGTGGTCAGACTTTCTGCTTTGTGTCAAAAGTCTGGCAGCAGCATTTTGAACCAATTGGAGACCCCTAATGCTGGACTGCGGTAAACCAGAAAATAGGACATTGCAGTAGTCCAATCTAAAAGAGACAAACGCATGAATCAGGGTCTCAGCATCAGCCATAGACAGGATGGGACGAATCTTCGCTATATTTCACAGGTGGGAGAAAGCACTCCTCGTAATATCTCTAATGTGGAGGTGAAAGGACAACGGAGGATCAAAAATTACCCCAAGATTCCTCACTTTGTCAGTGTGATATACGACACACAAGCCTAGGCTAAGCGTTAAATGGTCAAATTGATGCCGATGTCTCACTGGACCAAGAACCATCATTTCAGTCTTACCAGAGTTTAAAAGTAGGAAGTGGCTAGACATCCAGCTTTTCACTGATGCAAGGCAGTCTTGTCAGGATTTTATGTGGATGAGATTACCAGCAGTTATCGGCATGTATAACTGAGTATCATCAGCATAGCAGTGAAAGGTAACCCCAAAATGCCGCAATATGTGCCCAAATGGTGCTATATAAGAGAGAAAAGCAGGGGGCCTAAGACGGATCCCTGTGGAACCCCAAATTTCATGTCACTAAGGTTAGATGTAGTGTTATTGTACAAAACACAGTGAGAATGACTGGTCAGGTATGACGTCAACCATGCAAGGGCACTTACAGTAATCGCAAAATGATTCTCCAGCCTATTGAGTAGAATATGATGATCCACAGTATCAAATGCAGCACTGAGATCTAACAGCACCAGAACTGTAGTGGTGTCTGAATCCGTTGCAAGCAGAAGATCATTCACCACTTTAGTGAGAGCTGTCTCTGTGGATTGATATTTTTCTTAAGTAATAGTTTAATCACTGCCAGATGTTAAACATTTAGAACAGATCTAGAAGTTAATGAGGAGATTAATAATTTCCAGCACAGTCTGCGCAAGAGTGGGCCACAGATCCTTAAACAGTTTTGTTGGTATAGGATCAAATAAGCAGGTTGTGCTTTTTGTAGACATTACAGGTTTTGTCAGCACGCCTAGTGAGATACTATCAAATTCTGTCAATCTAGGTAATACCTCAGTAATGGCACCCACCTCAATAGCAGTGTGTACTGGCTGGGTTAAGGCATGCTGGGATATGCTCAACCTAATGTCTTCTATTTTCTTCTTGAAGTAATCCAGGAAATCTTGGTGCTGTAGAAGGAGAGTGAGCTATAGGTGGTTGTCCATGTATAATTGTTGCCACCATGTTGACCAAGAACTTTCAATTATGCTTATTTTTGTTGATCAAATCAGAGTAATCAGGTCCGCTTTGTAGCCAGTAGTGTATGATTATAACCAAGGTGATTGTGTTTTGGGAGGCGTGGATTTAACAAAGGTGGCGCAATCATGTTGAGTATAGTTTTGAGCACTAAGTTTATCTATAAGACTATCTACTGATTGGGCATTTTCCAAATGTGAAGCTAAGATATCAGGCAGTCTAGCTTAAAGTTCAGTCATAGGTGAGCAGTTGATGCCTCGCTGCAGTGATAAATAAGGTTGTTGTTCCACTAAACACGGCAGTGAAACTGTAAACCTAATAACCTAATAAGTGAGTGATCAGACACCACCGATGCAAGCATGATGTCAATATTTGTGACAGCAATACCACGTGCGAGAACCAAATCCAGGGTATTTCCACTAATGTGCATCGAATCTTGAATGCATTGCTGAAATCCTAATGCATCCACAATTTCCAGAAATGATTTGCAGAGGGGATCAGAAGGCTTATTTATATGAATGTTAAAGTCACCAATAATCAGAATGTTGTCTGCACTAGTTGACAAGTTAGAGATGAACGCACCAAATTCATCTAAAAATTCAGAGTATGGGCCTGGAGGCTATATACAGTGACAAAGTAATACAGCTGATTTTTATTCTTCTGACCTTGGCAATATGTAGCATCGTGCGCAGAGCGATGAATCAGATGTTCAAACGAGTTATATTGTGACCCTGCCTTGCTTCGCATTATGAGGGATGTGACTAAATGTGTACGCTGGTTGGCAGGCCTCATTTAACGGGGAGGACAGCTGTAGGTTTAAGCCAGGTTTCACATAACCCAATCATTTCTAAAGATAATCCATATTTTGGTCATTAATCAACAGTGATTTGAGGACAGCGATCTTATGTTAATGAGATCCAGACTAAGGACCTCAGTGGGGTTGACAGTTGGACTGTTTGTGATTTAGGAGTGGTTCCAGAGTAGCATATATAAGATGCCTGAAAGTAGGTTTAGGTTTGAGACATTTCACGCGGGTTGTAGGTAGCACACACAAATATTTGATATTGCTGGAACAGCCAACAGGCCATCCTCAGTTTCATCGTCATCCAATGGAGTAATTGGTATTAAGTTTGCAAAGCATATACCTCTATAATTTTTATGGACACATTCTACGGAAACAGGCCACAGTCTTAACTTGATGAATTTCCCTCCCTGGCGCATAAAACTGCACCATCACCATAGTGGATTTTCTGCACTAATTTCCTCACTACCCTAATGGATTCCACACCCACATTTGTCATAAGCCTTGCAGGGTCTGTAATCACCTGCTCTGTGGCTTGCTGTAAAATCCTAATGTTACCCTCCCTGTAGAGCTCTATGTATGTTCGCAGACAAGATGGCAGCGCCTTCTCAGTAGGGTGAAGGCCATCCGGCATTAGCAAGCCACGGCGGCCCCAGAACGAAGGCCTTATGACTGAAGATGATGACCTCTAACTTGACCTGTTTCTTCGACCTATAACTTTAACATGACCTGTGTTGCGAGTGGATTCGCCACTGAATTTATTGTTAAGTTTAATTAAAATTGCTCTTTGCATTTTGATGCTATCACCATGGACAGACACAAACAACAGAGGAGACATAGCCATTACAATCGTCTCGATCTGTTTTGCAGTGAGACTAATAATCTACTGTGCACTTCTTTTCTCACATTCTTCATTGACATATTGTCCTGAGTGTAGCTTGTGTAATTTCTCTGTGTTTAACCCCTCTGTAAGTGGGTGTGACTCTCTCAGTCCCTCATACTCTTGGTGTAGAAATGTGGAGCATCTATTGCTCTGTGATATTTCATTATGCGTAACATGCTGCTTGGTATCGCCAATCATCAGGTCTGCTGTTTCTCCTGCTGTCTGTCAGAGTTAACTCAAAGTTTCAGTTTGCTCAAAGACCTCAGAATTACAGTGTGTTTGTAGATGAGGCCAAAAAAACAATCTTTCTTTTTTTACATGAAAAAACTCAAAAATCAAAATTGTTTTTACAGTAGTGTTCAGAATAATAGTAGTGCTATGTGACTAAAAAAGATTAATCCAGGTTTTGAGTATATTTCTTATTGTTACATGGAAAACAAGGTACCAGTAGATTCTCACAAATCCTACAAGACCAAGCATTCATGATATGCACACTCTTAAGGCTATGAATTGGGCTATTAGTTAAAAAAGTAGAAAAGGGGATGTTCACAATAATAGTAGTGTGGCATTCAGTCAGTGAGTTTGTCAATTTTGTGGAACAAACAGGTGTGAATCGGGTGGCCCCTATGTAAGGATGAAGTCGGGCACCTATTGAACATGCTTTTCTCTTTGAAAGCCTATGAAAATGGGACGTTCAAGACATTGTTCAGAAGAACTGCGTAGTTTGATTAAAAAGTTGGTTGGAGAGGGGAAAAACTTATACGCAGGTGCAAAAAATTATAGGCTGTTCATCTACAATGATCTCCAATGCTTTAAAATGGACAAAAAAACAGATGCGTGTAAGAAAAACAGAAAAACAACCATCAAAATGGATAGAATAATAACCAGAATGGCAAAGGCTGCACGGCAGTGATCTAGCTCCAGGATGATCAAAGGACGGTCTGGAGTTACCTGTAAGTGCTGTGACAGTTAGAAGACGCCTGTGTGAAGCTAATTTATTTGCAGAATCCCCTTCAAAGTCCCTCTGTTAATAAAAAGACGTGCAGAAGAGGTTACAATTTGCCAAAGAACACATCAACTGGCCTAAAGAGAAATGGAGGAATATTTTTTGGACTGATGAGAGTAAAATTGTCTTTTTGGTCCAGGGCCGCAGACAGTTTGTGAGACGACCCCCAAAACTCTGAATTCAAGCCACAGTTCACAGTGACAACAGTGAAGCATGGTGGTGCAAGCATCATGATATGGGCATGTTTCTCCTACTATGGTGTTGGGCCTATATATAGCAACCAGGTATCATGGATCAGTTTGGATATGTCAAAATACTGAAGAGGTCATGTTGCTTATGTGAAGGAGGACATGCCCTTGAAATGGGTGTCTCAACAAGACAATGACTCCAAGCACACTAGTAAACGAGCAAATTCTTGGTTCCAAACCAAAAAATGAATGCCTCGCAGATGTGAAGAAATCATGAAAAACTGTGGTTATACAACTAAATACTAGTTTAGTGATTCACAGGATTGCTAAAAAAAAAGCAGTTTGAACATAATAGTTTTGAGTTTGTAGCATCAACAGCAGATGCTACTATTATTGTGAACACACCCTTTTCTACTTTTTTTTACTAATAGCCTAATTTCATAGCCTTAAGAGTGTGCATATCATGAATGCTTGGTCTTGTTGGATTTGTGAGAATCTACTGAATCTTCTGGTACCTTGTTTCCCATGTAACAATAAGAAATATACTCAAAACCTGGATTAATCTTTAGTCACATAGCACTACTATTATTCTGAACACTACTGTACATGCATAACTAGTAGGGCACTCACAGAGCATATGTTTGACAAGGTCCAGCACATCTGTCTTTAGGTCTTTTGTCATTTTCCACTCCCGACCTTTGATCCTGATTTTTGTTTCTGATCACTCGTGTTTTATTGGTAATATTTGACCTACTATTTGAGCCACTGTTGATTTTGCAAGTCTTGCATTTATTTTTTCATTTATCGTAGGTACACTTCAGCTGTGAGAGACAGAATCTAAAAAAAAAATTCAGAAAATCACATTGTATGATTTTTACATTGGGGGAGGCACAGCAGTGGGTGTGGGAGGAGTTCGGGGCAACCATGGAGAAGGACTTTTGATCTGCACCAAGGTGCTTCTCGTGGACCGTGAGGCACCTCAGGAGGGGAAAATGGGGGATTGAGGATTTTCATAAATTTCCCTAGTGGAAGTCATTGAAGTAGTCAAACAACTCCGCAGTGGCAAGGCACTGGGGGTTGATGAGATCTGTCCAGAAATGCTGAAGGCTCTGGGTGTGGAGGAATTGTCTTGGATGAGGTGTCTCTTCAACATTGTGTTGAGGTCTGGGACAGTGCCTAAGGAGTGGAAAACTGGGGTGGTGTTCCCCATATTTAAAAAAAAAAGGGGGATCAGAGCATGCGGGCCAATTACAGGGGTATCACACTGCTCAGCTCCCTGGCAAAAGCTACTCCAGCGTACTGGAAAGGATTGTTCTGCTGATAGTCAAACCTATGACAAACAGGAACAATGCGGGTTCCATCCTGGTTGTGGAACAACCAACCAGCTCTTCACTCTCACAAGGATCCTGGAGGGGACCTGGGAGTATGCCCATCCAGTCTAAATGTGTTTTGTGGACTTGGAGAAGATGTTTGATCAGGTACCCCAGGAGATACTGTGGGAGTATGGAGTGAGGGGATCCCTTCTCAGGGACATCCAATCTCTGTACTCACAAAGCAAGAGCTGTGTTCAGGTGCTCGACAGTTAATCGGACTCGTTTCTGGTGGAGGTTGGCCTCCGCAAGTACTGCACCTTATCACCAATCCTGTTTGTGATATTCATGGACAGGATGTTGAGGCATAGTCAGGGGGAGGAGGGTTTCCGGTGAGCTCAGGGTCTCATCACTGCTTTTTGCAGATGATGTGGTCCTGTTGACTTCATCAGCCTGTGACCTCCAACACTCACTGGATCGGTTCGCAGCTGAGTGTGAAGCAGCTGGGATGAGGATCAGCACCTCTAAATCTGAGGCCATGGTTCTCAGCAGGAAACCGATGGATTGCCTACTACAGGTAGGGAATGCGGTCTTGCCCCAAGTGAAGGAGTTCAAGTACCTTGGGGTCTTGTTCACAAGTGAGGGGACAATGGAGCGTGAGATTGGCCAGAGAATTGATGCGGCAGGGATGGTGTTGAATTCACTCTGCCGTACTGTTGCGATGAAAAGGGAGCTAAGCCAAAAGGCGAAGCTCTCGATCGACTGGTCAGTCTTCGTTCCTACTCTCACCTATGGTCATAAGGGTTGGGACATGACCGAAAGAACTAGATTGTGGGTACAAGCGGCCGAAATGTACTTCCTTAGGAGGGTGGATGGTGTGTCCCTTAGAGATGGGGTGAGAAGCTCGGTCATCCATGGGGAGCTCGGAGTAGAACATCTGCTCCTTCAAGTTGAAAGGAGCCAGTTGAGGTGGTTCGGGCATCTGGTAAGGATGCCCCCTGGGCACCTCCCTTTCCTCAGTGGTGAACGGAGACCTTGTGTGCCCTGCAGGATTTTAAACTATGATGATGTAGTGTTACTAATGTAATCTTTGCGACTGTAGTCCCAGCTCTGTTTAGGTCATTGACCAGGTTCCCCCTTGTAGTTCTGGGCTTTCTCAGAATCATCCACAGCCCACGAGGCGAGATCTTGCATGGAGCCCAAGACCAAGGAAGATTCACAGTCATCTTGTGTTTCTTCAATTTTCTAATAATTGCGTCAACAGTTGTTGTCTTTTCACCAACCTGCTTGCCTATTGTCCTGTAGCCCATCCCAGCCATGTGCAGGTCTATAATTTTGTCCCTGGTGTCCTTAGACAGCTCTTTGGTCTTGGCCATGGTGGATAGGTTGGAGTATGATTGATTGAATGTGTGGACAGTTGTCGTTTATACAGGTAACGAGTTTAAACAGGTGCAGTTAATACAGGTAAAGAGTGCAGAATAGGAAGGCTTCTTAAAGAAAAACTAACAGGTCTGTGAGAGACAGAATTCTTGCTGGTTGGTAGGTGATAAAATACTTTTTCATGCAATAAAATGCAAATGGATGATTTAAAAATCATACAATGTGATTTTCTGGATTTTTGTTAACATTCTGTCCCTCACAGCTGAAGTGTACACTGGAAATTTTGCTGAGTAAAATTTACTCTGCTGGGTTAGCGTCTGATCCCAGTCCAAATAGAGTGAATTATACTCTTTCACAGAGCTAAATCAACTCAAATCAGTGTAAAATCAACTCTTATTGGAGTAAAACCACTTGGATTGAACAGATGGTGTCGCAGACTGAATGGTCCTCCGTCAGCCCTGCCTTCACTGCGCTTATGTCATCAGCCACGATTCACTGATGACGACCTTGTTTCTGCTTCAAACTGCACTCCAATCATCATCTGTCTCAGCGACAGATATCTGAAGCCTTTGTACAACAGTCCTGTCCGCATAAATTCAGCATTATTCCATAATAACAGACGGAGGAAGCAATCGGAGCGGTGAGGATGCACAAGCTGTCAGCTGATGCCTTCACTGCACATCGGACATTTCACTGTGTCATCGTGTAAAGCCTTGTTTCTGCTTAAAATGGCCTCGTTTCTGCTTGAAACTGACTTTAGAATGATTCAAGAGGTTTTATCTGTTCTTCTGATAATTAATAATCCCATTAATCCATTTGATTGCTTTGGGTGGAGAGACTCTGTGTCACACAGTCAGCTGGGCTCCAACATGACACATGCACAGTGGAGGCAGGGCGGACCAACGTTTAGGGGGCGGACCGTTCAGTCTGCGACAACTGTCGAGCTGATTCACTCTATGGAAATTCAGTAAGGTATATCTTCTATTATACATTCCAGTTCTAAGGTAGAACTCCACTAGTGTATACTAAAGTATATCTAAATAGCTAAAAAAAAAAAAAAAAGAGAAGTAAGCCACTTAGGTGCCTGGTCTTGAGAACCAGGGATGGTTCTGTGATAGTGTAACTTATTCTATTTAGACTGGGATCAAATGCTATACTAGCAGAGTAAATTTTACTCAGCAAAATTTCCTGTGTACCTACGATAAAAATTACATACCTCTCCATTCTTTGTAGGTGGGAAAACTTGCAAAATCTACAGTGTATCAAATACTTATTTGCCTCACTGTACATTGCTGATGTTTGTCGCTGATCAGAGAGCATTGATCCTGATCATTCATTTTTAATCCTACAACCCCAATTCTGTTGAAGTTGGGACATTGTGTAAAATGTAAATAAAAACATAATCCAATGATTTGCAAATCCTCTTCAACCTATATTCAGTTGAATACACCACAAAGACGAGATATTTAATGTTCAAACTGATGAACTTTATTATTTGTTTAAATATTTGCTCATTTTGAAATGGATGCCTGCAACACGTTTCAAAAAATTTGGGACAGTGGTATGTTTACTGTGTTACATCACCTTTCCTTCTAACAACACTCAATATGCGTTTTTGGGAACTGAGGACACTAATCGATGGAATTCTTTCCCATTCTTGCTTGATGTAAAACTTCAGTTGTTCAACAATCTGGGGTCTCCGTTGTCGTATTTTGCTCTTCATAACGCGCTACACATTTTCAACCGGTCGACAGGTCTGAACTGCAGGCAGGCCAGTCTTGTACCAGCACTCTTTTACTACGACGCCACGCTGTTGTAACACATGCAGAATGTGGCTTGGCATTGTCTTGCTGAAATAAGCAGAGATGTCCCTGAAAAAGACGCTGCTTGGATGGCAGCATGTATTGCTCCACAATGTGGATGTACCTTTCAGCATTCATGGTGCCATCACAGATGTGTAAGTTGCCCATGCTATGGGCACTAACACCCCCATACCATCACAGATGCTGGCTTTTGAACTTTGCACTGGTAACAGTCTGGATGGTCTTTTTCCTCTTTTGTCCAGAGGACACAACGTCCATGATTTCCAAAAACAATTTGAAATGTGGACTCATCAGACCGCAGCACACTTTTCCACTTTGCGTCTGTCCATTTCAAATGATCTTGAGCCCAGAAAAGGGACAGCGTTTCTGGATATTGTTGATGTATGGCTTTCGCTTTGTATGGTAGAGTTTTAACTTGCACTTGTAGATGTAGTGACGAACTGTGTTAACTGACAGTGGTTTTCTGAAGTGTTACTGAGCCCACGCGAGCCCATCACGTAATGATGTTGGTTTTTAATGCAGTGCCATCTGAGGGATCGAAGGTCACGGGCATTCGATGTTGGTTTTTGGCCTTGACGCTTACGTGTAGAAAGTTCTCCAGATTCTAAGAATCTTCTGATTATATTATGGACTGTAGATGATGGAATCCCTAAATTCCTTGCAATTGAAAATTGAGAAACATTGTTCCTAAACTATTCCTGTGGGTTCACCACTTGCAGAGGGGGTCATGGGGGTTGGGTGCAGAGAGGACTGGGTGGCGGTCGAGGGCGTGTGGCCCGGTGGCACGGTCTGCGATCACAGCCTCTGGCTGTCAGGGCTTGGAATGTCACCTCGCTGGGGGGAAGGAGCCTGAGCTTGTGAGGGAGGTTGAGAGGTACCGACTAGAGATAGTCGGGCTCACCTCCACGCACAGCTTGGGCTCTGGTACCCAACTCCTGGAGAGGGGCTGGGCGCTCCACTTTTCTGGCATTGCCCACGGGGAGAGGCGGGCGGGGGTAGCATTGCTTATTGCTCCCCAGCTCAGTCGCCATGTGTTGGCGTTCACCCCGGTGAACGAGAGGGTCGCGTCCCTACGCCTTCGGGTTGGGGACAGGTCTCTCACTGTTGTCTCAGCCTACGGGCAGAGACAACAGTGCAGAGTGCCCGACCTTCTTGGAGTCCCTTGGAGGGTACTAGATAGTGCTCCAATTGGGGACTCCATTGTTCTCTTGGGGAACTTCAGTCCCCAAGTGTGCAGCGACAGTGAGACCTGGAGGGGGGTGATCGGGAAGCACAGCCTCCCCGATCTGAACCCGAGTGGTGTTCAGGTGTTGGACTTCTGTGCAGCCTGTGTGGTCGCAGAGGCAAAAACCCGTGTCTGGGAGGAGTTCGGGAAGGCCATAGAGGACTATCGGTCGGCCCTGAAGAATTCTGGCAAACCGTCCGACACCTCCGGAGGCAGAAGCAGCTCGCCACCAACAGTGTCTACAGTGCGGGTGGGGAGCTGTTGACCCTGACTGGGGATGTTGTCGTGCGGTGGAAGGAATACTTCAAGGATCTCCTCAATCCTATCGTCACGTCTTCTGAAGAGGAAGCAGAGACTGGGAACTCAGAGGCGGACTCATCCATCACTCCTCAGTCTCCCCGGTAAGGTCTGTTCCAGAGTATTGGACAGGAGAATTCGAGCGATAGTCGAACCTCGGATTCAGGAGGAGCACTGTGGTTTTCATCCTGGTCGCAGAACACTGGACCAGCTCTACATCCTCCATCGGGTGCTCGAGGGTTATGTGTGATTGAGCAGTGAGTCTGTGAGGTGTTAGGTGTCTTGACATCTGCTTGAATATGGATAAACATTACTTTGGGGGTGGGGGGTGGGGGGGGGGCTGGAGGGCTGGATACCAGGTGCAACAGAAGCGTCATTCATTGCTAATAATTTTTTTTTTTAAAGTGAGGCTGCAGGTTCAGCCGTTGAACAGGCGATGTTAGAGCAGTCTAGAAGGCACTGAAGGGAATGTGTGTCCTGTTAGATTTTTCTGTCATACAGCATTGGCGTAAAATGGAGATTAGTAAGTTTAATGCCATCAGCTTTTTTCTGTCAAAGACACTAAGAAAATAAACTTGCCAGAAGAAACTAATGCAGAAAGATATAGAATCACTACTACTGCAGCCTGTTTTCCATCAAGAAGTTGCATAAGTTCCCCAAGACAACAAGCAGCTTTAGTTTCCATGTAATGCCCTTCATTAAATTGATGTTGTTGTTTTTTTTCTTTACCTATTCCTGCATAACTTTTTTTCTGGTAACTTTTTCTTAGTGTCTTTGCAACATTGTGTCGCTGCAACCCACTGCAGAATACAACATTATACACTGTTGTACTATTATCTACTCAGAGCAGGTTATATTATGCTTCAGTATACCTGTTAGTAGGGTTATATGAAAGTTGTAAACAGACTTTTGTGAAACTTGGTTGTTGGTACTTTTGAGTGGAAGAACCTATTAAATTGTGAGAATTGATATAAGAATTCACGAGTTTCCAGTTAAAACATTTATAAATGGTTGTATAGTCATGACATTGGTATTGGCAGTATTGGATACAGCGAGAGGTCAGCTCATTGGAGTCAAAGATCAAAACATTTTCCTGAAAAAATGTTCAATTGGTGCAACTAGGAACTTGTGGTGCTTGTAGAATTTAATAGTAAAACCTGCTCTGTAGCCTAAGTGGTTCCTGTAATCTGAGGTGTGCTCTTTCTCATGTGCACTTTCTCTCTCTTTTTTTGTTGCTGTTACCTTGACACTGCTTTAGTTTCTGACAAAGTCTTCCTTTAGAGCCGATGGAAATGTATCTTGCAAATGATTTGATACAAACATTAGGGTCCCTTCACACATAACACGATTTATGTTGATTACCGCATGAAGGAGGAATTGCATGCCAATTGTGAAAAATCTGAGCAGTCTCCAACGCGTTGTACACCTGTTGCCACAACTATTTGCACACACCAGCGGCTGAAAGACAGAGTGTGCCCTGTGAGAGCCTATTCAAGCCCCTCGCAGCAGGTGTCGGCCACACGAACATCTAACACGGCTCGTTTGGCACTTAGAACACATACCATGTTTTGACGGACACATGCGTCTGTGTGCTTACTGCCCTCACATAGAAATACATAAAAACATATATCGCTTTTGCGACGGGCTGGATAGTGTGCACAGCGCACACATTGACAGGCTGCTCCAGGTGATACGGACCGTCAGATCATAACACGCAGTAGGCGATCTGAATATCACGTCACCCACGTGAGCTCTGTTCCACATGACGAGGTGTCTGTCCTGCAGCGCGCCATCTACAAGACACGCGTGTTGCCCCGCACACACTGGGTTCAGCAGATGTGGATATAAGAGCGCCCTGCTTCTCATTCATGTAATTTCATGACTGTACGTCTGTGACCATGGGGCACCTACAGAGGAACAGATGGTTCATACTTGTATTGTCCGTTTGATAAGAGGGATTCAAAAAAATGCGGTGTTTTTTATGGTGTGTGGTTTTCATTTTTCTTAAATACGTCCATCGGTTTGTTGGTTTTAGCCATTTTTCTGCACCTTTTACAGGCCAGTGATGGTAGCACAGTGGTAAAGTTTCTGTCTGGCCATTAGAGCATTTGGAAATTGCGGGTTCAAATCCCATGGGTGGCATGTAATTGTTTTTTTTCACAGCAGCTGCGCGATGTGTTTACACATGCTCCAGCTGCTCGCATTGTGTTCCCATTGTGACGGTTTCGTGCATGAAACCGTAGCAGCGGGATTGTTCACGCCTGCCTGTTGGCTTGATGTTTTTGTGGTTCGCTTATATGAGCTGTTCCGCCGTGATTCTCCCTGATTTGTACTTATTCGTATTATGTGTGAAGGGGCCCTTAAGACCGTAGGACCAGTAGTTAATAATACAACCCCTGGCAAAAATTATGGAATCACCGGCCTCGGAGGATGTTCATTCAGTTGTTTAATTTTGTAGAAAAAAAGCAGATCACAGACATGACACAAAACTAAAGTAATTTCAAATGGCAACTTTCTGGCTTTAAGAAACACTATAAGAAATCAAGAAAAAAAGATTGTGGCAGTCAGTAACGGTTACTTTTTTAGACCAAGCAGAGGAAAAAAATATGGAATCACTCAATTCTGAGGAAAAAATTATGGAATCACCCTGTAAATTTTCATCCCCAAAACTAACACCTGCATCATATCAGATCTGCTCGTTAGTCTGCATTTAAAAAGGAGTGAACACACCTTGGAGAGCTGTTGCACCAAGTGGACTGACATGAATCATGGCTCCAACACGAGAGATGTCAATTGAAACAAAGGAGAGGATTATCAAACTCTTAAAAGAGAGTAAATCATCACGCAATGTTGCAAAAGATGTTGGTTGTTCACAGTCAGCTGTGTCTAAACTCTGGACCAAATACAAACAACATGGGAAGGTTGTTAAAGGCAAACATACTGGTAGACCAAGGAAGACATCAAAGCGTCAAGACAGAAAACTTAAAGCAATATGTCTCAAAAATTGAAAAATGTACAACAAAACAAATGAGGAACGAATGGGAGGAAACTGGAGTCAACGTCTGTGACCGAACTGTAAGATACCGCCTAAAGGAAATGGGATTTACATACAGAAAAGCTAAACGAAAGGCATCATTAACACCTAAACAGAAAAAAACAAGGTTACAATGGGCTAAGGAAAAGCAATTGTGGACTGTGGATGACTGGATGAAAGTCATATTCAGTGATGAATCTCGAATCTGCATTGGGCAAGGTGATGATGCTGGAACTTTTGTTTGGTGCCTTTCCAATGAGATTTATAAAGATGACTGCCTGAAGAGAACATGTAAATTTCCACAGTCATTGATGATATGGGGCTGCATGTCAGGTAAAGGCACTGGGGAATGGCTGTCATTACATCATCAATAAATGCACAAGTTTATGTTGATATTTTGGACAATTGAAAGGATGTTTGGGGATGATGAAATCATTTTTCAAGATGATAATGCATCTTACCATAGAGCAGAAACTGCAAAACATTCCTTGCAAAAAGACACATAGGGTCAATGTCATGGCATAGGGTCATTGTCAATGAGCAGATCTGATTTGATGCAGGTGTTAATTTGGGGGATGAAAATTTACAGAGTGATTCCATAATTTTTTCCTCAGAATTGAGTGATTCCATAATTTTTTCCTCTGCTTGGTCTAAAAAAGTAACCGTTACTGACTGCCACAATCTTTTTTTCTTGATTTCTTATAGTGTTTCTTAAAGCCAGAAAGTTGCCATTTGAAATGACTTTAGTTTTGTGTCATGTCTGTGATCTGCTTTTTTTTTCTACAAAATTAAACAACTGAATGAACATCCTCCGAGGCCGGTGATTCCATAATTTTTGCCAGGGGTTGTACAATGTCCATGGAAGAAATATACAGATGGAAGGGTTTGTTTCATTTTGTATTTCACTGAATAGATTTTCATAGTTTTAGCGATCTTATACCTTTAGGGTTTTGATTTTTGTTCCCATGTGACTCAATTAATTGAACCTTTGATGTTTGCATTTTATCCCAAGTTGTTGAGTCCCCTGAAATATCACCCTGCAGTTTGGGAACCACTGCTCTAAACTCAGTGGTCTCTTTGATTTGAGCACCTAAGTTCAGTTTTATTGTTGAACTGGTAACACTCTAGTGTTTAAACAGCTAAAAATTACATGAATGGGCACGTGGGTTAGTGCATCCCAGCCAGCAGTTTGTGTTGATGATCCAAAAAACAAATAAACAAACAAAAAACTTTATATGTTTTCATTTTGTAACTCACAAAATTAGTAAGAGTAGGTAATGACTATGAACTGATTAATTCATGGTGAACTTTGTTGCATCAAATCAATCCCAAAAGCAGCTTTGTTTTGCCAACATAATAATTCATAGATGTGTCTGCCACCTGCTGGATGGCTCATAGCGATGGATGGATTGTGGAAAATTATGAACAGCTGTGGCATTTGTGTGCAGTTTGGCAGCCACTTATTGAAACAGTGACCAGTTAGTGTACTTGTTGGTGCGCTCTGACCGTTACATCAGCATGAGCTAATGAATTGTGCTAGCAACAACAGGGAGAAATAAAATGTCCAGCACATGGGCAGATATGGGGCTAAATATATGACAGAAGTGGAAATTAAAATCACAATTAAAGGATAGCTGGAACATGTGGCTGGGAGTGATCCCAAAACTTTTTGTCTGTGCTGCAAATTTTATCACTCATTTGAAACACTGCTTCAAAATGTTTGAACATTGGTCTGGAGTTCACATGAAAAACATCATCACTTGTGCTGCCACCTGGTGAACACTGGCACCTGCTAGAGAGAGTTCATATTCCATAGTCAGCTCTGTACGTGTGCTGCTTATAGTACAAATATGAAAAAGAATATAGAAAATGATAAACCATCAGGGGATAAACTGATCTGAGAGGTACGAGGTAAATAGCAGATCAGCGGCTGCAGTATATATAAAAATGTTGTTCCTGATGAATACCTTTGAAGTCAATGTAAACTCACGCAAAGTGGCTCTGCTGTATCTGCTGAAACACACCGTCAGTCTGGATCATTAAAAAATAATCTGTTTCAGTCTGCTCAGTGTTAAGGAGTGCTTTCTCAGATCACACTAAAATGCATGACGCTAGGAAGGAATCAGAATTGGTGGACGCTGTTATAATTCATTCTCTTACCTTTGCATATGGCAGTGTTTTAGTGATACTCTGACGACAACGTTAACTAGAAGACAAATGGTTAAAAACTAATCCTGTCCTGAGTCCTGACTGAGGATTAATGAAGGACTAAATAGATGGCTCTTGAATTTGTTTATTCTGCAGTGAGCCAGTCAGGAGCTCGTAAAAATTGAGGGAAAGTCTGGTTAATGTAACAGACATCTCTTCTGTGATTAACTACCTCATGAAAGAAATGAACCCCTTTGAAATGGGATATAAGGAGGCGCAACTGCAGTCTGGCCTTAACCCCAATTTGACCCCCATTTATATGAATTATTTTCCTTGAAACATATTTTAGGAGTGTTTGACTATTAATGTATAAATTTTTTGTAATTTATAGGGAATTTTAGTGCTGAAGTGAATGTATTGTACAGATTGTATAAAACTAGATTTATGCTGTGCTAACTTCATCTGTTAGGTGACTTACTATTTTATTTTATTTTTACAGAGTCAGACAGTCTTGATTTTCGGCTGAGTGA
Source organism: Thalassophryne amazonica (assembly GCF_902500255.1). Classification (NCBI taxonomy): domain Eukaryota; kingdom Metazoa; phylum Chordata; class Actinopteri; order Batrachoidiformes; family Batrachoididae; genus Thalassophryne; species Thalassophryne amazonica. Next base: position 90,077,105 of record NC_047111.1, read on the forward strand.
AATCCACTCACTTACCTACAAACTACCAGAAAGAATCGCGAGATGCTGGAGATGCTTATCAAACACTTGGTCAAGTAAGTCGATGATAACTACTTTTTTTTTTTTTTTTTTTTTTTTTTTTTACTTTTTGTTATGTCTAACATTATTATTGTTGTGGCATTTCTCTTTCTGAAGTAAGATGACTTAATATTGATTATATCACTGAAAACACTGTTGAAGTTAGATTTTGTTTAACCCAAGTTTGTATTTGTTGACAGTGTTTGTGGTCACAGTAAAGAAAATCTAATGTGGCCTTCAAACATGGCGGTTATCTTTGGACCCACACTGATGAGAGCAAAGGAGGAAACTGTGGCCGCCATGTTGGATATTAAGTTCCAAAACATTGTTGTTGAGATTCTGATTGAGGACTACAAAAAGGTATGGTTTCACATGTCATAGCCCTTATCTAGTGTGAGACAAAACTTTAAGGCTCCATAAAAAATGTGTTATCAGAGTTCTTATTTTGTGCCCATGCTTGAATTAAACTGCTAAAGTACATACAGTGCAGTCAGGGGTTTTGGCCAAGTGATTAGTGCACTTGGTTTCAGTGCGAAGTTCCTGGTTCACACCCCACCCCTGCCACATTTCTTCATGTAAGGTGAAGTTGCATTAGGAAGGGCACCCGGCGTAAAACTTGTGCCTGTTCAACATGCAGATCCACCTCGGATGTGCTCTGGAGACCCCGAGTGCAAATAAAGGACTTACTTTTTGTTTTCATCAAGTTTAACATAATTGGATTATCTACAAACAACGAGGAGCTGTTCAGTATCTAATATTTATTAATAAATATGAAGAGGTGGTGGTGATGGTCTAGTGGTTAAGGTGTTGGGCTTGAGACCAGAAGATCCTGGGTTCAAATCCCCGCCTGACTGGAAAATCACTAAGGGTCCTTGGGCAAGGTCTTTAATCCCCTATTGCTCCCAGTGTGTAGTGAGCGCCTTGTATGGCAGCACCCTGACATCGGGGTGAATGTGAGGCATTATTGTAAAGCGCTTTGAGCGTCTGATGCGGATGGAAAAGCGCTATATAAATGCAGTCCATTTACCATTTACCATGAAAAACATGTGACCACTTTGATGTAATTAAAAATGCATCATTTCTGTTCAGGATTCTACAGTACTAAGGGTCGACCTATTATCAGTTTGGCCAAATATTGGCGCAGATATTCAGTATTTTTTACAGATATTGGCATTGGGCATTTATAACAACCAATATGCCAGTTCATTTTTGCAGTGCTGAATGTAACGACACAGTGGTCGCAACGTTCCGCCTTCACAAATACATGTTTTAAAAAGAGATCACCAGTACCAGCGACTTTAGCGTTCCATGATGCTAGAGCACTGTGCTCTGCAGCTCAGAGAGGAACTGCAGAGCACAGCCGAAAGTTCACTCATTTTCACATGAAAACAAAAGTTAATAGTTTTCCTGGAACTGTTGACAAACTGTTTACAAATGATCACATGATCATTTGTGTGAACAGTGGACTTTGGTGCTAAATGCTCATTAAAGCAGCAGAGCAACTTAATGATCATAAACTATCATCTTCAGCTCACAACCTAATGTTAGTGAAACAGGAAAGTGTGAAAAATTATGATTCAGAAAGTTTTTCATACAGGCTTTATCCTTATCCTTTATCAAAGAGCAGGTTTGACAGTCAAATCAGTCAGGTTCAGCTCTTGTTCAAATGAGAAAATTATTAAAATTGTTAAAAAAAAAAAAAACGGACAAAGTAATGCAATCCCACTGAAAAATGTTGAAAGAAAAAAAAAACAACAACTTGAGATTACAGAAAACTGCCTGACACAACTCTGCCTCACTGGATTAAAGGTACTGTGTGTGGGTTTACATTTACACAGTGTTAAATCATCTGACACAGCTCTCTACCTGACTGGATTAAAGCTACCATGTCATTTTTAAAGAAGAGATCAAATGCTATGTCCATCAAATATTAATGTGTTTTAACCTTTTCAATGTTATTTATGATCTACAGACATATGAAATACGAATCATATTTAAGTTGAATTGCCTCACATTGTGTCTTTTACAGTAGATTACAAAGCATTACAAATCTTGAATTACTTGAATTTATTCTGCCCACTGATGTGTATGAAGAGCCTATCATATTGAGCCAATGGCCCCTGACCTAAGCCATACCAGTGTTTTAAAATATGAATCGCTGTTTTTTGGTTTGTAGCAAAGTCCCTCCCACAGCACCACTTCATTTGTTAAAGGCCTTTCACACAGAGCGCGCAAACATGGCATGCATCGGTCTAAAACCCATCATTTTCAATGAGAAGCATTGTGCAAACATGTTATTTTTTACCTCAAGATTAATTTCTGTTTGCTGTACAGTTTGATGTAAAAAAAAAAAAAAAAAAACTTTTTTACACTAGAAAACTTGATGTTCATCTGTAAATTAAAACCATAACTTGTCCGTTGCTGTTTCAGATGAGATAATTTCTTGATTAACATGATAATGAACCTTGACAAATAAAATAGCATGAAAAGTAATGTGTACATTTTTAAGTTTGGTAGAGTCATTCATTCATATCTGCATTTCATCCAGGAAAAAAGACACCAAAAATGTAAATATTTATTATAAACAACAGGAAATGATAACAATGACAGACTGTGTCTGTTAATTATAATTTCTCAATGTGACATAAACCTCATGATATAATTTTTGAATTTTGTCATTTCAACATTTAATTGGGTCCTCATTGACTATGTGATAGCTTTTAATTTTGCAATCAGGACTGAGTAATTACTAAAATGTGAATATGAATATTCTAGTGATTGTGAATGCTTTGAAATTATTCAAAATAGGGACAGGGCTTCTACCTTTGGAAGTGTCTCATTGACTGAATTTTGACTTCATGGACATGTTTAATGAGTTAGTCATTTAATGTTAAATATAAAAGGAAACAGCTTTTTCAAATACTCAAATAGTTGCTGTTTAAAGAGCCTTTGTTTTATTAAGGACAGACTGGTCCTGACTGTCCTGGGTGTACCCGCCTCACGCCCTATGACTGCTGGGATAGGCTCCAGCCCCCCATGACCCTTGATTGGACTAAGCGGTTGAAGATATGTGTGTGTGTGTTTTATTAAGAAGCATAGCACCAGGTATGAGACGACAGGTAAGCTTGACCCTCAGGACATTTATCCAGATGAAGGTCTGCTCTGCAGCTTTGACCTTTTGGTGGAGTTTTTGAGACATTTTCCTCATATTTTGAAGAGCAGAGATGTTCTTATCTTCTGTCTGGACTTCAGGTTTTGGTGTTCAGCTCCATCACTGGAGGTTTTTGAAGTGCATCTGTATTTATAAGGTTCTCTGCACAGAAAATGTTGAATTGTTCCTGATAATGGGACAAGTGAAGAAATATCTTTCTTAAAATATTAAGAGACATAAAACAGAGCTGTACTATTTTCTTAAAGGTCTGATTACTCGAAAGTTAAAAAAATTAAAATAAAAGAACTGACGGTTGGATGAATATGAATAAGAATATAAAAAAAGAAACTACTGTTCTTGTAGTTACAGCACTAACAATTAAGAAAACCTATTGTGTAGATTTATTTGGTAAAAATAAAAATAGATCAATTTATAAATATATAACGTTCACTCAGTTTGAGTGATTGATTCTGCAGCTATAAAGCCGACGTTAGCTGATAAAACTTAAGTGTTCATTGGTGCACTAATGCCACATTTTATTTTCAGATTACTCTCACCTCAGACAAATTTGCAGAAGCTCTGTTGCTCCAACTGCGTGGGTGTGTGTGTATTCAAAAGTGAAGAATTTCAGATTAGGTATGTCTGCCTGATCACACAGGCTGTGTGTGTCTCTCTCTCTTTGATCGGGTGTGTGGGTTTCTGGTGGGGCCAGCCACTTCAGCTCCACCTGGCCTCACTCTGAACAGTAGCTGAAAAAAAGCTCCTCCCAACAGGGTGATGCCCGTCATTCTTCTGCTTTTTAATACTAATGTTGTGGCGATTGTCACTGTTGTTCAGTGGACGCTCGAAAAGCCAGGTAGTGACTTTCCACCCCCTCTGCGCATTCAGATGCATTGTCGCTGAGTCCACTTTTGCAAAAAAAAAAAATGCGAGCGGAGGTGACAAAATGAGCACGCTGCGCACTCAGTCTGAAAGGCCCTGTATACATCAAATGTTCAGCCTGTCAGTGCTGAAGGCTGCTGTCCCACAGACCGGTGTGGCAGACCGAACGGTCCGCCCTTAAGAATCGGTCCGCCTGTTGCATTTGCATACACGTCATTTCGGACCACAGCAGCACGTCTGAGACAGAGTCTTTTCACCCAAAGCAATAAATTGGATTAATGAGATTATTAACCATCAGATGATAAAGATAAAACCTCTTAAATCATTGTAAAGACAGTTTTAAGCAAACGAGGCGAAATTCTGTGATGCTTTGAAATGGCCAACGCACAGTGAACGTATCACTGGCAGCTCATTTAGCCACCACGCTCTGATCATTTCTGCCGCCTTTTATGATGAAATAATGGTGAATTTATGTGGAAATGATTGTTGTACAAAAGCTTCAGATATTTGTCGCTGAGAAAGATGATGACTGGTGTGCAGTTTGAAGCAGAAACGAAGTGTTAATCCGTGAACTGCGTCATTAGGGGGACCGATTTTTAGGGGGGGCGATTTTTAGGGGGACCGTTCGGTCGGCGACACCGGCATAGAAAAAGATTGTGCAAACTGGAGCTGTGTTGGCTGTATTTATTTATTTGTTCAACTTCATAATAATATTATTTGTAGGTCCTTGCAATTTTTGTGTAAAGGTCATGTTGAAAGGTTCTGTGAATTAAACATATGCAGCAAAACATTTTAAAGAAAGTTTTGTGTTAAGAGTGTGTTGTACTATATTTTGGCACCTTTTTGACTGTTTTTACTGCAGGCAAATATCCTCCTGACTACCAGGACACACACACACACACACACACACACTATATATATATATTTGAACACCCTGCGGTTTTGCAAGTTCTCCCACTTAGAAATCATGGAGGGGTCTGAAATTTCATCTTAGGTGCATGTCCACTGTGAGAGACATAATCTTAAAAAAACATCCGGAAATCACAATGTATGATTTTTTTAATAATTTATTTATATGTTACTGCTGCAAATAAGTATTTGAACACCTGTGAAAATCAATGTTAATATTTGGTACAGTAGCCTTTGTTTGCAATTACAAGGGTCAAACGTTTCCTGTAGTTTTTCACCAGGTTTTCACACACTGCAACAGGGATTTTGGTCCACTCTTTCCATACAGATCTTCTCTAGATCTTTCAGGTTTGGAGTTTCAGCTCCCTCCAAAGATTTTCTGTTGAGTTCAGGTCTGGAGACTGGCCAGGCCACTCCAAGACCTTGAAATGCTTCTTACGGAGCCCCTCCTTAGTTGCCCTGGCTGTGTGTTGGGGGTCATTGTCATGCTGGAAGACCCAGCCATGACCCATCTTCAATGCTCTTACTGAGTGAAGCAGGTTGTTTGCCAAAATCTCGCATACATGACCCCATCCATCCTCCCTTCAATACGGTGCAGTTGTGCTGTCCCCTTTGCAGAAGAGCACCCCAGAGTATGATGTTTTCCCACCCCAATGCTTCACGGTTGGGATGGTTTTCTTGGGGTTGTTCTCGTCCTCTAAACATGGTAAGTGGAGTTGATTCCAAAAAGCTCTATTTTGGTCTCATCTGACCACATGACCTTCTCCCATGCCTCCTCTGGATCATCCAGATGGTCACTGGTGAACTTCAAACGGCCCTGGACATGTGCTGGCTTGAGCAGGGGGACCTTGCTGCCTGCAGGATTTTAAACCATGACAGCATCTTGTGTTACTAATGTAATCTTTCTAATAAATAATCATAACAGTTGTTGTCTTCTACGAAGCTGCTTGCCTGTTGTCCTGTAGTCCATCCCAGCCTTGTGCAGGTCTACAGTTTTGTCCCTGGTGTCTTTAGACAGCTCTTTGGTCTTGGCTATGGTGGACAGGTTGGAGTGTGATTGATTGAGTGTGTGAACAGGTGTCTTTTATACAGGTAACAAGTTCAAACAGGTGCAATTAATACAGGTAAAGAGTGCAGAAATAAGAGGGCTTCTTAAAGAAACAATTAACAGGTCTGTGTGAGCCAGAATTCTTGCTGGCTGGTAAGGGGTCCAAATACCTATTTGCAGCAGTAACATACAAATAAATTATTAAAAAAAAACATACATTGTGATTTCCGGATTATTATTTTTTTTTAGATTATGTCTCTCACAGTGGACATGCACCTAAGATAAAAATTCAGACCCCTCCATGATTTCTAAGTGGGAGAACTTGCAAAACTGCAGGGTGTTCAAATACTTTTCCTCACCGTAAATTTGGTTGTTGTTTAAAACCAACAATTTATTGTAACATTATACAAACAGGAAAATAAAGTAATTGCAAAGTGCTGCCTGGTCATATGTTAAATAAAATGTTCTTAAATAAACAACAAATATGTCAATTGATTTCCTGAAAGCTGTGCTCCTCATGCAGTATGAATTCACATATCATCAATCAATCAATCAATTTTTTTATATAGCGCCAAATCACAACAAACAGTTGCCCCAAGGCGCTTTATATTGTAAGGCAAGGCCATACAATAATTATGTAAAACCCCAACGGTCAAAACGACCCCCCTGTGAGCAAGCACTTGGCGACAATGGGAAGGAAAAACTCCCTTTTAACAGGAAGAAACCTCCAGCAGAACCAGGCTCAGGGTCATATATGCTCTTACCTGGCTTTTTAGTGAAGAAAAGTCACTCTGCAAGCACTTTGTGCCATCAGATCAGTTAGCAGAGCGGAGCCTCCCCCCCTTCCCCACCGGTTCTCTGTCTTGGTGCAACAAGTTGAAAAAAGTCACAGCGCCTCAATAACGTCTCATTTACCACAGCCTCCATGCATTCCTGGCTGCACGCGCGATGAAATTTCAAGAAAAAGTTATAAAATTACTCAGTTCTCTGTGTGGAGCAGGGACACCATGCGTATATATATTTACGTGTAACACTTCGGGGAAAAAAGCTTTTATGGTACGTATTTAATTTAAAGTTAAAAAATCTTTGTCTAAGATCTTTCTGTGTAAATATCTCATGTTACAATGTGGAGAACTGCGGCTTACAGACAAGTGCATCTTATTTATGTACAATTTCTTTTTAAAATTGGTGGGTGCGGCTAATATTCAGGTGCGCTCTATAGTCCAGAAATTACGGTAAACAAACGCAGATTATAAGCTGCCTAAAACTTTGACTGTATTTAATAGGCACTCAAAAAGTGCAAACTTCCACAAAGGAAATGATCATTTGTACTTACCAGGCTTGGAATAGAGGTGCTGTTTCTCCAAATACCAGTACAATGGAAATCAGAGGGAGATGTTATGAAAGTATCGTGTATCTGTAGCTGACTTTAATCAGCTGTTTCTTGACCCAGGGCCTACCTCTTTACCCAGTTTCATTGAAATCTGTTCATGTTTTTTGGAAAGATATCTTTACTAAACCAACAGACAGATATATAAGTGGGAATGAAAGCTATTCCTTATTGGTGGAATTAAAAATTACTGTTCTTACCCAACAGATTTTCAAATGCACACATCTAACCAATGATAGAGCTACTTGCACTGCTACAATCAATGAGGTAATAGCTTTAAGTGATGGGATAAGATAGCTAATTACTTTATGAGTGATTAATTTATGTGCCCCACAGGAGTAGTACACATCACCACAAAGTTCTTGCTTTTAATTTCCAATGGTTTTGAATTTCTGATCTGAATGGCTGAATTTGTTCATATCTAGGAGGCTGCTATTTCAACAGCAAGGTAAAAATGAAGTGGAACCAAATCCAATTTTGGATCACCATGGTCCTCCCTGCTTGTCTTACCAACTTCAGATGGTCCCGTTAAATGCTCTAAATACCATTTCAGTGCAAAATGTAAATGTGTATCTGTTTGCTGAGAGGTAGTTCATTGTCAATGTAAGAGTTGGACCTATTTCTTTGGATATTCTTTCCTCCGTCTATTAAGGCCCTTTTACTAAATCATTTGAAGACTTTCACCATGTAGGTCATGTTTTCACCCACATTGGTTTGTTGATTTACTCAAAGATGAACCAGGGTGTCTTGCTGCCCTAAAAGAGAGAGTGAGTGGGGTAGCAAAAAAGTTTCACAAACTTGATGAAAAGTTTGGCCTGGCATGGAATAGACGCCATTCAGTCAGCTTTGAAGAGGCGGAGCAGGAAATCTTAGGCTTTATTTGACAGTGCAGAATGGAGAGAATCACAGGAAATGGGGGAGTGACATTCAACAATACTTGCCAGAGTCAGGAATGAAACCAGGAACGTTAAGAAGCATTATTCTTTACTGGGCAGCAAATCAAAATGGGGAACATTGCAGTACATGGTTAGCTTCTTAAACACTTAAAGCACCACCACACCACAGATCAAGAGTATTTTAAGACTTTCCCAACACTGGATACTTCAGGCCAGACTCTAATGAGTACCCTTTTTGTTTTCAAGGTGTTCATTTGTTCTTCTTGCTTCTGTATTAAGCTGTTTGTGTGATTACAGATATTCAGTTGTGCGCCAGGAGACAGCGCCACCCCACCCATCCCTCCTCCACGGATCACCCCGAGGAAACGGCATCCAATCACCATCTCCAAACGGCCTCCACGTGTCTACCAAGCTCTTAGTCACGACCATTTCCAGCACGTAGAGAGTAATTATCAGCTTCTGCCACCTGATTGTCATTATCGTGATTCCTGCATCCTGTCTGCTGATTGTAATGCTGCGTTTACACATAACGACGACAAGTCACGAATGCCACGAAGTATACATTCTTGGCCGCTGATCACAAATGTGATGATTCGGGGCAGAGGCGTCAGCTGTCCTTAGGAACTGCTGCAACCTGTTACCACGCATTACGATTAATGGCACGTGTTGATGGAGAATTATCAGGAACCATTACGCACGGTCAAGAATAATGTTCCGCATGTTGCGCGCTATCATGCGTAACATCATCATCGTGAATGAGGCGAATTGTCTCTAAACACACACCCATATTCATCCAACTGTCAGTTGCTGAACAATTCAGATCCTGTTTGCTCCTCAAAATCCAGCAGAAGAAGCAGCAGAAGCAGAAGAACTTTGTGATTGCATGCTTAGTTAGGCTCTGTGCCATGGAGTGGCACAGAAAGGAAGAGGAGACTGAGAGAGCCAGATCTGTGACTCCACGTGACTTTCATCTTGCTTGTTTTCCCAAACATCAGGCGCAGCAGCAGGTGGGAAACCTGCAGGAGCGCACTGAGGAGCACTGGAACGAGGCTTTTAGCCGACTTGGCATCACATTCCTTCTTCGGCATACTGCAGCCATGACACTGAATGCGGTGCAGCAGGGTTTAATTGTGCGCACAACAGAGAAGAACGCTGTCATGCTCTATTAAAGATCACCACTAATCAAGAGGGATCAACACGCTCCACGACATGAGACCAAATGAGGGTGGTGTGTGACATTCGTGGAAGATTTTTTTGACAGCGAAAAACACGCTCCACGAAAATCATGAATATCACTCACTAACACAGACTATTAAGAAACCTATTCAGATGCGTTAAGTCACGTTAAGAATATCAGGAATGTGCCAAGAATGACCCAAATATGACATTCGTAACGCATCTTGCCTATGTGTAAACGCACCATTAAGTACATCATATTTGATGATATTTAAGAGTTTCATCAAAAATGTACACCAGTCACCTTGCAGGTTTTATCACCTTTTGAAGTGCTTAATGCCCCAGTCACACAGCACTAATGAAGGACACCTAAGCCAAAACGCAACAAGAAATCTGGACTTACGAGGTCTATTAGAAAAGTATCCGACATTATTTTTTTCAAAAACCATATGGATTTGAATCACGTGTGATTGCATCAGACAAGCTTGAACCCTCGTGCGCATGCGTGAGTTTTTCCACACCTGTCGGTTGCGTCATTCGCCTGTGAGCAGGCTTTGAGTGAGGAGTGGTCCACCCCCTCGGTGGATTTTCATTGTCAGGAAATGGAGGAATGATTTGGGCTTTTTTTTCCATCAGAATTTTTTCATAAACTGTTAGAGACTGGCAGCTGGAAACCATTAGAAAAATTTATCTGGCTTTCGGTGAAAATTTTACGGGCTTCACAGAGAATAAGGACTGTTACTACGGCTTTAAGGATGCTCGGCGCGCCACGCTCCGTGCCGCCATCGAGAGCCACAAACCACCGGATCATTTCTAAACGGATGGCTCTGTGGAGCTGGGACCATCGTGTGCACTTTCTCTGGTTATCACAAGAGCTGGACATCAACCATTTTCTGGCAGATTTCACTTTTAACAAGAGATTTTGTCATGGAAAGCCAAGCGGAGGCTTCGCGCGTCACAATGGATTCGCTACTGGAGCGAGACAAAACCACCTCCGTTTTGGTCTCACAGGACGGCGTTCAGACAGCTGTCGGTGGTTTTTCCATCGAGTGATTATCCGAGAAACTGTGGATGTGCCTGGACATACTAGAACATGTCCCGTGAGGCTTCATCACGGCGTTGCTTTGCGCCATGCAGCCGTCTCTGCCTCCAACGTGCATGTGTGCACGCACGTTGTTGTAGTGAACACAGACCTGTTGTGATGACATTACAGGTGCAAGTGGCTGTGGAGAGCACAGACTCGCTGCAGAGATGATCTCAGCGTTAAGGTTGCCGTTCGCTTCGTTTTTCTTTTGTTAGTTTCGGTTTCGTTTCGGTCTTTTATGCGCGATACACTCGCAGACTTTTCGGTGATGGGAGAAGTGCCGGCTCATTCTTCCACCTTTTCCTCAATGACTTGTGGCTTTGTGACTTTTTTCCTTCGTTCAGCGATTGCTATGTGCTGTGTGACCGGAGCTTAAAATTTCTTGAAATATGTTTGTCTGTCAAATACTCTATTTAGCAGTTTCATAACTGTGAACCTTTGCTATTTTCCTATATACTTCATATTTAGCACTTTATCTGGTAACACATTGCTTGGACTGCATTCTGTCATAAACAAGGCATCTAGGTGATAACAGTTGCTAGGTAATTTTTTGACTTTATGACTTTGGTTGATGTCATCACCTTGATGACGATAGAGATTTGGCAATTTCAGTTCAATTTATTTCATTTATATAGCGCCAAATCACAACAAGGTTGCCTCAAGGCGCTTCACACAAGTAAGGTCTAACCTTATCAAGCCCCAGAGCAACAGTGGTAAGGAAAAAAAAATCCCTCTGAGGAAGAAACCTCAAGCAGACCAGACTCAAAGGGGTGACCCTCTGCTTGCGCCATGCTACATACACAAATTACAAAACAATTCACAAAACAAACATACGAGAAATGTTGCTGGCGCACAGGATGGTTTCCAGAACATATACCACACCCATCTCTGGATGGAGCCGCACCTCAAAACAGAGAGAAAAGAAAAAAGCAGAATCAAGCATCAGGAAAAAAAACAAATACAGTATAATTTGTCAGCATTAAGCAACAAGAAAAACAAAAGAAATACTAAGGTGATTGCCAGCCTCTAACCCTAAGCTTCACTAAAAGACCCAGAATTTAGATAAAGTTGAGGCCGTGGCATGCTCTGTTTCCTAATAAAATGAATTAAGAGTATAAAGCATAGAAACATACTATGCCAGTATGCTAGCCATACGAAAGGGAAAATAAGTGTGTCTTAAGTCTGAACTTGAAAGTCTCTACAGAATCTGACTGTTTTATTGATGCAGGGAGATCATTCCACAGAACGGGGCACGATAAGAGAAAGCTCTGTGACATGCAGACTTTTTATTCAGCCTGGGGACACAAAGTAGTCCTGCACCTTGAGAGTGCAATGCCCGAGCCGGTACGTAGGGTTTAATTAGGTCATCTAGGTAGGGAGGTGCCAGTCCATGAACAATTTTATCAGCTAGTAGGAGAACCATAAAATCTGATCTCACTGGGACAGGGAGCCAGTGAAGAGATGCCAAAATGGGTGTAATGTGGTCAGACTTTCTGCTTTGTGTCAAAAGTCTGGCAGCAGCATTTTGAACCAATTGGAGACCCCTAATGCTGGACTGCGGTAAACCAGAAAATAGGACATTGCAGTAGTCCAATCTAAAAGAGACAAACGCATGAATCAGGGTCTCAGCATCAGCCATAGACAGGATGGGACGAATCTTCGCTATATTTCACAGGTGGGAGAAAGCACTCCTCGTAATATCTCTAATGTGGAGGTGAAAGGACAACGGAGGATCAAAAATTACCCCAAGATTCCTCACTTTGTCAGTGTGATATACGACACACAAGCCTAGGCTAAGCGTTAAATGGTCAAATTGATGCCGATGTCTCACTGGACCAAGAACCATCATTTCAGTCTTACCAGAGTTTAAAAGTAGGAAGTTGCTAGACATCCAGCTTTTCACTGATGCAAGGCAGTCTTGTCAGGATTTTATGTGGATGAGATTACCAGCAGTTATCGGCATGTATAACTGAGTATCATCAGCATAGCAGTGAAAGGTAACCCCAAAATGCCGCAATATGTGCCCAAATGGTGCTATATAAAGAGAGAAAAGCAGGGGGCCTAAGACGGATCCCTGTGGAACCCCAAATTTCATGTCACTAAGGTTAGATGTAGTGTTATTGTACAAAACACAGTGAGAATGACTGGTCAGGTATGACGTCAACCATGCAAGGGCACTTACAGTAATCGCAAAATGATTCTCCAGCCTATTGAGTAGAATATGATGATCCACAGTATCAAATGCAGCACTGAGATCTAACAGCACCAGAACTGTAGTGGTGTCTGAATCCGTTGCAAGCAGAAGATCATTCACCACTTTAGTGAGAGCTGTCTCTGTGGATTGATATTTTCTTAAGTAATAGTTTAATCACTGCAGATGTTAAACATTTAGGAACAGATCTAGAAGTTAATGAGAGATTAATAATTTCCAGCACAGTCTGCGCAAGAGTGGGCCACAGATCCTTAAACAGTTTTGTTGGTATAGGATCAAATAAGCAGGTTGTGCTTTTTGTAGACATTACAGGTTTTGTCAGCACGCCTAGTGAGATACTATCAAATTCTGTCAATCTAGGTAATACCTCAGTAATGGCACCCACCTCAATAGCAGTGTGTACTGGCTGGGTTAAGGCATGCTGGGATATGCTCAACCTAATGTCTTCTATTTTCTTCTTGAAGTAATCCAGGAAATCTTGTGCTGTAGAAGGAGAGTGAGCTATAGGTGGTTGTCCATGTATAATTGTTGCCACCATGTTGAACAAGAACTTTCAATTATGCTTATTTTTGTTGATCAAATCAGAGTAATCAGGTCCGCTTTGTAGCCAGTAGTGTATGATTATAACCAAGGTGATTGTGTTTTGGGAGGCGTGGATTTAACAAAGGTGGCGCAATCATGTTGAGTATAGTTTTGAGCACTAAGTTTATCTATAAGACTATCTACTGATTGGGCATTTTCCAAATGTGAAGCTAAGATATCAGGCAGTCTAGCTTAAAGTTCAGTCATAGGTGAGCAGTTGATGCCTCGCTGCAGTGATAAATAAGGTTGTTGTTCCACTAAACACGGCAGTGAAACTGTAAACCTAATAACCTAATAAGTGAGTGATCAGACACCACCGATGCAAGCATGATGTCAATATTTGTGACAGCAATACCACGTGCGAGAACCAAATCCAGGGTATTTCCACTAATGTGCATCGAATCTTGAATGCATTGCTGAAATCCTAATGCATCCACAATTTCCAGAAATGATTTGCAGAGGGGATCAGAAGGCTTATTTATATGAATGTTAAAGTCACCAATAATCAGAATGTTGTCTGCACTAGTTGACAAGTTAGAGATGAACGCACCAAATTCATCTAAAAATTCAGAGTATGGGCCTGGAGGCTATATACAGTGACAAAGTAATACAGCTGATTTTTATTCTTCTGACCTTGGCAATATGTAGCATCGTGCGCAGAGCGATGAATCAGATGTTCAAACGAGTTATATTTGTGAACCCTGCCTTGCTTCGCATTATGAGGGATGTGACTAAATGTGTACGCTGGTTGGCAGGCCTCATTTAACGGGAGGACAGCTGTAGGTTTAAGCCAGGTTTCACATAACCCAATCATTTCTAAAGATAATCCATATTTTGGTCATTAATCAACAGTGATTTTGAGGACAGCGATCTTATGTTAATGAGATCCAGACTAAGGACCTCAGTGGGGTTGACAGTTGGACTGTTTGGATTTAGGAGTGGTTCCAGAGTAGCATATATAAGATGCCTGAAAGTAGGTTTAGGTTTGAGACATTTCACGCGGGTTGTAGGTAGCACACACAAAATATTTGATATTGCTGGAACAGCCAACAGGCCATCCTCAGTTTCATCGTCATCCAATGGAGTAATTGGTATTAAGTTTGCAAAGCATATACCTCTATAATTTTTATGGACACATTCTACGGAAACAGGCCACAGTCTTAACTTGATGAATTTCCCTCCCTGGCGCATAAAACTGCACCATCACCATAGTGGATTTTCTGCACTAATTTCCTCACTACCCTAATGGATTCCACACCCACATTTGTCATAAGCCTTGCAGGGTCTGTAATCACCTGCTCTGTGGCTTGCTGTAAAATCCTAATGTTACCCTCCCTGTAGAGCTCTATGTATGTTCGCAGACAAGATGGCAGCGCCTTTCTCAGTAGGGTGAAGGCCATCCGGCATTAGCAAGCCACGGCGGCCCCAGAACGAAGGCCTTATGACTGAAGATGATGACCTCTAACTTGACCTGGTTTCTTCGACCTATAACTTTAACATGACCTGTGTTGCGAGTGGATTCGCCACTGAATTTATTGTTAAGTTTGATTAAAATTGCTCTTTGCATTTTGATGCTATCACCATGGACAGACACAAACAACAGAGAGACATAGCCATTACAATCGTCTCGATCTGTTTTGCAGTGAGACTAATAATCTACTGTGCACTTCTTTTCTCACATTCTTCATTTGACATATTGTCCTGAGTGTAGCTTGTGTAATTTCTCTGTGTTTAACCCCTCTGTAAGTGGGTGTGACTCTCTCAGTCCCTCATACTCTGGTGTAGAAATGTGGAGCATCTATTGCTCTGTGATATTTCATTATGCGTAACATGCTGCTTGGTATCGCCAAATCATCAGGTCTGCTGTTTCTCCTGCTGTCTGTCAGAGTTAACTCAAAGTTTCAGTTTGCTCAAAGACCTCAGAATTACAGTGTGTTTGTAGATGAGGCCAAAAAAACAATCTCTTTCTTTTTTTACATGAAAAAACTCAAAAATCAAAATTGTTTTTACAGTAGTGTTCAGAATAATAGTAGTGCTATGTGACTAAAAAGATTAATCCAGGTTTTGAGTATATTTCTTATTGTTACATGGAAAACAAGGTACCAGTAGATTCTCACAAATCCTACAAGACCAAGCATTCATGATATGCACACTCTTAAGGCTATGAAATTGGGCTATTAGTTAAAAAAAGTAGAAAAGGGGATGTTCACAATAATAGTAGTGTGGCATTCAGTCAGTGAGTTTGTCAATTTTGTGGAACAAACAGGTGTGAATCGGGTGTCCCCTATGTAAGGATGAAGTCGGCACCTATTGAACATGCTTTTCTCTTTGAAAGCCTGATGAAAATGGGACGTTCAAGACATTGTTCAGAAGAACTGCGTAGTTTGATTAAAAAGTTGGTTGGAGAGGGGAAAACTTATACGCAGGTGCAAAAAATTATAGGCTGTTCATCTACAATGATCTCCAATGCTTTAAAATGGACAAAAAACAGATGCGTGTAAGAAAACAGAAAACAACCATCAAAATGGATAGAATAATAACCAGAATGGCAAAGGCTCACGCAGTGATCAGCTCCAGGATGATCAAAGACGGTCTGGAGTTACCTGTAAGTGCTGTGACAGTTAGAAGACGCCTGTGTGAAGCTAATTTATTTGCAAGAATCCCCTTCAAAGTCCCTCTGTTAAATAAAAGACGTGCAGAAGAGGTTACAATTTGCCAAAGAACACATCAACTGGCCTAAAGAGAAATGGAGGAATATTTTTTGGACTGATGAGAGTAAAATTGTTCTTTTTGGGTCCAAGGGCCGCAGACAGTTTGTGAGACGACCCCCAAACTCTGAATTCAAGCCACAGTTCACAGTGACAACAGTGAAGCATGGTGGTGCAAGCATCATGATATGGGCATGTTTCTCCTACTATGGTGTTGGGCCTATATATCGCATACCAGGTATCATGGATCAGTTTGGATATGTCAAAATACTTGAAGAGGTCATGTTGCCTTATGCTGAAGAGGACATGCCCTTGAAATGGGTGTCTCAACAAGACAATGACTCCAAGCACACTAGTAAACGAGCAAATTCTTGGTTCCAAACCAAAAAATGAATGCCTCGCAGATGTGAAGAAATCATGAAAAACTGTGGTTATACAACTAAATACTAGTTTAGTGATTCACAGGATTGCTAAAAAAAAAAGCAGTTTGAACATAATAGTTTTGAGTTTGTAGCATCAACAGCAGATGCTACTATTATTGTGAACACACCCTTTTCTACTTTTTTTTACTAATAGCCTAATTTCATAGCCTTAAGAGTGTGCATATCATGAATGCTTGGTCTTGTTGGATTTGTGAGAATCTACTGAATCTTCTGGTACCTTGTTTCCCATGTAACAATAAGAAATATACTCAAAACCTGGATTAATCTTTAGTCACATAGCACTACTATTATTCTGAACACTACTGTACATGCATAACTAGTAGGGCACTCACAGAGCATATGTTTGACAAGGTCCAGCACATCTGTCTTTAGGTCTTTTGTCATTTTCCACTCCCGACCTTTGATCCTGATTTTTGTTTCTGATCACTCGTGTTTTATTGGTAATATTTGACCTACTATTTGAGCCACTGTTGATTTTGCAAGTCTTGCATTTATTTTTTCATTTATCGTAGGTACACTTCAGCTGTGAGAGACAGAATCTAAAAAAAAAATTCAGAAAATCACATTGTATGATTTTTACATTGGGGGAGGCACAGCAGTGGGTGTGGGAGGAGTTCGGGGCAACCATGGAGAAGGACTTTTGATCTGCACCAAGGTGCTTCTCGTGGACCGTGAGGCACCTCAGGAGGGGAAAATGGGGGATTGAGGATTTTCATAAATTTCCCTAGTGGAAGTCATTGAAGTAGTCAAACAACTCCGCAGTGGCAAGGCACTGGGGGTTGATGAGATCTGTCCAGAAATGCTGAAGGCTCTGGGTGTGGAGGAATTGTCTTGGATGAGGTGTCTCTTCAACATTGTGTTGAGGTCTGGGACAGTGCCTAAGGAGTGGAAAACTGGGGTGGTGTTCCCCATATTTAAAAAAAAAAAGGGGGATCAGAGCATGCGGGCCAATTACAGGGGTATCACACTGCTCAGCCTCCCTGGCAAAAGCTACTCCAGCGTACTGGAAAGGATTGTTCTGCTGATAGTCAAACCTCTGACTAAACAGGAACAATGCGGGTTCCATCCTGGTTGTGGAACAACCAACCAGCTCTTCACTCTCACAAGGATCCTGGAGGGGACCTGGGAGTATGCCCATCCAGTCTAAATGTGTTTTGTGGACTTGGAGAAGATGTTTGATCAGGTACCCCAGGAGATACTGTGGGAGTATGGAGTGAGGGGATCCCTTCTCAGGGACATCCAATCTCTGTACTCACAAAGCAAGAGCTGTGTTCAGGTGCTCGACAGTTAATCGGACTCGTTTCTGGTGGAGGTTGGCCTCCGCAAGTACTGCACCTTATCACCAATCCTGTTTGTGATATTCATGGACAGGATGTTGAGGCATAGTCAGGGGGAGGAGGGTTTCCGGTGAGCTCAGGGTCTCATCACTGCTTTTTGCAGATGATGTGGTCCTGTTGACTTCATCAGCCTGTGACCTCCAACACTCACTGGATCGGTTCGCAGCTGAGTGTGAAGCAGCTGGGATGAGGATCAGCACCTCTAAATCTGAGGCCATGGTTCTCAGCAGGAAACCGATGGATTGCCTACTACAGGTAGGGAATGCGGTCTTGCCCCAAGTGAAGGAGTTCAAGTACCTTGGGGTCTTGTTCACAAGTGAGGGGACAATGGAGCGTGAGATTGGCCAGAGAATTGATGCGGCAGGGATGGTGTTGAATTCACTCTGCCGTACTGTTGCGATGAAAAGGGAGCTAAGCCAAAAGGCGAAGCTCTCGATCGACTGGTCAGTCTTCGTTCCTACTCTCACCTATGGTCATAAGGGTTGGGACATGACCGAAAGAACTAGATTGTGGGTACAAGCGGCCGAAATGTACTTCCTTAGGAGGGTGGATGGTGTGTCCCTTAGAGATGGGGTGAGAAGCTCGGTCATCCATGGGGAGCTCGGAGTAGAACATCTGCTCCTTCAAGTTGAAAGGAGCCAGTTGAGGTGGTTCGGGCATCTGGTAAGGATGCCCCCTGGGCACCTCCCTTTCCTCAGTGGTGAACGGAGACCTTGTGTGCCCTGCAGGATTTTAAACTATGATGATGTAGTGTTACTAATGTAATCTTTGCGACTGTAGTCCCAGCTCTGTTTAGGTCATTGACCAGGTTCCCCCTTGTAGTTCTGGGCTTTCTCAGAATCATCCACAGCCCACGAGGCGAGATCTTGCATGGAGCCCAAGACCAAGGAAGATTCACAGTCATCTTGTGTTTCTTCAATTTTCTAATAATTGCGTCAACAGTTGTTGTCTTTTCACCAACCTGCTTGCCTATTGTCCTGTAGCCCATCCCAGCCATGTGCAGGTCTATAATTTTGTCCCTGGTGTCCTTAGACAGCTCTTTGGTCTTGGCCATGGTGGATAGGTTGGAGTATGATTGATTGAATGTGTGGACAGTTGTCGTTTATACAGGTAACGAGTTTAAACAGGTGCAGTTAATACAGGTAAAGAGTGCAGAATAGGAAGGCTTCTTAAAGAAAAACTAACAGGTCTGTGAGAGACAGAATTCTTGCTGGTTGGTAGGTGATAAAATACTTTTTCATGCAATAAAATGCAAATGGATGATTTAAAAATCATACAATTGTGATTTTCTGGATTTTTGTTAACATTCTGTCCCTCACAGCTGAAGTGTACACTGGAAATTTTGCTGAGTAAAATTTACTCTGCTGGGTTAGCGTCTGATCCCAGTCCAAATAGAGTGAATTATACTCTTTCACAGAGCTAAATCAACTCAAATCAGTGTAAAATCAACTCTTATTGGAGTAAAACCACTTGGATTGAACAGATGGTGTCGCAGACTGAATGGTCCTCCGTCAGCCCTGCCTTCACTGCGCTTATGTCATCAGCCACGATTCACTGATGACGACCTTGTTTCTGCTTCAAACTGCACTCCAATCATCATCTGTCTCAGCGACAGATATCTGAAGCCTTTGTACAACAGTCCTGTCCGCATAAATTCAGCATTATTCCATAATAACAGACGGAGGAAGCAATCGGAGCGGTGAGGATGCACAAGCTGTCAGCTGATGCCTTCACTGCACATCGGACATTTCACTGTGTCATCGTGTAAAGCCTTGTTTCTGCTTAAAATGGCCTCGTTTCTGCTTGAAACTGACTTTAGAATGATTCAAGAGGTTTTATCTGTTCTTCTGATAATTAATAATCCCATTAATCCATTTGATTGCTTTGGGTGGAGAGACTCTGTGTCACACAGTCAGCTGGGCTCCAGCATGACACATGCACAGTGGAGGCAGGGCGGACCAACATTTAGGGGGCGGACCGTTCAGTCTGCGACAACTGTCGAGCTGATTCACTCTATGGAAATTCAGTAAGGTATATCTTCTATTATACATTCCAGTTCTAAGGTAGAACTCCACTAGTGTATACTAAAGTATATCTAAATAGCTAAAAAAAAAAAAAAAAAGAAGAAGAGTAGAGCCACTTAGGTGCCTGGTCT
This sequence comes from Thalassophryne amazonica, assembly GCF_902500255.1. NCBI lineage: Eukaryota > Metazoa > Chordata > Actinopteri > Batrachoidiformes > Batrachoididae > Thalassophryne > Thalassophryne amazonica. The sequence continues at coordinate 90,097,135 of NC_047111.1, forward strand.
TGAGAACCAGGGATGGTTCTGTGATAGTGTAACTTATTCTATTTAGACTGGGATCAAATGCTATACTAGCAGAGTAAATTTTACTCAGCAAAATTTCCTGTGTACCTACGATAAAAATTACATACCTCTCCATTCTTTGTAGGTGGGAAAACTTGCAAAATCTACAGTGTATCAAATACTTATTTGCCTCACTGTACATTGCTGATGTTTGTCGCTGATCAGAGAGCATTGATCCTGATCATTCATTTTTAATCCTACAACCCCAATTCTGTTGAAGTTGGGACATTGTGTAAAATGTAAATAAAAACATAATCCAATGATTTGCAAATCCTCTTCAACCTATATTCAGTTGAATACACCACAAAGACGAGATATTTAATGTTCAAACTGATGAACTTTATTATTTGTTTAAATATTTGCTCATTTTGAAATGGATGCCTGCAACACGTTTCAAAAAATTTGGGACAGTGGTATGTTTACTACTGTGTTACATCACCTTTCCTTCTAACAACACTCAATATGCGTTTTTGGGAACTGAGGACACTAATCGATGGAATTCTTTCCCATTCTTGCTTGATGTAAAACTTCAGTTGTTCAACAATCTGGGGTCTCCGTTGTCGTATTTTGCTCTTCATAACGCGCTACACATTTTCAACGGTCGACAGGTCTGAACTGCAGGCAGGCCAGTCTTGTACCAGCACTCTTTTACTACGACGCCACGCTGTTGTAACACATGCAGAATGTGGCTTGGCATTGTCTTGCTGAAATAAGCAGAGATGTCCCTGAAAAAGACGCTGCTTGGATGGCAGCATGTATTGCTCCACAATGTGGATGTACCTTTCAGCATTCATGGTGCCATCACAGATGTGTAAGTTGCCCATGCTATGGGCACTAACACACCCCATACCATCACAGATGCTGGCTTTTGAACTTTGCACTGGTAACAGTCTGGATGGTCTTTTTCCTCTTTTGTCCAGAGGACACAACGTCCATGATTTCCAAAAACAATTTGAAATGTGGACTCATCAGACCGCAGCACACTTTTCCACTTTGCGTCTGTCCATTTCAAATGATCTTGAGCCCAGAAAAGGGACAGCGTTTCTGGATATTGTTGATGTATGGCTTTCGCTTTGTATGGTAGAGTTTTAACTTGCACTTGTAGATGTAGTGACGAACTGTGTTAACTGACAGTGGTTTTCTGAAGTGTTACTGAGCCCACGCGAGCCCATCACGTAATGATGTTGGTTTTTAATGCAGTGCCATCTGAGGGATCGAAGGTCACGGGCATTCGATGTTGGTTTTTGGCCTTGACGCTTACGTGTAGAAAGTTCTCCAGATTCTAAGAATCTTCTGATTATATTATGGACTGTAGATGATGGAATCCCTAAATTCCTTGCAATTGAAAATTGAGAAACATTGTTCCTAAACTATTCCTGTGGGTTCACCACTTGCAGAGGGGGTCATGGGGGTTGGGTGCAGAGAGGACTGGGTGGCGGTCGAGGGCGTGTGGCCCGGTGGCACGGTCTGCGATCACAGCCTCTGGCTGTCAGGGCTTGGAATGTCACCTCGCTGGGGGGGAAGGAGCCTGAGCTTGTGAGGGAGGTTGAGAGGTACCGACTAGAGATAGTCGGGCTCACCTCCACGCACAGCTTGGGCTCTGGTACCCAACTCCTGGAGAGGGGCTGGGCGCTCCACTTTTCTGGCATTGCCCACGGGGAGAGGCGGGCGGGGGTAGCATTGCTTATTGCTCCCCAGCTCAGTCGCCATGTGTTGGCGTTCACCCCGGTGAACGAGAGGGTCGCGTCCCTACGCCTTCGGGTTGGGGACAGGTCTCTCACTGTTGTCTCAGCCTACGGGCAGAGACAACAGTGCAGAGTGCCCGACCTTCTTGGAGTCCCTTGGAGGGGTACTAGATAGTGCTCCAATTGGGGACTCCATTGTTCTCTTGGGGAACTTCAGTCCCCAAGTGTGCAGCGACAGTGAGACCTGGAGGGGGGTGATCGGGAAGCACAGCCTCCCCGATCTGAACCCGAGTGGTGTTCAGTTGTTGGACTTCTGTGCAGCCTGTGTGGTCGCAGAGGCAAAAACCCGTGTCTGGGAGGAGTTCGGGAAGGCCATAGAGGAGGACTATCGGTCGGCCCTGAAGAAATTCTGGCAAACCGTCCGACACCTCCGGAGGCAGAAGCAGCTCGCCACCAACAGTGTCTACAGTGCGGGTGGGGAGCTGTTGACCCTGACTGGGGATGTTGTCGTGCGGTGGAAGGAATACTTCAAGGATCTCCTCAATCCTATCGTCACGTCTTCTGAAGAGGAAGCAGAGACTGGGAACTCAGAGGCGGACTCATCCATCACTCCTCAGTCTCCCCGGTAAGGTCTGTTCCAGAGTATTGGACAGGAGAATTCGAGCGATAGTCGAACCTCGGATTCAGGAGGAGCACTGTGGTTTTCATCCTGGTCGCAGAACACTGGACCAGCTCTACATCCTCCATCGGGTGCTCGAGGGTTATGGGGGTTCGCCCAACCAGTCCACATGTGTTTTGTGGATCTGGAGAAGGCGTTCGACCGTGTCCCTTGAGGCGCCCTGTGGGGGGTGCTCCGGGCTTACGGGGTCCGGGGTCCTTTTTTAAGGACTATCCGGTCCCTGTATAACCGCAGCAGGAGCTTGGTTCGCATTGCCGGTAGTAAGTCAAGCCTATTTCCAGTGCATGTTGGCCTCCGCCAGGGCTGCTCTTTGTCACAGGTTCTGTTCATTACCTTTATGGACAGCATTTCTAGGCGCAGTCAAGGTGTAGAGGGGGTCTGGTTTGGGAACCACAAAATCTCATCTCTGCTGTTTGCGGACGATGCGGTTCTGTTGGCTTTGTCAAATCAGGACCTTCAGCGTGCACTGGAGCAATTTGCAGCCGAGTGTGAAGCGTCCGGGATGAAAGTCAGCACCTCCAAATCCGAGACCATGGTTCTCGACCGGAAAAAGGTGCTTTGCCCTCTTCAGGTCGGTGGAGTGTCCTTGCCTCAAGTGGAGGAGTTTAAGTATCTCAGGGTCTTGTTCACAAGAGAGGGATGGATGAAGCGTGAGATCGACAGATGGCTCGGTGCAGCATCTGCAGTGATGCGGTCGCTGTATTGGACCGTAGTGGTGAAGAGAGAGCTGAGCGGGGGGGTAAAGCTCTCGATTTACCGATCGATCTACATTCTGACGCTCACCTATGGTCATGAGATTTGGTTCAAGACCGAAAGAACAAGATTGCGAGTACAAGCGGCCGAGATAAGTTTCCTCCACAGGGAGGAGCTCGGTCACTCGGGAGGAGCTCGGAGTGGAGCTGCTGCTCCTCCACGTCGAAAGGAGCCAGCTGAGGTGGCTCGGGCATCTTTTTCAGATGCCACCTGGACGCCTCGCTGGAGAGGTGTTCGGGTATGTCCCATCGGGAGGAGGCCCCGGGGAAGACCCACGACACGCTGGAGGGACTACGTCTCGCAGCTGGCTTGGGAACGCCTCGGGGTTCCCCCGGAGTTGCTGGGAGAGGTGTGTGTGGATCTGGAGGTCTGGGCGACTTTGCTTGAGCTGCTCTCCCCGTGACCCGACCTCGGATGAAGCGGAAGAAAATGGATGGATGGATGGATGGATGGATGGATGGATGTTCTTAAAACTATTGGACTATATTCACGCAGTTGTTCACCAAGTGGTGATCCTCACCCCATCTTTGATTGTGAATAGCTGAGCCTTTCGGGGATGCTCCTTTTATACCCGATCATGACACTCACCTTTTTCCAATTAGGTGTTCTTTGAGCATTCATCAACTTTCCCAGTCTTTTGTTGCCCTGTCCCAACTTTTTTGAAACGTGTTGCAGGCATCCATTTCAAAATGAGCAAATACAATAGTGTGCAGAATAATAGTAGTGCTATATGACTAAAAAGATTAATCCAGGTTTTGAGTATATTTCTTATTGTTACATGGGAAACAAGGTACCAGTAGATTCAGTAGATTCTCACAAATCCAACAAGACCAAGCATTCATGACATGCACACTCTTAAGGCTATGAAATTGAGCTATTAGTAAAAAAAAAAAAAAAAAAAAAAAAAAAAGTAGAAAAGGGGGTGTTCACAATAATAGTAGCATCTGCTGTTGACGCTACAAACTCAAAACTATTATGTTCAAACTGCTTTTTTAGCAATCCTGTGAATCAGTAAACTAGTACTTAGTTGTATAACCACAGTTTTTCATGATTTCTTCACATCTGTGAGGCATTCATTTTGTTGGTTTGGAACCAAGATTTTGCTCGTTTACTAGTGTGCTTGGGGTCATTGTCTTGTTGAGACACCCATTTCAAGGGCATGTCCTCTTCAGCATAAGGCAACATGACCTCTTCAAATATTTTGACATATCCAAACTGATCCATGATACCTGGTATGCGATATATAGGCCCAACACCATAGTAGGAGAAACATGCCCATATCACGATGCTTGCATCACCATGCTTCACTGTCTTCACTGTGAACTGTGGCTTGATTTCAGAGTTTGGGGGTCGTCTCACAAAGTGTCTGCGGCCCTTGGACCCAAAAAGAACAATTTTACTCTCATCAGTCCACAGAATATTCCTCCATTTCTCTTTAGGCCAGTTGATGTGTTCTTTGGCAAATTGTAACCTCTTCTGCACGTCTTTTATTTAACAGAGGGACTTTGCGGGGGATTCTTGCAAATAAATTAGCTTCACACAGGCGTCTTCTAACTGTCACAGCACTTACAGGTAACTCCAGACTGCCTTTGATCATCCTGGAGCTGATCAATGGGTGAGGCTTTGCCATTCTGGTTATTCTTCTATCCATTTTAGATGGTTGTTTTCTGTTTTCTTCCACGCGTCTCTGTTTTTATTTTTTTTTGTCCATTTTAAAGCATTGGAGATCATTGTAGATGAACAGTCTATAATTTTTTGCACCTGCATATAAGTTTCCCCTCTCCAATCAACTTTTTAATCAAACTACGCTGTTCTTCTGAACAATGTCTTGAACGTCCCATTTTTCTCAGGCTTTCAAAGAGAAAAGCATGTTCAACAGGTGCTGGCTTCATCCTTAAATAGGGGACACCTGATTCACACCTGTTTGTTCCAAAAAATTGACAAACTCACTGACTGAATGCCACACTACTATTATTGTGAACACCCCCTTTTCTTTTCTTTTTTAACTAATAGCCCAATTTCATAGCCTTAAGAGTGTGCATATCATGAATGCTTGGTCTTGTTGGATTTGTGAGAATCTACCTGAATCTACTTGTACCTTGTTTCCCATGTAACAATAAGAAATATACTCAAAACCTGGATTAATCTTTTTAGTCACATAGCACTACTATTATTCTGAACACTACTGTATTTGCACAAAAACAACAAAGTCTATCAGTTTGAACATTAAATATCTTGTTTCTGTGGTGTCTTCAATTGAATATAGGTTGAAGATTATTTTCAAATCATTGGATTCTGTTTGATTTACATTTTACACAACATCCCAACTTCATTGGAATTGGGGTTGTAAATTTCCTACCTTCAATCCTATCCAGAGAGGTTATACAACAGTTAGTTGTATTTATATGCCTTTCTTGGATAGAGTCTAGAATCCGGATTACAGGAATCAGGAATGAGGAATGGATGGCTCCTGACTTTTTGATCTGAATTTGCTTTGATCTTGTACTCAAGACCAATGGATAATCAATCAAAGAGCCAAATGCAGGATCAGTGTCAAAGGAATCTGGATCAGAGATGATGGTTCAAAGACTGCATTTGCCACGTGCTCTGTGTCAAAGGAGTACGGGTCATGATCAAAGATGGGATCTGTCCCATTGTCAGAATCAATTCAGTCAGGATCAGTGCTCACATAACAAGGACCAAAGGCACAATCTGCCATATATCAGAAACCACTGGTCAAAAATTTTAATTTTTGTCTCCAATTATTTGAAAGATACCATTTTCTGTAAGGTCCTGTGGAACACTTTCTCAGAAACTGAAATGGTAATGATACAAAATGTAATCCTTCACTGTGTCTCAGGCTGAAGTGCAGGGGCCTCATTTATAGCTGTTGCACACGCACAAAACATGTAAACGTGATTTATTAAAAACAAACTAGACGGCAAAATGTTTGCATGTGACCCAAACTGTGCCCTGTACGTATTGGAAAGGTTATAAATGATGTCATGTGTGAGTGAGTCATAATACTGGATATGAGGCAGATCCACTTGAGCACCATTCAATTTAGTGTACGAGTTATAAAGATGATTCTGCTTGCAATTGTGCATATGACTGGTTTTATATCTGATTTCATTATCATTATTTATTTTCTTTGTACTCCATTTGTGTCTTTTGTTCATATGATTTTAGTATGAAGCTGACACAATGTTTTATGAATGAGGCCCCACGTCTTTGGCATGAAGTACTAATTGCCCAAATTTCTGTTTGATACAATTGAACAGTTTTCCTGAAAATGATGTGAAATTCCTTTTTTTTATCTTTGGTGCTCATACGCCACTAACAGCTCAATTACTACTTATTTTACTACTTATTTAAACACATATTAGAGGTAAACTTAACAGAATTGTAAAGAGTCACAGTATAACACTAATCTTTTAACTTATGGTGATGCAGAAAGGAAATGGTTTGAGGTGTTGGAAATAACTGACACAATCAAGAATATACAACCAGACCCCCACCACCAAAACAAAAGCTTAGGGGCAGCTTGTCTGTCTCACGCACACATGCACGCACATGCATAGGAGGAATATTTTGACTGGTTTACTGTTTCGTTTGTACATACTCATAACCTGCATTTTGCTCTTTAGGCATATTTGCCACGATGACTATAATTTAGATATCAAAGTGAATTTCTTATGTGAACATCAGAGGGGGAATAATTTGGCACACAGCTGAAGTTACTTGGGCAAGAACACAATCACATTTTTAATTCTGATGTTTATCTCCATCCACTGAGGTTGGTGAATTAGTTGGCAGCTTGCATTAATGTCACCTTGTTGCTGTGTAACAGATGGCCAGAATGAAGAGTTTCTCATTGAGGGGGACACCTCAACCAGCCCTGTTCCTGTGCAGCGGGGAAAACCTGTGAGCTATGCTCCACTTGTTCCAAGAGAACCTCCTCCGAGACATGCGCTGCCCAAACCTGCTTCCCGTCAGGACAGGCTTTCAGACTCTGATGTTGGCAAAGAGGTTGCCAAGATAGATGATACCAGGCAAAAGACAGATCCATCTCTGGGGTCAAATGGGGCGTCTGGAGTTTACGTAAGCCGTGTTGCATCTTTCCAGGGCAAAAGACTGCCGCCGAAAGGCATCAGAGAAGGTATGCATCTCCTGTTTGTATTTTTAAAAAATTATCATGCAGCTGAAACCTCTTTAATTTACACAAACTGAAAATGAGTTTGCTTCCATTTAGAAAAAAAAGCACATTTCTCCACACAAGTTTTTTTTCTTTGTTTCTTTTTTAGGTTTGAGAAACTTAAAGACAGAAGGATTCAATGTATTTTGAAATACAAAGTAGTCAGATTATGGACAATATATCAGGATGGTTGGGGAAGTGGCTTTCAAACCAGAGGGTCATAGGTTCAATTCCCTGACCAGACATACACTATCACAAAGGTGCCCCTGAGCAATGCCCTCAGTCCCCAGGTTGCTTCTGGTGTGGAGTTGAGTGCTCTACATAGCAGCACCCCGAGTGTGTGTGTGTGTGTGTGTGTGTGTGTGTGTGTGTGTGTGTGTGTGTGTGTGTGTGTGTGTGTGTGTGTGTGTGTGTGTGTGTGTGTGTGTATACACCAGTATATAAGTACAGTCCGTTTATCAGATAGTAATAGCAGTCAGCCGATTGCTCAGTTGAAATGTGTTTCTTGAATGTCATGTGGCCAAATGTCGTAATTCAAAGCAGACATAGTATTTTGTAGGGTTGGGACGATTAATGAAAATCATTAGTCGACTAGTTGAGTAGTCGGCGACTACATTTGACATTGAATGAATTAAGCCAATTTCAAATCTTCATGGTGAAAATCAAATGTGGCGTTTGTTTTCACAAGGAAATAAATGCCACATTTAATTTTCACAAAATCACAAATACAAAATATAGCATTAGCATGAAGACAATAAATCACAAAATCACAAATACAAAATATAGCATTAGCATGAAGACAATAAATCACAAAATCACAAATACAAAATATAGCATTAGCATGAAGACAATACCTGCATTAATTTACTAGGTATAGACTACTTGTTTGAGCTGACTAATTCACCTGCCAAGGTTCACACTAGAGGCTGGCACCAGAGTAGATTTTCATTTCTGTTCCATCCCGCTCCCACACAAAAATTCCTGTCCCATCCCAATCCCGGGCCAGAGTAAAAAAAAAAATAATTCCTATCTCGTCCCACTCTTGGTAAAATGACTCCCGCACCCATTCAAAATGACTCCCACTCCTGTACTGCTCCCATTTTTTTCCCTTCTTCTAGTTTTTAGGCAATACACTGAATTTGATTTGACCTTCTCCCCATTCTTTTTTAGATTACTTTGTGTTCTGCAGTTTTATTTCAGAAGATATCACAACAGAAACAGTTTCATCTGTGGTAATACAGGGAGGCACTTACTGCCTCAATCCAAATTTTCAAAAAACTTCATTAAAAGGCACAAAACATAAATAATGCATGGACTGTGGTCTTATAGTTTTTCAAAATGTTGTGGTGATGACACATAATAATCCTAACATTTACTTTGTCTTCTATTTCTGTAACTGCAGTCTGTATGAAACCAACATATTTCATGTTTTGTGAGGTCAGCTTTATTTTTATTTATTTTCTGTTAATATATGTCCATTCCTACATTTAAGGCCTGCAGCATTTTTCAAGGAAAAAAGGTTGGGACAGGGCAGTTTATTCTAAATGTAAGAATTAATTAATAATTTTTACAGCCAATTTTCTTGAGAAATGTCAGAGGATGAATACATGAACATTTCCAACTCACTGAATATTTCTTAGACTTGATTTATATCAATCTTTCAGAAATACAAACAGTGTGGTACTTTATGGTAAATCTGTCAGGTAGGCAGTTCTCAAAAACTAAATGTCCATGCTGGAAGGAGACAAGTGAGGGAAGCCACCAAGACACAACTCTGGAAGAACTTTTGGCTTCTGTGGGTGTGAGTGGAGGAACTGGGTATAATGCACCATTTTTATTTTTATTTTCATTTTACATACAGTCCGAACTTTTTCTAATTTGTGTTGCATTTCTGAAATTACAGAACTGCTATAAAGAAAAGTGTTAACATTTTGTTGTTGTTTTTTTTAATTTTGTAGAATGAACACAGACACCAAACTCTTATGAAGAAGGAACAAAATAGACATGTGCAGGAAAATCTGAACAATGCAGGCTGATTTGACTCTCAGGATTTTTGAAAATAATAAGAGGTAACTTACTTCGAAATAAATTAAACTCAGAATTGCAGCCTAATAACTGAAAAATAACAAAAATCAACAGCTTGTATTTTTATTCTGACTAGAGTTCATTTCCTTTTTCTATTCCTCAGTCACATTTTGTGCTTGTACATAAAACAGCTACTTTAAGACCTCTAAAATAAATATCTGTGGAAAATAACAGCCTGTCAAAGTTCAGAGTTCTCAGCTGCTTTATGTGATTTCTGCTTCTGAACATCACTGCAGAGTTTCTCCACATCATATTTTTTTTAAACACGTGTGTGTGATTTTTATAATGTTCATCCCTATATTCTCATTTTTTATGGAATTTTGTCCATTTATTTCATCTCATAATTTCAGTATAACTGTCACTGACACGCGCACACGGTGTGAACAGGACATACCTTCAGAACAGTCCAGGGAGAAATAAACGAAGTGCCGCATTTTGTTTCACTCTGTGCTCAGCGCGCGCTGTCTTCATGCACTGACTGAAGTGGCTCAACCCCGCACACAGCCAGCCGACTCTCTCTCACACACACACACACACACACAGCAGCGATCGAACCCAATACTAATTTTAGATGGCTTTAAGCAAAGTTACCCGCTACTTTTTCGGCATCTTTATTGAAAATTGATCGCCCAAATGACAGCAGGACAGCTCGCTGCCTAAAACCTTGGTTCCCGCTCCTGTCTGCTCCCACTAACTTTTAATCTTGTGCCGTCCCAATCACCTGATGAATATCAAAGTTGACTCCCATCCCGTGGGAATCCCATGACCTGTGGGATTCCCGAAAAATTGACAGCCTCTAGTTCACACTCACTTTCTTCACTGAGTGAAGGGAGTGGTGGCAGCTCCAACAGGTCTTTTCTTTTAAGGGTTAAATGAACTTAGTAAATGGCTGTCAACTAGTCGACTAATAAAAATAGTCGACTAGTTGGATGCTAGCTAGGGTTAAATGAACTTAATAAATGGCTTTCAACTAGTCGACTAATAAAAAATAGTCGACTACTTGGATGCTAGCTAGTCGTAGTCAACTATTACGACTAGTCTTCCCATCCCTAGTATTTTCTTGTGCTTTCCACATAGGTTTTAACTAAGAAATTTCGTTATCAAGCTGTCATAGTTTGTAATTAAATAGCTGCCATATTTTTCTGAGCTAAAGTCGCACCTGCCCCCCCCCCCCAAAAAAAGGCCAGCTGAACAGGAAAAACATAACTTGCACAAGAGTATAAATCACACCTTTAATCAACTGGATTATCAACTCTTTAATTTTGCTTATTTATTTGTTTATTTATTTTGTATTATTGTAGTGTACTTTTTATTATAGTAATAGTTCATTTATTATTAACGAACACATGATTTTTTTTTATATATATATATATAAGTCTCAGTGGAGTATAAAGTCACAGGACCTCCCAAACTAGTAAAACAAATCTGTAACTTATACTCTGGAAAATACAGCAATTTGTATTGCATTTTAAAAAGAGCTGCAGTTCTAGTTGATTTAATTGTCACTTGTTTTCTATTTTCAACAGCCTAAAATCCAAATGTGTTTTATCATGTTCAACAATGTAAAAGGATTAAATCTTGATGTTTTGGAGCAGTTTGGTATTTTCCTTTCATTAATGGCTTAGATATTAACAGATTTCTGTATTATTATCATGACAGTAATCATCTAACTGTTCCAGCTCTACTGTATATAGTGTATTAGTTGTACCAGCATTTGTTCTCTTCTTGATGTATTGAAACCTGTCTGCTGTTGTTGTATCGTTAATTTTCCTCTGAGGATGGCTACTCATCTTTGATTTACTGCCCCCCCCCCCAAAAAAAAACAAAAAAAAACATTCCCTTGTTTATTTCAGGTAAAGAGTTCTCTTTCTAAAGCATTGGTTTTCATTAGAAAATTAAATAAGGAATATAGCACCATATATTAAAGTTATATAAGGATTTATGATGGAGGATGGAAGTGTTGGAGGGAAAAAGAAGTCCCACTTTGCAGAGTTACTAATTGAGTTGAAGTATGTCTGGATGTAATGCATGTTCTGTTAATGTGAAATCATATTTTGGTAAGGTTCCGTGCAGCTCTTAACCCCTTACTGCCCTCAGGTTCTTTTTTTTTAAAGTGAGACTTGTACTACAAAACTCCACACACTTTCTTCCACAATTCTGTGCTTCTTTTTGTAGCAGATTGTGACGGTCCGAGCAGAATACGGCCTACAGAGAAACATTCCATTTGTAGACCCCCAGTCAGGCCCCCTGACCCCCCTGCCCGCTACGTCGTGCCTCAGAAGAACTCAACTGCTGCCAGCGCTGAGGCCACTCCCACATCCTAGTGAGTACTCTGCAAAGACACCATCTGCAGCCACTTTGTCGGTTCATATTTATCTATTCTGTTGTTACTATTTGAGGCGATTACCAAACTTTCAAATTAAAGTATGAGGTCTGTCCATAAAGTATCGTACCTTTTTTATTTTTTTTTTAAACTATATGGATTTGATTCATATGTTTTCATGTCAGACAAGCTTGAACCCTTGTGCGCATGCGTGAGCTTTTCCACGCCTGTCGGTGACGTCATTCGCCTGTGAGCACGCCTTGTGGAAGGAGTGGTCCCGCCCCGTCGTCGGATTTTCATTGTCTGGAAATGGCGGAATGATTTGGGGTTTTTTTCCATCAGAATTTTTTTCAGAAGCTGTTAGAGACTGGCACCTATAAACCATTCAAAAAATTTATCTGGCTTTCGGTGAAAATTTTACAGGCTTCACAGAGAATAAGGTCTGTTAGTACAGCTTTAAGGACCCCTTTAAGGACGCTCGGCGCACCGCGCTCCGAGCTGCGACGACGCGGCACAAGCCACCAGACCATTTCTAAACGGATGACTCTGTGGATATGAGACCATCGTGTGCTCTTTCTCTGGTTATCACAAGAGCTGGACATCAGCCATTTTCCGGCAGATTTCACTTTTAACAAGAGATTTTGTTATGGAAAGCCGCGCGGAGGCTTCGCGCGTAAAGACCGATTCGCTTTGGAAGCGAGACAAAGGAACACCTCCATTTCGGCGTGCCAGAGGACAAGTTCGGACATGCCTATCTCGGCTTTCAATGCTTACCAGTCGAGTGAGTTATAAGAGAAATTGTGGAGAGCTGGGCATGTCCGAACTTGTCCTCTGGCACGCCGAAACGGAGGCGTTCTTTGTCTGGCTCGAACAGCGAATCGGTCGTGACGCACAAAGCCTCCACGCGGCTTTCCACGACAAAATCTCTTGTTAAAAGTGAAATCTGCCAGAAAATGGTTGATGTCCAGCTCTTGTGATAACCAGAGAAAGTGCACACGACGGTCTCAGCTCCACACAGCCATCCGTTTAGAAATAATCCGGTGGTTCGTGCCTGTCGTCGCGGCTCGGAGCGCGGCGCACCGAGCGCCATTGTGGGCCATCCTTAAAGCTGTAGTAATAGTCCTTATTCTCTGTGAAACCCGTAAAATTTTCACCGAAAGCCAGATAAATTTTTCGAATGGTTTCCAGGTGCCAGTCTCTAACATCTTCTGAAAAAATTCTGATGGAAAAAAAACCCCAAATCATTCTGCCATTTCCAGACAATGAAAATCCGACGACGGGGCGGGACCACTCCTTCCACAAGGCGTGCTCACAGGCGAATGACGTCACCGACAGGCGTGGAAAAACTCACGCATGTGCACAAGGATTCAAGCTTGTCTGACGTGAAAACATATGAATCAAATCCATATAGTTTAAAAAAAAATAAAAAGGTACGATACTTTATGGACAGACCTCGTATGTCAGAAAACTGATCAGAATCTGATTTTTGTTTTCAGCACACAGATAGCTGGGTTCCAGGTGGAGATAAATGCAATAAATCCATAGATCCCGTTACACATAGACGGACTGGTCCAACATTGACAAATGTGGACAACAAGTACAGAAGCTAAGAGCAGCCGTAATTACATTTTTAATCATATCAACATTACCGTTACACTTGTTGTGATGATGTGATAGTCATTTTGGGTAAATTATTATGAATTAAAATTAGTTTTGTCACTGTGACAAGAAAATTGCAGCATTAGCATGAGGAAACAATAATAATGAACCTCAAATAATCTCTCAATAATATGATTCATAGTAATTGGAGTGATGCCTACTAAATGTGAATCCTTCCGTGGACAAGTGCTGCACAAACGGCAGCGTAGGCTGGTGTTTGTGCTTGGATTTATGCAGCTACTATCTTACAAATTGAGTTTCTAAAAGGAAATCACTGAATTAATTCAAAGCATTTGATGGAACAAGACTGATTTTTTTGTTGTTGTTTTTGTCTTATTCTTCTTTCCTTCCCTGCAGTGTTGCCTCCAGAACAAAGTTTTTTGAGAATGCCTCGCGGAAAACTGGCAGGTATGAAAAGCTGCTTTCTTTGTGTATTTTACCTGTTTTTTTTGTTTTTTTTATCGTTGAGGAAAAACTGATGAATGGCGAGCAGAGAAATGATTAGTAGATAAGTTGTTTTTATCTTCGTGAGAAATCCAGCAACTGCCCTTAGAATTGACCTTTGTGACTTCTGCCACAGATTACACAGTGACGCCACTGATGTGTTGAAAGGATAATGAAACACTTCTCAGCACACACAGTTATGTCATAAACAAATTTTAAAAAGCTGCAGTCAAAGGAGTTTGTAGGAAAACTCACGCATGCGCACGAGGGTTCAAGCATGTCTGACGTAAAAACATATGAATGAAATCCATATAGTTTTTGAAAAAAATAAGAAGGACCGTTACTTTATTGACAGACCTCGTATAATGTATTTATTGAGGAAAAAAGTGTGTTGCCCCCACTACGCCACATTTTAGGGAATTGCTGGCATTGATTTTTGGCTGGAAAAAATTTTAGTCAGATGAAAATTTATTGCTTTAACCCATGTTTTACAGCCTTTCAGGACCCCCATTATCTAAATTTTTATGTTTATAGAATAACATTTTTGCCTTTAAATGCATCACTCACACTCATCACTCATCTTCAACCGCTTTTCCGGGTTTGGGTCGCGGGGGAAACAGCTCCAACAGGGGACCCCAGACTTCCCTTTCCCGAGCCACGCTGACCACCTCTGACTGGTGGATCCCGAGGTGTTCCCAGGCCAGTGTGGAGATATAATCTCAGCACCTAGTCCTGGGTCTTCCCCAGGGTCTCCTCCCAGATGGACATGCCTGGAACACCTCCCGAGGGAGGCACCCAGGGGCCATCCTTACCATATGCCCGAACCACCTCAGCTGGCTCCTTTCAACGCGAAGGAGCAGTGGCTCTACTCCAAGGTCCCCGCGGATGACCGAACTTCTCACCTCTCTAAGGGAGACACCAGCCACCATCCTGAGGAACCCCATTTCGACCGCTTGTACCCACGATCTAGTTCTTTTGGTCATGACCCAACCCTCATGACCGCAAGTGTGAGTAGGAATGAAGATTGACCAGTAGATCAAGAGCTCCCTTTTCGTCACAACAGTACGGTACAGCGAATGCAATACTGCCCCTGCTGCATCAATTCTCTGGCCAATCTCATGCTCCATTGTCCCCTCACTCGTGAACAAGACCCCAAGGTACTTGAACTCCTTCACTTAATTAGTAATTAATTAGTAATTAAACCATTACTTAAAAAGCCATCACTTGACCCAGCTATCTTAGCTAATTATAGGCCAATCTCCAACCTTCCTTTTCTCTCAAAAATTCTTGAAAGGGTAGTTGTAAAACAGCTAACTGATCATCTGCAGAGGAATGGTCTATTTGAAGAGTTTCAGTCAGGTTTTAGAATTCATCATAGTACAGAAACAGCATTAGTGAAGGTTACAAATGATCTTCTTATGGCCTCGGACAGTGGACTCGTCTCTGTGCTTGTTCTGTTGGACCTCAGTGCTGCTTTTGATACTGTTGACCATAAAATTTTATTACAGAGACTAGAGCATGCCATAGGTATTAAAGGCACTGCGCTGCGGTGGTTTGAATCATATTTGTCTAATAGATTACAATTTGTTCATGTAAATGGGGAATCTTCTTCACAGACTAAAGTTAATTATGGAGTTCCACAAGGTTCTGTGCTAGGACCAATTTTATTCACTTTATACATGCTTCCCTTAGGCAGTATTATTAGACGGTATTGCTTAAATTTTCATTGTTACGCAGATGATACCCAGCTTTATCTATCCATGAAGCCAGAGGACACACACCAATTAGCTAAACTGCAGGATTGTCTTACAGACATAAAGACATGGATGACCTCTAATTTCCTGCTTTTAAACTCAGATAAAACTGAAGTTATTGTACTTGGCCCCACAAATCTTAGAAACATGGTGTCTAACCAGATCCTTACTCTGGATGGCATTACCCTGACCTCTAGTAATACTGTGAGAAATCTTGGAGTCATTTTTGATCAGGATATGTCATTCAAAGCGCATATTAAACAAATATGTAGGACTGCTTTTTTGCATTTACGCAATATCTCTAAAATCAGAAAGGTCTTGTCTCAGAGTGATGCTGAAAAACTAATTCATGCATTTATTTCCTCTAGGCTGGACTATTGTAATTCATTATTATCAGGTTGTCCTAAAAGTTCCCTAAAAAGCCTTCAGTTAATTCAAAATGCTGCAGCTAGAGTACTGACGGGGACTAGAAGGAGAGAGCATATCTCACCCATATTGGCCTCTCTTCATTGGCTTCCTGTTAATTCTAGAATAGAATTTAAAATTCTTCTTCTTACTTATAAGGTTTTGAATAATCAGGTCCCATCTTATCTTAGGGACCTCATAGTACCATATCACCCCAATAGAGCGCTTCGCTCTCAGACTGCAGGCTTACTTGTAGTTCCTAGGGTTTGTAAGAGTAGAATGGGAGGCAGAGCCTTCAGCTTTCAGGCTCCTCTCCTGTGGAACCAGCTCCCAATTCAGATCAGGGAGACAGACACCCTCTCTACTTTTAAGATTAGGCTTAAAACTTTCCTTTTTGCTAAAGCTTATAGTTAGGGCTGGATCAGGTGACCCTGAACCATCCCTTAGTTATGCTGCTATAGACGTAGACTGCTGGGGGGTTCCCATGATGCACTGTTTCTTTCTCTTTTTGCTGTGTATGCACCACTCTGCATTTAATCATTAGTGATCAATCTCTGCTCCCCTCCACAGCATGTCTTTTTCCTGGTTCTCTCCCTCAGCCCCAACCAGTCCCAGCAGAAGACTGCCCCTCCCTGAGCCTGGTTCTGCTGGAGGTTTCTTCCTGTTAAAAGGGAGTTTTTCCTTCCCACTGTAGCCAAGTGCTTGCTCACAGGGGGTCGTTTTGACCGTTGGGGTTTTACATAATTATTGTATGGCCTTGCCTTACAATATAAAGCGCCTTGGGGCAACTGTTTGTTGTGATTTGGCGCTATATAAAAAAATTGATTGATTGATTGACTTGGGGCAAGACCATATTCCCTACCTGTAGTAGGCAATCCATCGGTTTCCTGCTGCGAACCATGGCCTTAGATTTAGAGGTGCTGATCCTCATCCCAGCCGCTTCACACTCAGCTGTGAATCGATCCAGTGAGTGTTGGTCACCGACTGATAAAGCCAACAGGACCACATCATCTGCAAAAAGCAGTGATGAGACCCTGAACCCACCAAACTGGAAACCCTCGTCCCCCTGACTACGTCTCAATATTCTGTCCAGAATGTCACAAACAAGATTGGTGACAAGGCACAGCCCTTTTGGAGGCCAACCTCCACTGGAAACAAGTGTGACTTATTGCAGAGCACCCGAACACAGCTTTCGCTTTGTGAGTACAGAGATTGTATGGCCCTGAGAAGGGACCCCCCTCACTCCATACTCCTGCAGCACCTCCCACAGTATCTCTCGGAGTACCCAATCATACACCTTCTCCAAGTCCACAAAACACATGTAGACTGGGTGGGCATACTCCCAGGCACCCTCCAGGATCCTTGTGAGAGTGAAGAGCTGGTCAGCTGTTCCACGACCAGGACGGAACCCACATTGTTCCTCTTCAATCAGGGGTTCGACTATCGGCCGAACCCTCCTTTCCAGCCCCCTGGAGTAGGCTTTACCAGGGAGGCTGAGTAGTGTGATGCCCCTGCATTTGGCACACACTCTCTGCTCACCCTTTTTAAATATGGGGACCACCACCCCAGTTTGCCACTCCTTAGGCACTGTCCCAGACCTCAACACAATGTTGAAGAGACGTCTCATCCAAGACAATCCCTCAAAACCCAGAGCCTTCAGTGTTTCTGGACGGATTTCATCAACCCCCAGGACCTTGCCATTGCGGAGTTGTTTGACTACCTCAGTGACTTCCTACTTCCGGGCCTGGCTCCAGATGAGGGCCTCGGGCTTCCTCCGGGATGGGTCACATTTCCTCTACCTCATTCTGTCATGGTGTCTTGTGAACCATTCTTAGTCTGGCCTCTTGCCTGAGACCAATTTGCCATGGGAGACCCTACCAGAGCACAAAGGTTCCAGACAACACAGCTCTCAAGATCATAGCGCCACACAAACCTCTCCACCATGATAAGGTGAGATTCCCGGAGAGGCCTTTAAATGCATATAAATGCTAAATAGAATGTAATTCTAATCAGATACTGTCAGATGTCATATTTGATGTTCCAGTTGTATACACACAAAAAATACTAAATCCAATATGACTGAAGACGCCTTTTATCATCTTTAATGCCATGTATGCTGAGTGTTTGTAATTTTTGTTGCAGCAAAATGCACATCAGGCGATTAAAGAGATGATTAAAAACATTTATTTTGACCTTTTCAGCATTTGAGGAAATCATTATTTCCACTAGAAATAATAAGAATAATATAATTCTTCAATTTAGAACATAGTTTTTATAGTTTTTTTCCTTCAGATTGAATACATGGCGGGACTTCATATAGTAAGTTGAAACATTTAAAACAGTTATTATATAACTAGACAGCTATACAATTTTGCATGTTTGAACATCAACCGTGATATTCCATTTGATTAGAATACTACATATTTATTTTTATTGTATTTGCCATTTATATGTGTTTACACATGATAAAAAAGCTTTTTTATTTTGGTCAATGGGGGATCAGTTTGGAAGCTTGTAAAATGAAGATGCTACATAATGATTGCTATCATGCTAAAATGAACTCCAGACATTTTTAGCTTTCAGAAAAATATAGTTAGCATTTGATCCTGCAGTGGCAGTTTTGACCTGGAAAAATAAACTAATTTCAATCTAATGTCAGCAGTGTACACTAGTGAGAATGCTCCAAAATGACCACCAGCACCTATAATACAGTACTCTTTAAAAGTTTAGAACAGCCAGGCTTTTCCCTTATTTCTACCTTGAAAAATAAAAGTAAAGTCTTGACAGCTAGAAAATAGTCTTCAAAATAACCTCTCATATTTAAGGCTGTTAGTAACATCTCATGGTTTACTATTTTAAAAAATGTTCATCTTGAAATTTAGGTTACAGAGATTAATATTAAATATATGAACATATTTGTTGAATCATTTAGTGTTGTAACAAGCAGTTGTAATGAATTTACAGTCTGGAACACCGAGCAGTCTGGCTAGACTTTAAAAATCCGAGTGTTTTGTTGGAGTTTCCGCACAATCTGGGTGGAGGACTTGCAATCATGGACACAACAAATGACCCGAATGGAATGTGGGAGTCCTTTCATGACAAGACCCTGAAAGCTCTCAAGAGATTACATTGAGTCAAGAGGTGTTTAATCTCAGTGGGTACTCTGAATATATCCAGAGAAGTTGTCATGCAAGGCTTGCTGGTTTTTCCGCCCTTTATAAACAGCTGAGAAAGTGGCCCATGATGTCACTAAGTGGGGACAAGGAGACATTTGTTCAAGAAATCCATGAGCAGGTGACACACCATCTGTGGTCCACTAACCCTGGACCTGCTGGCAGAGGAATCTAAGCACTGTTTTCTTCCAGATCTACACCTTGTCTCACTGTAGTCAACAAATACATGAGCATCAACAAATGCAGCTGTAAATTGGCAGTTGACAGCACAATCCTCACAGATGACAGTGCCTTAGTGATCTGTTGGGGTGGCTGCTTGGAGTAGTTGTTTAAGGCTGAGCCTTCTGATGGGATGTTGGACATCTCTGGTAAGATGGTTCTAGTGGTTAAACCACCAGTTACAGTAACTAGTGACAACAGAATCTCAGTGAGATGGCAAAGGTGGTGAAACACCTGAGAGCTGAAAAGATCTGTGGGTTTGAATTTCTACAAATGGGTGGGAATCTTGCTCTCCTGACAGTACAAGCAATCTCTGCTACCATTTGGGAGACATGCATCATCCCAGCAGAATGGAAGTAAGAACTTCTTTTTCTTCCCTGGAAAAGAGAAAGTGATCGCCTGGACTTCAGCAACTACAGGGGCATTACACTGTTCTCTTTGCCAGGTAAGATACTTACAAGGGCCATCCTCAACAGGATTCAGTGCCAGCAGTTTGGTTGATTGGGCTACTTTGTGGAAATATGAGAATTTGTAGGATTTTAAATAAGTTGCTGGACATCTTAACCTGCACCCAGGCACTACAAGTGCTGTGCAGAGTATTTCTTCCCAGTGAATCCCGGTGTTTGTCAGGGATATCATAATTCTGTTCTCTTGCTGTAAACAATACTTGCATGGCCTGGGTGTTTGGTAGCATTGTGACATCCAGCAGCTTAGATGTCTTTTTCGACAAGGAAAAATTGTCCGTCTTTACTTTGCTCATGATGCTGTGATATTTGTGGAACAATGAAGGCCTCGGTTGTGGCATTTGAGATGCTGAGGGAGGAGTCGGAGTGTCTGGATTTGTGATTATTCTGGATCAAGACTAACATCCAGGCTTTCTCCAACTTACTGGGCTAAACCATCAGATCTGTATCTTTATGACATGAAAGTGTCAAATTTGTTTTGAGATTCAATTATCTTTCAATGGTATTCAGTGACATCAAGCAGTGTCTGGTAATAGCTAATGGAAGAGGTGTTTGATAACACCAATATCTTTGCAGGAGGATGAACGTCCATGTTTTCAGGACCCTGGTGCATCCACCCTTGTTGTATCTTTGTGACTTTGACTCTAACTAGTGACCTAAGGCAGCGAATAGATGTCTCTGACACAAGCTTAGGTCTCTCTGGAGCATCCTTGGGTTCTGCTAGAATGGTTTTGTGTCAATTGAACATTTCAATTAGGAAGATTCACACAAGGTGTACATTTGGGCTGGTGCCCCTGCCAGAACTCAGTCTGCTTCCCAAATTTTGCGAGCGGTTGCAGTAAAACAGTAAAACTTAGACGTAGTATTTCCCCTCAAGAAAGCATAATGACTTTTGGCTGTACATGACATTTGTCACACTTTGAATGAAGTGTATTTAAACAGACCACAAACGGTAACTTGTCAGTTTAATGTCTTTGACAGTCACACAATGCAAATCATCAAGTCATCAGACTCACTGTCACCACTTTACAACTAAATGCAAATTATTTCTTGGAACAAGGTGAGAAGGCTGATTGATGTTAGATGAAAAGGTAACAGTAATAAATGTTTTCACCTGTGATTGATGTTGGACTCCACCCGTCACACGTTCCAAATTGAGATACACGGTTGTGCTTGTCACACCGTAGCAAAGCACATAGGCTCTTATAGTTGGGCAGAAGTGGTGCCACAAACTACAGATTCTCCTATTAATTCTTGTTTTTTCTTTTAAAATTAGCCAACCAGTGTCTTCAGCAGCAGCAGCAACAGCAGCAAGTATAAAAAAAGAGGTGAGATTTACTGTCATTTATGCTGTCAGCTGTGTCTGATTTCAGCACTGTGCTTGAAAACCACTGAACTCATGTTCACAAGTTGCTGACATTGTTGAGCCCAGACATTGATGTTTCAGGGCAAATATGTGTAAAGTAGCAGAACAGGGCCACTTTAAAACTATGATTAAAAATGGGGCCTTGACCAAAGTAGTATCTCTAAATTCAGTTTCAGCTTTGTTTTTCTGGCACACCTTTGTACTAGAGTATTAATACTCAGATAAAATGTGTATTACAGAGACAGTTTGTATCATTTTCTCAGAATTCAAGTTGAGACTCAGACGACCTGAAGTAACCTCTGCACTTACTGTTGGGAGCACACCAAACTGGAGCCACCACAAAACTTGGTCACGTTCCACGGGCTGGGGAGAATCAATCGCCAGAAAACTGAATGGTTTTAATATTACAAATTGTGTTGCACATACACACAGTAGTTAACTTTGAGCTTTCAGCATAACAGTACTTCATCAGTATTCCAAAGGTTGGATTTCCTTGTTTAATTCCTCTGTTAAATAATATTTTGATAGTTCTTCAGCGTTAAATGCTCTAACATTGGTGGATTATTTCAGCTTCTGCAGAGTATTCTGTTTGTTTATGCGCTTCACACTTTTTTTGTAGCTAAAAGAAAAACAAAGTTGCTTGGTTAGATTCTCACTTTAATCATGATCTAAATGTGAGACATGGGTTTAGGTATTAATCTCTAGATTTTATGAAAGGACCATCTATTGGCAAATGAAACTATGATTGACATTTAAGTCACAACTCTCTTGCTGTACATTGTAGCAGACAGTTCGGCACTGCATTTATCTTCAGCCTCATGTAGTTTTAAAATAGTTATCTGAAGTGCTAATCCTCCCGTAAAACCCATGAAGAGCGGTCAGCTGTAGCTGATTTGGAATAAAACTCCAGTAAGGGTCCAATAATAAGTTCTGACCCCTTTGAACTTGTGCATGTTTTTTACAATTTATATCAGGCACCAACACCAACAACATTTGGCTTCTTTATACAGGTTTTGTTTAATTCATCTCAAGAAGGAAACATTTGTATCAAGAAATATTTCTTTAATTATTATTTTATGCCATGGAATGCATAAAGGAGGAGTTCAGGTTTTTTTTTTATTATTATTACTAATCAAGCCTCTTGCTGTGTTACTTGAGGGAATTAAATGTCTTTTTCCACATAATGCTGAAAAGGAAATAGAAGGGTATCAGTGTGGAACCTGTAGTAGTGCTCAAAATGAATTCAGACTGCACTTTCCCCAGACTTTATAATTGTATATTGTAGTAATGCCTGCGTGTAATGGTAGTATTGTTCCCAGTCCTGTGTGTATGAACAAAAAACTTTGAAGAGTTTTGATCTGATTTGGGCCACACTTGGTGGAATGATTGCAGGATTACAGACAAAATGATTTGTTTATCAAAAAATAAAAAGACTGTTCATTGTCAACATTTTGGCCCAGTGCTCATCTAGACGGGATATTTAGAATGGCTATTTTGTATAATTGATTAAAGATGCACCTTTGGAAACTATTTCATAATTAATTACTAACATGAAGTCATATGTCACCTTTCTCTTGCTTACCTGACCTTTGACTTTTCAACTGACTTTGAGCTTGTGAGGTGAAGCTTGAAGTCATAATGGTGTAACTCAAACCATACGGAGCCAGTTTGGGTTAAACATGATGGAAGGATTGCGTATTATTGGCAGTGCTTTTAAACTCTAAAAATTGGTCCCACTAATTGTGTGTGTGTGTGTGTGTGTGTGTGTGTGTGTGTGTGTGTGTGTGTGTGTGTGTGTGTGTGTGTGTGTGTGTGTGTGTGTGTGTGTGTGTGTGTGTGTGTGTGTGTGTGTGTGTGTTTTTAAATGTGGAACATAATATACAATTAATTCTCAGAATTTATTAAAATTTGCTTGTGTTGTATGATCAGTTACCATAATTGGATTATGTAAATGTATAATTTCATTTCTTGGAGTGTACCACTTTGTAAGGTTTAACATCTGGGTTGTTGTTCAATAAATTTGGGGGGAAAAGGTGTATGCTAGTTGGCTTTACTTACACTAAACAAACATTACTTGTAGGTTTTTTTTTTTTTTGGCTTACAAGAGAGGCTTGCAATGTGTTTTATGTTGTATTTGTTACTTATGTTTACTGATATTTGTTTTATTCTGTTGTTTGCTACACTGTATATGATCAATAAAGTTTTTCAGGTTGATTCACAATGTAAGATCCAAGTGTGACATCAGCGGTAAACATAGTGATGGGGCTAATATTTAAAACAAAAGCAGAGTTGACATAAAGCAGTATACGAGGTCTGTTAGAAAAGTATCGGACCTTTTTATTTTTTTCAAAAACCATATGGATTTGAATCACGTGTGATTGCATCAGCCAAGCTTGAACCTTCGTGTGCATGCATGAGTTTTTTCACACCTGTCGATTGCGTCATTCGCCTGTGAGCAGGTTTTGTGTGAGCAGTGGTCCACCCCTCTCGTCGGATTTTTATTGCAAATAAATGTCGGAACGATTTGGAGCTTTGCTGCATCAGTTTTTTCCAGAAACTGTGAGAGACCTCCAGGTGGACACCATTTGGAAAATTCTGTTGGCTTTCAGGGACGATTTTATGGGGATTACACAGATTAAGGAGTGCTCCAGCCTGTTTAAAGACCGCCCACAGCTGCTGAGAGCGTGCCGCGCTCCGAGCGCCGATCGACAGGCTGAATCAACCAGATCATTTCCAACGTGAAGGCTTTGTTGATCCGGGACGTCGTCTGACTTAGACAAAAATGGCAGGAGACGTGGACATCAGTACTTTTTCGGCACATTCCACTGTTAGTTTTTTTCATGGAAAGAAAAGCGGACGGATGCGCCACCGTGCCGTTCATGGCGCGGCACAAAACCACCTACGTGTTGGTCTCACAGGACGGCTTTGAGATGGCTTTCAGACGGCTGTCGGTGGGTTTTCAGTTGTGTGACTAACCGAGAAATTGTGGATGAGCCTGGACATGCCAGAACATGTCCTGTGAGGCTGCATCACGGCGTTGCTTTGCGCCATGCGGCTCCACCGCGATGCGCGGAATTCCTCCGCACGTCTGTTTCAATGTGCCGAAAAAGTGCTGATGTCCACGTCTTCTGCAATTCCTGTGCTAGTCAGAGGACGTCCTGGATAAAACACAGCGTCCAGTTTGGAAATGAACGGCACATTCCACTGTTACAGGAGTTTTTGTCATGGAAAGAGGAGCCGCATGGCGCAAAGCAACGCCGTGATGAAGCCTCACAGGACATGTTCTGGCATGTCCAGCTCATCCACAGTTTCTCGGTTAGTCACATGACTGAAAACCCACCAACAGCCGTCTGAAATCCATCTCAAAGCCGTCCTGTGAGACCAACACGGAGGTGGTTTTGTGCCGCGCCATGAACGGCTCTGTGGCGCATCCCTACGCTTCTCTTTCCATAAAAAAAAAACTCCTGTAACAGTGGAATGTGCTGAAAAAGTACTGATGTCCACGTCTCCTGCCATTTTTGTGTAAGTCAGACGACGTCCCGGATCAACAAAACCTTCACGTTGGAAATGATCTGGTTGATTCAGCCTGTCGATCGGCGCTCGGAGCGCGGCGCGCTCTCAGCAGCTGTGGGCGGTCTTTAAACAGGCTGGAGCACTCCTTAATCTGTGTAATCCCCATAAAATCGTCCCTGAAAGCCAACAGAATTCGCAATAAAAATCCGACGAGAGGGGTGGACCACTGCTCACACAAAGCCTGCTCACAGGCGAATGACGCAACCGACAGGCGTGAAAAAACTCACACATGCGCACGAAGGTTCAAGCTTGGCTGATGCAATCACACGTGATTCAAATCCATATGGTTTTTGAAAAAATAAAAAGGTCCGATACTTTTCTAACAGACCTCGTATTATATCAAAAACCCACACTTTCCTGACCATATTTCATCACTTAATGTTGTGCCACGAATGTACCAATAGTTAAAAAATCATTATGAAATTTTGTTGTTGCTAGTTTGTGCATATGGCAATTTTTTGTAACTTGTTTTTATTGCCCCAACAACATAAAACTAAAAACAGTTTTTTGGCAAATGAAACAAAATTAGTTCAGCACTTTGCTTGTTTTGTAACCATGTTTTAATGACTGGTTTTTGTTTTTTAAGGGGGTAAAAAATTTATTTATCATAAATGTCAAACCACATGGGACTGAATGTTTTCCATAGCCACTGTGTAATTGCTGCCATTACTGATAGAACATTCAACTAAAGTTCATTGTTTAAATTTGTAGTTAAATTCAGTCAAGCTACTTCTCACACTACAATAAATTGTCAAACCCATTTTGTTTTGGTCCTGTCATGGCCCGTACTGTTTGATTGTGTCCAGGTGTGATCTGTTGAGTGGAGGCACCGGGGCCCGTTGCTTCTGCTTCAGCATTAAAGGATCAGCTGTGTCTGAGTCAAACTGTAACTCTCCTCACTTTTGTGGTAGTTAGAAATAGATGTTTAAATGCTCCATTTTGCATTTTTGTTACATCTTCAAGCAGGATATAACAATCCTATGAAAAAGATGTGAACCTTTACTTCATGTCTGAGATGTGAACACTATCTATTTTCATAAAGAACTAAGTAGTATTTGTTGTTTCAGTGAGTGCAGTTGAATGTCAGTCTTTTAAATAAATTCCGGATACAGCTGTGTTGGTGTCTCACTTTAGTCTGATACTTTTACCTAATGTAAGTAGGTCAGGTTGTACAGCAAATAATCTATTTTGTCTGTGATTAAATATCAGGACAGATGTCTATAAAACTAACACTCCATTCTTATTGCTTTGTTCTTAAAATGTTTTTTTTTTCTTTTAAAACTTTTCCTTGATCACCCTGGTTATTAAAAGAAATCGTGTTTGCAGAAAAGAAAAACTTTTGCTTTGCTTTTGCACTGTTGAATTTTCTGATTGATTTATTGGCTGAGTGAAAACTGAATTTGCTCTCTGATCATTTCCTCGTCTATGTTATCATGCCGTATTTCTGTTACTCACGTTACCCTTTAAAACTGCAGCAATGCTTGTCTGTCCATTAATGTTAGGTTGTGGGTAATGTGAAGCCCATTCAGACATTTTGTGATTTTATGTGATATGTAGCTAAACTGACATTTTTTATTTTTAGTTTTTTTGTTTTTTTTTTAGTTTTAGTTTTAGTTTTTTCAGATTTATCACTCCTATAAGGTTGATGTGTATTTTAGTCAACAGCCGTACCTTTGACATGAACCCCCCTCAAAGCAAATGGGTAAACTGGGCAAAAGCATCTGAATGTAGTTTTGTCATTATTTCGATAAAGACATCGAGCATTTCATGATTGGTTATTAATGAAAGAATGAATTATGGTGTTCTCAGTGTCTCACATCTAATAACAGCCTTTGGTAGCAGATCACAAAGTATAAATTGTTGCTTAGATGATACAGCAGACTGACAACGCCTCTCAAATTAATGGATTGTTTTTTGAAACAACCTTGATAAACCTGGGGCTCGCTCATGTTTTCTGTTGTGCCCCTGTCACGAAAGGCGTCCCATTTTTGTGACAGTTTTTTTAATTTTGCTATTTATAATCCTCCCCGTTCTCCTTACTCTAACCATAGCGTAAGTGTCTACTCTCCCTTAACCATAACCTGTCATACCCCCCCCCCGTCACCCCACATTTTGTACCCCCATACCGAAAAGCGCCCCGTTTTCGTGTCCCCGTC
Organism: Thalassophryne amazonica; assembly: GCF_902500255.1. Classification (NCBI taxonomy): domain Eukaryota; kingdom Metazoa; phylum Chordata; class Actinopteri; order Batrachoidiformes; family Batrachoididae; genus Thalassophryne; species Thalassophryne amazonica. Next base: position 90,124,125 of record NC_047111.1, read on the forward strand.
CCAAACCCATAGATTAATGTAATTTTCGGCCGCGAACTGTGAGACTGGGTTGGTAAAATGTGTGCACTCAGTTTTTCGTAGGCCTCCTATCTGTGATATCCTAAATCCAAATATCTGTAGTATCTGTAGTATGGCTGTAGTATCCAAAATACTACAGAAGTTGCAAATACTATCCAGAAGTTGCAAGTCTACGGCTAGGTATGAATGATACAGCATCCGTCAAGCTGACATAACTGAGTAGATCATAATGGCCCTGCTGAGAAAGGCAGACCTGTAGGCTTTTCCTGATGAATTTTTGAAAATATTTGCTGATCAGTTATCCCCTCAACTGTTAAATATGTTTAACAAATCTTTGGAATTTTGCGTTCTCCCCCTACATTACACCATGCTACAATTTTTCTCATTTTAAAGAAACATAAAAGCCTGTCTTGCTGTAACATTACATCAAAACGTCAGTCCCGATCTTTTATTATGCACCTTTAAATAATAATTTATTACGCAGTCATTTGTGTTGCACCGGCATGCCTTTTCTGTACATTTTGTCCAGACCTGGTTGCACCACACTATTGTGGCTGGCAGAATCACGGAGAACCTTCTTTTTTTGTTTGGATAAAAAACCCTCTTCTTTGTAGCAGTTATTGTCCTACTGTATAACTCTTTGTTGTGTGCACATGTCAAGGTGTTGGCTAAAATGCCGTCAAGATGCTTAGAGGCTGTAATGACATCTATTATCCTCCCAGACCAAGCTGGATTTATTAAGGATAGACATTCCTTTCACAACATACGAGCATATTAATACAAAAGCAATCTGAGTTTTCTGACATCCACCAGTCTGGATTCAGATCACCTCCAAAATTCAGAGGAGTGTTCCATGCCCTAATATCAATCTGTAGTGCAAATTTGGTGAGAATCCATGAAGCTTTTTTTTTTTTTTTTTTACATAATCCTTCAAAGCCTATATAAAGTAAAATCTTGAGCCAGAGTCCGGATCTGCATCGCCTCCAAAATTTAATGGAGTCTTCCATGGCCTAATATGTAATTGTGAAGATCAAAACGTGCAGTAGTTTTGATGTAAACCTGCTAACAGACAGACAGATAAATAAATAAACGCCTATGATTTTATTCTGTCCTTGGTGAACATAATAGTACTCTACATTGTACTGACCCTGTTCTTCTTCCTGAGCTGGTCATTTCAGTGGGTGCTGAGAAGGCATTTGGCCACGTTGAATAGCCATATTTGTTCTACACATTCAAAAGTTTTGGATTTGGCAATAAATTTATCTCCTGCATTAATGTTTTATATTTCCCCCTCTTACCTCCGTTCGTACTAACAATGGTAAATGGACTGCATTTATATAGCGCTTTTCCATCTGCATCAGATGCTCAAAGCACTTTACAATAATGCCTCATATTCACCCCGATGCCAGGGTGCTGCCATACAAGGCTCTCACTACACACCGGGAGCAGGTAGGGGATTAAGGACCTTTCCCAAGGGCCCTTAGTGATTTTCTGGTCAGGCTGGGGTTTGAACCAAGGATCGTCTGGTCTCAAGCCCAACGCTTAACCACTGGACCATCACCTCCCAAAATGACCAAAAACGCTAGAATTCATAAGAATATTTCACAAATGTCCAAAGACTTAATCGGCCTTGCATTGCGCAATTTCAAATTTTTATTTTTGGGCTGCAAAAATTCCTATTACTTGTCCTTCTCATTGCTCAGTCCCTCCCCTTCCATTTTGCTGACCATGTTGCATTTCTCCCACGGTTACCTTGGCAAATTATTTTGATACACTGGAAGAGTCCTCACCATCCATCTCACACCCACTGGATAAAAGATGCACAAACTTGTCTGAAATGGAAGAAAATCAAACATTCTCTCCATGGTTTTAAAAAGTTTCTTAAAATATGGCAACCCTTCCTGGAGCTTCCTGCGCCACTGATTGAAATTCCAGCACCACCCCAATAACCGTTAAACTGTGCTTCCTGGCCAAGTACCCCCCCCCCCCCCCCCCCCCCCCCCCCCCACACACACACACACCTGTTTTGTTTTTTTCTTTTGTCTTTTCCCATCCTAATAGCTGGCGCACATGTGCGTGCAGCACATTGCTGTTCTTAACACTGGAAGGGTTTAAGTGTTCACTTCTCTAAACTGTAGATTTCTGCCTGTTGGGTGGTTACCTGGAATACCAGCTTTGAAGTTGAAATGAACATGGGCGATAGGTGGAACCAAATGTCACAATAAACTTTAATCACGAAGCCCTTTGCAACGCTTGTGTCGCAGATATTTCATCTTGTTCTAAGAATTAATTAGAGCTATTTTGTGTTGTGATGACAGAGTGACGCATTGGTGATGTGTGTATTGTGCGGCTGTCACTGACAGTAAATATATGGTGCTGCTGTTGATGCCCCAACTCGCTATGTTGACAAAAAGAACAAACAATCCTATACCTACGTCTGGATCCACATTCAAATTTAATGAGACATTTCTCTTGAGAAAATTCATCATTCTACCAAGTGGAATCTCCAGACAAGTGATCCTGCTAACTCACAAACACTATGGAAAATATAAGGCCAGGCATGTTTTTCCAAACTCACAAGCCATCACCAAAGGTGATTTTTGTACTTGTTGGTGTCAACGTCTTCACAACATAAAACCGTTTCCCTTTTGCATTAATCCTGTATAGGACTTGACATGGAAATACAGACCTGGAATGGACGTCACGTGACTAGTGGCGTGCCGCACGGCGGCCATTACTAAGGGTGGAGAGAGCACCTTGAGCCTGTTAAACAGAAGCGAAATGAGAGGAAAAAAGGCAGCCAGTGCTTCACCATCAATTGCACCAACTACAAAAATTCTCCAATACTAAACTGTACAAGACCCTTAATGTACAGTAGTGTTCAGAATAATAGTAGTGCTATGTGACTAAAAAGATTAATCCAGATTTTGAGTATATTTCTTATTGTTACATGGGAAACAAGGTACCAGTAGATTCAGTAGATTCGCACAAATCCAACAAGACCAAGCATTCATGACATGCACACTCTTAAGGCTATGAAATTGGGCTATTAGTAAAAAAAAAAAAAGTAGAAAAGGGGGTGTTCACAATAATAGTAGCATCTGCTGTTGATGCTACAAACTCAAAACTACACTCAACAAAAATATAAATGCAACACTTTTGGTTTTGCTCTCATTTTGTATGAGATGAACTCAAAAGATCTAAAACTTTTTCCACATACACAATATCACCATTTCCCTCAAATATTGTTCACAAACCAGTCTAAATCTGTGATAGTGAGCACTTCTCCTTTGCTGAGATAATCCATCCCACCTCACAGGTGTGCCATATCAAGATGCTGATTAGACACCATGATTAGTGCACAGGTGTGCCTTAGACTGTCCACAATAAAAGGCCACTCTGAAAGGTGCAGTTTTATCACACAGCACAATGCCACAGATGTCGCAAGATTTGAGGGAGCGTGCAATTGGCATGCTGACAGCAGGAAAGTCAACCAGAGCTGTTGCTCGTGTATTGAAAGTTCATTTCTCTACCATAAGTCGTCTCCAAAGGCGTTTCAGAGAATTTGGCAGTACATCCAACCAGCCTCACAACCGCAGACCACGTGTAACCACACCAGCCCAGGACCTCCACATCCAGCATGTTCACCTCCAAGATCGTCTGAGACCAGCCACTCGGACAGCTGCTGAAACAGTCGGTTTGCATAACCAAAGAATTTCTGCACAAACTGTCAGAAACCATCTCAGGGAAGCTCATCTGCATGCTCGTCGTCCTCATCGGGGTCTCGACCTGACTCCAGTTTGTCCTCGTTTGTCCTTGCTGGCGTTTGGCACGTTGGAGAGGTGTTCTCTTCACGGATGAATCCCGGTTCACACTGTCCAGGGCAGATGGCAGACAGCGTGCGTGGCGTCGTGTGGGTGAGCGGTTTTCTGATGTCAATGTGGATCGAGTGGCACATGGTGGCGGTGGGGTTATGGTATGGGCAGGCATCTGTTATGGACGAAGAACACAGGTGCATTTTATTGATGGCATTTTGAATGCACAGAGATACCGTGACGAGATCCTGAGGCTCATTGTTGTGCCATACATCCAAGAACATCACCTCATGTTGTAGCAGGATAATGCACGGCCCCATGTTGCAAGGATCTGTACACAGTTCTTGGAAGCGGAAAATGTCCCAGTTCTTGCATGGCCGGCATACCTGCCAATATCCAGCAACTTCGCACAGCCATTGAAGAGGAGTGGACCAACATTCCACAGGCCACAATTGACAACCTGATCAACTCTATGCGAAGGAGATGTGTTGCACTGCATGACGCAAATGGTGGTCACACCAGATACTGACTGGTATCCCCCCCCAATAAAACAAAACTGCACCTTTCAGAGTGGCCTTTTATTGTGGGCAGTCTAAGGCACACCTGTGCACTAATCATGGTGTCTAATCAGCATCTTGATATGGCACACCTGTGAGGTGGGATGGATTATCTCAGCAAAGGAGAAGTGCTTACTATCACAGATTTAGACTGGTTTGTGAACAATATTTGAGGGAAATGGTGATATTGTGTATGTGGAAAAAGTTTTAGATCTTTGAGTTCATCTCATACAAAATGGGAGCAAAACCAAAAGTGTTGTGTTTATATTTTTGAGTGTATATACTTGCAGTTGTTGTTTAATATGATATGAAAATTCAGTAAGGTATATCTTATATATTATATTCCAATTGTAAGGTGGAGCTATGCTAGTATATAAAGGTATATCTAAAAAGGAAGAGTAAAATAGTAAAAGTAGAGCCACTTAGGTGCCTGGTCTTGAGAACCAGGGATGGTGAATGGCTTTATATCTACTTGTAATAAAATGCTAGTAAAAAAATCATATATAGATGTTGTTGTCATTAAAAGACTAGCAGTAATATTACAGTGGAAAAAGCAGCAAGGTAAATGACCACAATGGCAAGGCATACTTCAGATTTATATTTTAATACATAAGGATTTTTTTTTATCAGAACTTTTAATCAGCTTGAATACAACTTACAAGGCTTCATTTATAAAAATCCATCGACAAGAAAAAACACAGTAAATTCCCCAAATTTCCACACTTTACATAAAACATTTTTTTCTACCCAGGCATGTATGGGTTCATTAGAAAGAGCAATTAAAGCGCTTTAAAACAAGCCTACTTTTATTAAAATCTGTTAACAAATAGTGACAATAGAGAGAGAAAAGCAGCACAGTTTGTCATAATTTCCCCAAATTTCTGCATTTTACATAAAAGTTTTTTTTCACTCACACATGCATGGGTTCATTGGAAAGAGCTTTCAAAGGGCTTTAAAACAAGTCTACATTTATTAAAATCTGTTAAGAAATAGCGACGCTAGTGCAAAAAAAGCAGTCAGTTTATTATTGATGATCGGCACATCTCCACCCTTAGTAATGGTGCCTTCCTGTCCTGAGCGACACTAATAGATTGAGGCGCGCACGTCCAATCCAGGTCTATATTTCCATGGGACTTGAGGCCTGTTAGTGCCTGTGCTTATCCCTGAAATGGATGAAAGTCGACAACTCCCCCTGGAAGGGACAACAGTCCATCACAAGTTACTTTACCAGCCAATGACAGCACCCATTTATATCTCTGTGGACTGAGATAATGTAGATGAAAGCTCTTGTCCAACAACACAGGGAGCTGGACCGGAAACTGAACCCAGGTTAGCATAGTAGCTCAACTCCTTATCTCACTGATCTACCTGCTTTACAACTGTAATTAGGTAAATAAAGATAAAATAAATGGACTTTTAAATTGTTTTTAAAAAAAAAAACAACTTAACATTCAACTATAATTGAAATATTCAACATTTACCTCTTAAGGGGAGCAGTTTTTGTTGAATGTCTTGGAAATCCAAACTCCGAACAGGTATTCATCATTCTCAGGGAAACTTTAAGTATATCAGAGAGAAACTTGAGATTGCTGAGTAATTTAAGACAAAAATCGGCTGTCTGACCTCAGTGGTTACTGAGATACAGGAAGGGATGATTTCATTGTGGTCAAAGGTGTTTCTGGTCATTTTAAGGATAAATGTTCAATTGGTTCAAATTGAAACTTGGCTTCTCGGAGTAATTTAAGACCAAAAGCTGCTCTCTAGCCTCCTGGCATCCAAGCAGAGGGTGAATTTTATAGTTTTTAACTGTTACCATGGTAATGCTTAATTTTTTGAAAAGATCTTCAATTAAAACATATAGAAATGTCTCATGCAAATAACTTGACCACAAAATGAAGATGCTACAACTAGCAGATGTTTTTCACATGTTTTTTTGGACCAAAATGATAGTGATTGCAGAATGTCTAAACCTGTTTGTTCTGAATCAAACTTTCTTTGATAAGGGGTATCACAATGGAGTGGACATTTAATCAGTACCTTTAAGGTGATGTCAATACACTGTGTAATAATTGTTATTTTTAACATTTTACAAAGTCAAAGTGATGCGGTGTAGGATTTTACTACATAAACTACAAATTAAAAAAACATTTCAACAACAAATAAATACTTTTGAAATTGTTTTTGTGTGTGTGTGTTCAACCGTAACATTGGCACAGCTTTACCCATGTCAAAATGTCTGTGTCTTGGCCCAAACACACGGAAGAGCATCACACTTCGGAGACAATGCAAGTACTAATTTGATGTGACCACGACGTCCTTTCATAGCAGGGCGGAGCGCAGTACTACAAACAGAGTACAACAGTAATCAACACAACCTGACACGCAAGATCTTTGTGTGATTGTGTGGTAAACCCTGAGCTGTAGCTCAGTGTTGGGTTGGGAAATATATTTCTGCTGCTTTGAAAATCCCAACGAGCACAGTGGCCTCCATCATCCATAAATGTAAGAAGTTCCTATCCACCAGGACTCTACCTAGAGCTGGCTGCCCATCTGAACTGCGTGATTGGGGAAGAAGGGCCTTAGTCAGGGAGGTGACCAAGAACATGATGGTCACTGTCAGAGCTCCAGCATTCCTCTGTGGAGAGAGCAGAACCTTCCAGAAGGACAACCATCTCTGCAGCAATCCACCAATCAGGCCTGTATGGTAGAGTGGCCAGACGGAGGCCACTCCGAATACCCCTGTCACACCTTGACGATTTAGCCAGCATATGCTGACCACCACCGAGCAGGGGTGGTGGCCAAGTGGTTAATGCGCTTAGTTTTAGTTCAGAAGGTTCTGGGTTCAAATCCCACCCCTGCCACATTTCTCCATGTAATGTGGAGTTGCATCAGGAAGGGGATGCGGCGTAAAACCTGTGCCAATTCAACATGCAGATGCACCTTGGATTTGCTGTGGCGACCTCGAGTGCAAACAAGGGAGCCGCCGAAGGGACTTACATGCTGACCTTATTAAAAATGCTGGTGTAGTACGTCTAATAAGTTATGGGTACGTTTTGTATAAGTTAAGAGCACATTGAAGCACGCTGATGCACGTTGTAATATAAGGAGTACCTCAAAAAATTTTGGCATGCAGAATATTTTCGCCACATGCCAGCGTATGTCTCACACATTGTGAATTTCTCCTCTGTGAGATCAATAAAGTTTATCTTATGTTATACGTTACGCATATGCGGGACATAAGTTGCAGGTAAGTTGTACGATTGTTGACACACGTTTCTTGTAAGTTAGTCATAAGTCGAAATACGTCCATTAATGCTGTCCATTGGTTGGCTGAAAGCTGCAGTCCTCATGCAAACAGACTGTTTCAAATCTTAAAATTATTCACACACTGAGTAAATATTATACAAATAATGAATGTTCATGAGTTCAGTGGTACAAATATTTCATGATCCGTGTCATTTCATATTTTATTAATTTATAAACAACAGAAAAGGGTGTTACATTTTGGTGTTCTACTGCTGCTAAAGTCCAACACGAACTTTAAATAGAAGCCCAAATTGTGATGTATATTCCTTGAGTGGCCCAGCAAGAACCCAGACCTGAAACTGATTGAACATCTCTGGAGAGATCTGAAAATGGCTGTGCACCGACGCTCCCCATCCAACCTGATGGAGCTCGAGAGGTGCTGCAAAGAGGAACAGACAAAACTGGCCAAAAATAGGTGCACCAAGCTTGTGGCATCATATTCAAGAAGACTTGAGGCTGTAATTGCTGCCAAAGGTGCATCAGTAAAGTATTGAACAAAGGGTGTGAATGCTTATGTACATGTGATTTCATAGTTTTTTATTTTTAAAAAATAATAATAAAAAAAGCTTTTCATGTTGTCATTATGGGGTGTTGTAAGTAGAATTTTGAGGGAAAACATGAATTTACTCAATTTTGGAATAAGGCTGTAACATAACAAAATGTGGAAAAAGTGTTGAGAACACTTTCTGGATGCACTGTATGCTACAGCATTTTCAGCAGCTGAGCGCCATCTGTTGCGACCTAATAGGCAGTCTCACACAATGACCTGTCATATTGTAGCCTACTCCAGCCCACCAACTACAACTGTTGGTGTGAAAAGAAAAGAAGAAGAAGAGGGAGAAGAAGACGGCGATGAGGAGAGCAGAATGGCTATAAAGTATTCATGTCTACCAATCAGTCAATCATTTATTTTTCTTTGCTTACATTATACCTCTGCCCAGTGCACCTAGTATCCGGTTTTCACATTTTTGGGGGGGGGGGGGGGGGGGGTGGTGGAGATTATGATTTTCCACCAGGATGATACATTTGGTGGCACAGTGTATTCCTGGATAGTACTGTTGCCTTACAGACAAAAGGACCTGGGATCATTTCCCACCTGGTCCTTGTGTTTGTGTGGCTTCCTCCAAAGACTGAATTAGAAACTCTGGATTGACTGTAGGGGTGTGTGTGTGTGTGTGTGTGTGTGTGTGTGTGTGTGTGTGTGTGTGTGTGTGTGTGTGTGTGTGTGTGTGTGTGTGTGTGTGTGTGTGTGTGTGTGTGTGTGTGTGTGTGTGTGTGTGAATATGAAACTCTAAATTGACTGTAGGTGTCTGCGTGTGTATGTGGTGTGTGAATATGAAACACTAAATTGACTGTAGGCGTGTGTGTATGTGTGTGTGCGTGTCTGTGTGAATATGAAACTCTAAATTGACTGTAGGCGTGTGTGTATGTGTGAATATGAAACTCTAAATTGACTGTATGTGTGTGTGTCTGTGTGAATATGAAACTCTAAATTGACTGTAGGCGTGTGTGTATGTGTGAATATGAAACTCTAAATTGACTGTAGGCGTGTGTGTCTGTGTGAATATGAAACTCTAAATTGACTGTAGGTGTGTGTGTATGTGTGAATATGAAACTCTAAATTGACTGTATGTGTGTGTGCGTGTCTGTGTGAATATGAAACTCTAAATTGACTGTAGGCGTGTGTGTATGTGTGAATATGAAACTCTAAATTGACTGTAGGCGTGTGTGTCTGTGTGAATATGAAACTCTAAATTGACTGTATGTGTGTGTGTGTGTGTCTGTGTGAATATGAAACTCTAAATTGACTGTAGGTGTGTGTGTATGTGTGAATATGAAACTCTAAATTGACTGTATGTGTGTGTGTGTGTGTGTGTGTGAATATGAACCTCTAAATTGACTGTAGGCGTGTGTGTATGTGTGAATATGAAACTCTAAATTGACTATGTGTGTGTGTGTGTGTCTGTGTGAATATGAAACTGTAAATTGACTGTAGGTGTGTGTGTATGTGTGAATATGAAACTCTAAATTGACTATGTGTGTGTGTGTGTGAATATGAAACTCTAAATTGACTATGTGTGTGTGTGCGTGTCTGTGTGAATATGAAACTCTAAATTGACTGTAGGTGTGTGTGTATGTGTGAATATGAAACTCTAAATTGACTGTATGTGTGTGTGTGTGTGTGTGTGTGTGTGTGTGTGTGTGTGTGTGTGTGTGTGTGTGTGTGTGTGTGTGTGTGTGTGAATATGAAACTCTAAATTGACTGTGTGTGTGTGTGTGTGTGTGTGTGTGTGTGTGTGTGTGTGTGTGTGTGTGTGTGAATATGAAACTCTAAATTGACTATGTGTGTGTGTGTATGTGTGAATATGAAACTCTAAATTGACTGTATGTGTGTGTGTGTGTGTGTGAATATGAAACTCTAAATTGACTGTATGTGTGTGTGTGCGTGTCTGTGTGAATATGAAACTCTAAATTGACTGTAGGTGTGTGTGTATGTGTGAATATGAAACTCTAAATTGACTGTATGTGTGTGTATGTGTGTGTGTGAATATGAAACTCTAAATTGACTATAGGTGTGTGTGTATGTGTGAATATGAAACTCTAAATTGACTGTATGTGTGTGTGTGCGTGTCTGTGTGAATATAAAACTCTAAATTGACTGTAGGTGTGTGCGTGTGTATGTGGTGTGTGAATATGAAACTCTAAATGTCTGTAGGGGTGTGTGTGTTGTGTGTGTGTGAATATGAAACTCTAAATTGACTGTAAGCATGTGTGTATGTGTGTGTGTGTGTGTGTGTGCGTGTGAATATGAAACTCTAAATTGACTGTAGGCGTGTGTGTATGTGTGTGTGTGTGTGTGCGTGTGAATATGAAACTCTAAATTGACTGTAGGCGTGTGTGTATGTGTGTGTGTGTGTGCGTGTGAATATGAAACTCTAAATTGACTGTCGGCGTGTGTGTATGTGTGTGTGTGTGTATGTGGTGTGTGAATATGAAACTCTAAATTGACTATAGGCGTGTGTGTGTGTGTGCGTGTGTATGTGGTGTGTGAATATGAAACTGTAAATTGACTGTAGGCGTGTGTGTATGTGTGTGTGTGTGAATATGAAACTCTAAATTGACTGTAGGTGTGTGCGTGTGTATGTGGTGTGTGAATATGAAACTGTAAATTGACTGTAGGCGTGTGTGTATGTGTGTGTGTGTGAATATGAAACTCTAAATTGACTGTAGGTGTGTGCGTGTGTGTGTGGTGTGTGAATATGAAACTCTAAATTGACTGTAGGCGTGTGTATGTGTGTGCGCGTCTGTGTCTGTATGAATATGAAACTCTAAATTGACTAGGTGTGTGCGTGTGTATGTGGTGTGTGAATATGAAACTCTAAATTGACTGTAGGTGTGTGCGTGTGGAGGTGGTGTGTGAATATGAAACTCTAAATTGACTGTAGGCGTGTGTATGTGTGTATGTGTGTGCGCGTCTGTGTCTGTATGAATATGAAACTCTAAATTGACTAGGTGTGTGCGTGTGTATGTGGTGTGTGAATATGAAACTCTAAATGTCTGTAGGTGTGTGCGTGTGGAGGTGGTGTGTGAATATGAAACTCTAAATTGACTGTAGGCGTGTGTGTATGTGTGTATGTGTGTGTGTGTGTGTGTGCGCGTGTGTCTGTGTGAATATGAAACTCTAAGTTGACTGTAGGTGTGTGCGTGTGTATGTGGTGTGTGAATATGAAACTCTAAATGTCTGTAGGGGTGTGTGTGTGTTGTGTGTGTGTGAATATGAAACTCTAAATTGACTGTAGGGATGTGTGTGTGTGAATATGAAATTGAATTGACTGTAGGCGTGTTTGTGTGTGTGTCTGTGTGAATATGAAACTCTAAATTGACTGTAGGTGCGTGCGTGTGTCTGTGGTGTGTGAATATGAAACTCTAAATTTCTGTAGGAGCTTGTGTACGTATGTGTGTGTGTGTGAATATGAAACTCTAAATTGACTGTAGGCGTGTGTGTATGTGTGTGTGTGCGTGTGAATATGAAACTCTAAATTGACTGTAGGCGTGTGTGTATGTGTGTGTGTGAATATGAAACTCTAAATTGACTGTAGGCATGTGTGTATGTGTGTGTATGTCTGTGTGAATATGAAACTCTAAATTGACTGTCGGCGTGTGTGTATGTGTGTGTGTGTGTATGTGGTGTGTGAATATGAAACTCTAAATTGACTATAGGCGTGTGTGTGTGTGTGCGTGTGTATGTGGTGTGTGAATATGAAACTGTAAATTGACTGTAGGCGTGTGTGTATGTGTGTGTGTGTGAATATGAAACTCTAAATTGACTGTAGGTGTGTGCGTGTGTATGTGGTGTGTGAATATGAAACTGTAAATTGACTGTAGGCGTGTGTGTATGTGTGTGTGTGTGTGAATATGAAACTCTAAATTGACTGTAGGTGTGTGCGTGTGTGTGTGGTGTGTGAATATGAAACTCTAAATTGACTGTAGGCGTGTGTATGTGTGTATGTGTGTGCGCGTCTGTGTCTGTATGAATATGAAACTCTAAATTGACTAGGTGTGTGCGTGTGTATGTGGTGTGTGAATATGAAACTCTAAATGTCTGTAGGTGTGTGCGTGTGGAGGTGGTGTGTGAATATGAAACTCTAAATTGACTGTAGGCGTGTGTGTATGTGTGTATGTGTGTGTGTGTGTGTGTGCGCGTGTGTCTGTGTGAATATGAAACTCTAAGTTCACTGTAGGTGTGTGCGTGTGTATGTGGTGTGTGAATATGAAACTCTAAATGTCTGTAGGGGTGTGTGTGTGTTGTGTGTGTGTGAATATGAAACTCTAAATTGACTGTAGGGATGTGTGTGTGTGAATATGAAATTGAATTGACTGTAGGCGTGTTTGTGTGTGTGTCTGTGTGAATATGAAACTCTAAATTGACTGTAGGTGCGTGCGTGTGTCTGTGGTGTGTGAATATGAAACTCTAAATTTCTGTAGGAGCTTGTGTACGTATGTGTGTGTGTGTGAATATGAAACTCTAAATTGACTGTAGGCGTGTGTGTATGTGTGTGTGCGTGTGAATATGAAACTCTAAATTGACTGTAGGCGTGTGTGTATGTGTGTGTGTGAATATGAAACTCTAAATTGACTGTAGGCATGTGTGTATGTGTGTGTATGTCTGTGTGAATATGAAACTCTAAATTGATTGTAGGAGTGTGTATATGTGTGTGCGTGTGAATATGAAACTCTAAATTGACTGTAGGCATGTGTGTGTGTGTGTGTGCGTGTGAATATGAAACTCTAAATTGACTGTAGGTGTGTGTGTGTGTGTGTGTGTGTGTGTGCTGTGCAGCTGATGAGAGTCTCCTGCCGCTGTGAATATGAACATCTCCACAGCGTTTCTTCACTGGCAGCAGATGTATTTTTTAAGAGTTTATTTTTTTTTAAGAGTTTTTAAAGCTGATCCTCTAGCAGAGATTGTTACCAACAGGCTGCGTTTATGGCTCATGGCCATGCAGGTGCACTGAATCTTCTCAGAGCTGCTGCTTTTACTGTGACTGGATCAAAGTGAACAGTTTTCATTTAAAAACGAGTCATCATAACACAACATCACACTTATGTCAACTGTGGAATTAATCTGTGTCTCAGCTCTTAACATCAGCAGCTACATTCCATTGAAGTGCACTCTGGGACGCTAATAGCGACATCACCTGTCGGAAACATACGAGTACTCACGAGTACTTTGTTTGTCCGTAGCTATTTGCTGTGAATGCCACATACTTTTAAATCGGTCACAGAAGTGCACAAAGTAATCCTGGTGGATCACCGGATGGTCACTAACGGCCTAAATCTAAGCTGTTATGATTTCAGTGTGACATGTCCTTTAAAAGGGGAAGTAGTATAAAGAACTTGGGTATGCAAACTTTTAATCAGGGTCTTTTGGGTAGTTTCTGTTGTAATTATAATTTAAAAAGCATAAACAGTTGTCTGACAATAAATGGCTTCACCCAACCACTAACCATGAGTGGGAAAAAAGTTTTTATCATTCATATTCTCTGAAAAATGGGCAAGAAAAAAAATGTATGTAAACTTATGAGCACAACTGTATATGGTAATATCTAAATAGATATATGTAAAGTTAGATATATGTATAAAATGTGATTTTGTACGGCAGTCTATCTGCTCTGTGTATACGTGTTCCTGCCTGATCTCTGAAGGTAGGAAGGTCAGCGATGAAGGTCAGCTATGAAGGTAGGCCCTGAAGGTCAGCCATGAAGGTAGGCCCTGAAGGTCAGCCATGAAGGTAGGCCCTGAAGGTCAGCCATGAAGGTAGGCCCTGAAGGTCAGCCCTGGTTACTACTTGGATGGGAGACCTTTTAAGATGTCCAGGGGCTGTGTTTCTCCAATTAAGACTGGAGTTGCATCAGGAAGGGAATGTTGTCCCTGTGTGTCTGCTGTGTTAAATACAGAAATATCAGCCAGTGCAAATGTGAATTTCTATGCAGACTTCAAACCCCTAAGAGACACAAGGTTCACAGTTTTCTCCTCACTCTTTTGTGCTGCTCTTTGTGAGCAGAATTTTAGTTAAATAGTCTCACCTCTACCTTTAAGTCCAGCATGTCACATTTTACAGTTTTCTAAACATTTGTCATGAAATGTGAAGCTGTAACATGAACTTTGTCCAGGTTTGCTCAGAGTCTATGAGTTATTTTGTTTACATACAGAAGAACAAAAACAAGAGCAATCAGAGATTTTTGATATCCACCAATCTGGATCTGGATCACCTCCAAAATTCAGTGGAGTGTTCCATGGCCTAATATTAGTCTGTGGTGCAAATGTGGTGAGAATCCGTGAAGTAGTTTTGACATAATCCTTAAAAACCTATATAAAGTGAAATTCTGATCCAGAAACTGGATGCGGATCCAAATCACCTCCAAAATTTAATGGCGTCTTCCATGGCCTTATATCTGGCTGTGGTGAAAATTTGGTCAAAATCCATGCAGTAATTTTGACGTAATCCTGCTAACAGACAGTCAAAAAAATAAATAGATGCCGATTATTTTATTCCATCCTTGGTGGATGTAATGAACACCCACACATGTGCAACAGCTGTGCACGGGTGTAATGATGCAACAGGAAACATGGCTCCCATCTCTGCATCCTGTTTAGACAGCAAACATTTTTGGAAAAGAGAATCTAAAAATATCCATAGAGGTACTAAATATTCCAGCAAAGATCATTGTTCAACATGAGCACAAGGAGATTCCACACATCATGCACGCACTGGGTCAGTGCACAGGCTGCTCGTCCAACACACACTGGGCCCATTAGGGTTTCTTACTTTAAACTTCAGGAAGCGTCCGTCCGTGTTAAAAGCCTGTTGACGGCCTGATTATTTTAAGTTTTATGTCTTCCTGTCAAACAGTCACTTTTCTGACTTTGACAGCCACTTGGAGCTTTGCTTTGGCTTCTTTCATCCACATTTAAACTCCCCAACTGTACGCTGATTTTTCTCAGAGAGCAGCCCGAACATTGGGCCTAACAGTGGGTCTGCTCAGCCTGTGGTGCTGGTGGAAATTCCCCGCAATTTAATATGCAGCTCAGAGTGACACAGTCGAACAGGAAAACATAGAGGTGAAAGAATTCTGTGTTCTGTTTAGTGCACTTTCAATGATTTCATACATTTCTGTGCAGCTAATAATGTTTCCCTCACAGTTTGACAATGTTCTTTTTTCAGGTCAGGACTTGTTTTAAATCCAAAATGGTGTGCACTTTTTCTAATTTAAATGCTAAATTTCACTTTATTGCATTCTGTCTCTTTCTTGTTGTCTAACCACGTTTTTCATGCTTCTTCAAGAAGAAAATCTGGATGTTTGCATTTCATCCATAACATGATGGTCAGATTTTTTGTTTTCAAATGCAAAGTTAGTATTTCTAATCAATTACTTAATATTGTAATTTAAAAAGCAATTAACCTTTTAAAAACTAGTATAGACAAAAGAATATGCAAATTGAATTCCAAAAGCGCAAATTGAAATACCTGTAAGTGCATTTGCTCAAATTTGGCTGAATATCTACTTCTTTGTTCTTTTGAATGAAAATACTGAAATCAGAGTAGCTTCAACTGTCTAATATCCATACAGTTTATGCAAAGGTAGTACTTGCAAAACAAACAAACCAACAAACAAAAAAACACATTGGCAGGTATCTCTCTGTGTCATTGCAGTATACATGTATTCTGAATAGGAAGTTTGACCAAATATGCCTGAATTATGGTTGCTGGAAGGATTCCGGCAATATACTCGAATTAGCATACTCGTATTTGTGTGCTAAAGTATGTATTGATTTTTTCCATACATATGGTAGCGTTGAGTAACATTACTGTGGAAAAGCAACTTCATGATCATCAACAGTGTTGTATAGTAATGAAGTAAAAATACTTCACTACTGTACTTAAGTCCGTTTTGGGAGACTTTGTGCTTTACTTGAGTTTTTTTAATTCAGCTTACTTTCACTTTTACAACCCCTGGCAAAAATTATGGAATCACCGGCCTCAGAGGATGTTCATTCAGTTGTTTAATTTTGTAGAAAAAAAGCAGATCACAGACATGACACAAAACTAAAGTCATTTCAAATGGCAACTTTCTGGCTTTAAGAAACACTATAAGAAATCAAGAAAAAAAGATTGTGGCAGTCAGTAACGGTTACTTTTTTAGACCAAGCAGAGGAAAAAAATATGGAATCACTCAATTCTGAGGAAAAAATTATGGAATCACCCTATAAATTTTCATCCCCCAAATTAACACCTGCATCAAATCAGATCTGCTCATTGACATTGACCCTATGCCATGACATTGACCCTATGTGTCTTTTTGCAAGGAATGTTTTTGCAGTTTTTGCTCTATGGCAAGATGCATTATCATCTTGAAAAATGATTTCATCATCCCCAAACATCCTTTCAATTGTCCAAAATATCAACATAAACTTGTGCATTTATTGATGATGTAATGACAGCCATCTCCCCAGTGCCTTTACCTGACATGCAGCCCCATATCATCAATGACTGTGGAAATTTACATGTCTCTTCAGGCAGTCATCTTTATAAATCTCATTGGAAAGGCACCAAACAAAAGTTCCAGCATCATCACCTTGCCCAATGCAGATTCGAGATTCATCACTGAATATGACTTTCATCCAGTCATCCACAGTCCACAATTGCTTTTCCTTAGCCCATTGTAACCTTGTTTTTTTCTGTTTAGGTGTTAATGATGCCTTTCGTTTAGCTTTTCTGTATGTAAATCCCATTTCCTTTAGGCGGTTTCTTACAGTTCAGTCACAGACGTTGACTCCAGTTTCCTCCCATTCGTTCCTCATTTGTTTTGTTGTACATTTTTCGATTTTTGAGACATATTGCTTTAAGTTTTCTGTCTTGACGCTTTGATGTCTTCCTTGGTCTACCAGTATGTTTGCCTTTAACAACCTTCCCATGTTGTTTGTATTTGGTCCAGAGTTTAGACACAGCTGACTGTGAGCAACCAACATCTTTTGCAACATTGCGTGATGATTTACTCTCTTTTAAGAGTTTGATAATCCTCTCCTTTGTTTCAATTGACATCTCTCGTGTTGGAGCCATGATTCATGTCAGTCCACTTGGTGCAACAACTCTCCAAGGTGTGATCACTCCTTTTTAGATGCAGACTAACGAGCAGATCTGATATGATGCAGGTGTTAGTTTTGGGGATGAAAATTTACAGGGTGATTCCATAATTTTTTCCTCAGAATTGAGTGTTTCCATATTTTTTTCCTCAGCTTGGTCTAAAAAAGTAACCGTTACTGACTGCCACAATCTTTTTTTCTTGATTTCTTATAGTGTTTCTTAAAGCCAGAAAGTTGCCATTTGAAATGACTTTAGTTTTGTGTCATGTCTGTGATCTGCTTTTTTTCTACAAAATTAAACAACTGAATGAACATCCTCCGAGGCCGGTGATTCCATAATTTTTGCCAGGGGTTGTACTTCACTACATTTCCGACCTTAATTGCATACTTCTACTCGATACATTTTCTATGCGCCATGCCGTTACTCATTACACACACACACACACGAAAAAAGTCGTGTTTTCACCCAGAGACACCACTGATTACTAGTGACTGCAACAAAGTCAGGCCGATTTGTCATGAGGCATGTCCGATACGCTTTTTTGCAGTTGCGCACTTGTCAGGAAAATGATCATTTCTCTACATTGATTACAGACCTGCAGCGGGTCTGCAACGGTTCTGCTTTGAACCTTGAACCAATCGAAGCAGTGATTCGCAGATCGAAGCAGTGCTGCGATCTGTGATTCGTGGTTTCATTGTCGCTTTATCCTAAATTTTCCCCGCTAAAACCCTGAAGAGCATATGTCTGAGTAATATTTAATATTTTTATGTTAAACCGACCTGTTATGGTGTTCTGAAATAGTTGATAGATGTATTTTATAATGTAAAAACGGGACCGATGCTAACGCATTAGCATGTTTATGGCGTTTTCAATGTTAAAGTTAGCGTTAAGCTGTTCGCATCAGCACGTTTGTGTTGATTTGTTTTCTGTATAATTAATGGCTCAGCGTTCATTGTCGCAAAAGAGTCAAATTGTAATTTTTTTTAAAATTTATTCATATATTAATAATAGTAACAACAATAATAGTCTACATAACAGACAATAATAGTCAATAATAATAGACTAATAATGTTACAATACAATTTTAGAGAGAGAGACAAAAAGAACCTAATGAAACAAAACACAACAGAAAAGATAAAACCATGTAACAATGAAAATAAATAAATACATATAGAAATAAATGTTTCCTGTGAACACCTAGTGAGTAGCCTACTCTTAATTAGGTTTTGAAACCTTGTTTCTGAAGTGTTTTTGTGTGATGTGCACAATTTTCAGTACTTTGACTAATACTACCAGTCATTTACAAGCCTAAACTTTGTAATATAAAAAAAATCAGTTTTTGATTATTAACATTTACTTGTACTTTTACCTTCAATACTTGAGTACATTTAGTTGTACATTACTTGTCATACTTAAGTACAATAAATACTAGATACTTTAAGACTTTTACTTGAGTAGCATTTCAATTGGTGACTTGAACCTCTACCAAAGTCATTTTTTTAATGGGTATCTGTACTTTTACTTAAGTGTGATTTTCCAGTACTTTATACAACACTGATCATCGATATGAAATTTATTCACAAAACATCCATAAGCTATAGCCAGGTTATATATTCACCCCAGAGTATTGATAGCATGTTGAGTGCCTACCATGTACTGTTACTGTGTTTACAGAAAATAACTTGATCCTCATTAACATAAAATATACACACCAGACATCTCTAAAATATTTGCAGGTCATGTATTCCCCATGAGGAAATTAGGTGTATCAAGTGCCTACAATGTATTTTTTTTTTTTTTTCAAATAGTGACTTCATCCTCATTAAATACATGCATCAAACTTCAGGTCATGTATTCATATAGAGAATCTATGACTCAATTTGGATGGGACACCAATATGATGAGGGTTACTTCCCCAGCCAAGGCTGGTATCCATTTTCAACTGGATGGACTGATAAAGTGTCTGGTTCAAGGACACAAACAGGAATTGTGACAGGGAATTGAACCCAGGTCTACATACTAGTAGCACAACTCCTGATCCCACTGAGGTGTCACTAATATGAGGTATATGTATCAAACATTCCAAAAATACACCTAGCCTTACGCATTCCTCATGGGGTACCTGTGGTGTACGTATTAAATTAATTAAGAAATAAATAATAATAATTAATTTAATTAATAAATTAATTAAATTAAATTAATGCCATAGGTATTAAAGGCGCTGCGCTGCGGTGGTTTGAATCATATTTGTCTAATAGATTACAATTTGTTCATGTAAATGGGGAATCTTCTTCACAGACTAAAGTTAATTATGGAGTTCCACAAGGTTCTGTGCTAGGACCAATTTTATTCACTTTATACATGCTTCCCTTAGGCAGTATTATTAGACGGTATTGCTTAAATTTCATTGTTACGCAGATGATACCCAGCTTTATCTATCCATGAAGCCAGAGGACACACACCAATTAGCTAAACTGCAGGATTGTCTTACAGACATAAAGACATGGATGACCTCTAATTTCCTGCTTTTAAACTCAGATAAAACTGAAGTTATTGTACTTGCCCCACAATCTTAGAAACATGGTGTCTAACCAGATCCTTACTCTGGATGGCATTACCATGACCTCTAGTAATACTGTGAGAAATCTTGGAGTCATTTTTGATCAGGATATGTCATTCAAAGCGCATATTAAACAAATATGTAGGACTGCTTTTTTGCATTTACGCAATATCTCTAAAATCAGAAATGTCTTGTCTCAGAGTGATGCTGAAAAACTAATTCATGCATTTATTTCCTCTAGGCTGGACTATTGTA
This sequence comes from Thalassophryne amazonica, assembly GCF_902500255.1. Taxonomy (NCBI): domain Eukaryota; kingdom Metazoa; phylum Chordata; class Actinopteri; order Batrachoidiformes; family Batrachoididae; genus Thalassophryne; species Thalassophryne amazonica. The sequence goes on from NC_047111.1 coordinate 90,144,282, forward strand.
ATTCATTATTATCAGGTTGTCCTAAAAGTTCCCTAAAAAGCCTTCAGTTAATTCAAAATGCTGCAGCTAGAGTACTGACGGGGACTAGAAGGAGAGAGCATATCTCACCCATATTGGCCTCTCTTCATTGGCTTCCTGTTAATTCTAGAATAGAATTTAAAATTCTTCTTCTTACTTATAAGGTTTTGAATAATCAGGTCCCATCTTATCTTAGGGACCTCGTAGTACCATATCACCCCAATAGAGCGCTTTGCTCTCAGACTGTAGGCTTACTTGTAGTTCCTAGGGTTTGTAAGAGTAGAATGGGAGGCAGAGCCTTCAGCTTTCAGGCTCCTCCCAATTCAGATCAGGGAGACAGACACCCTCTCTCCTTTTAAGATTAGGCTTAAAACTTTCCTTTTTGCTAAAGCTTATAGTTAGGGCTGGATCAGGTGACCCTGAACCATCCCTTAGTTATGCTGCTATAGACGTAGACTGCTGGGGGGTTCCCATGATGCACTGTTTCTTTCTCTTTTTGCTCTGTATGCACCACTCTGCATTTAATCATTAGTGATCGATCTCTGCTCCCCTCCACAGCATGTCTTTTTCCTGGTTCTCTCCCTCAGCCCCAACCAGTCCCAGCAGAAGACTGCCCCTCCCTGAGCCTGGTTCTGCTGGAGGTTTCTTCCTGTTAAAAGGGAGTTTTTCCTTCCCACTGTAGCCAAGTGCTTGCTCACAGGGGGTCGTTTTGACCGTTGGGGTTTTACATAATTATTGTATGGCCTTGCCTTACAATATAAAGCGCCTTGGGGCAACTGTTTGTTGTGATTTGGCGCTATATAAAAAAATTGATTGATTGATTAAATACCTCCCATGTGTTTCTTCTGTTTACAAAAAATGAAATAATCTTCAGAAATATACAAAGGTGATGGACTTCCAATTCCAGATGGATGCTCCGGGCAACCCATTCGTGTCCTTGCATAATGTATCCTCCAAATCCCCTCAGGTGTAAATAAATACCAGCCTTTAGTTGGGGAAGTAACCTGTGATGTCCAGTAACATCCAGGGGAGCTGAAAACTCTTATATGCTTCAGTATCCAGGAATGGACACTGATCCTACGGGTCTTAAGGCCTGTGTAGAACTTAACTGTTTTTCATTAATGTGCAAATATATGCACCAAATAATCGTAAACATTGATCAGTTTATCTACTACCTAATGGGTACCTACGGTATATGCATCTAGTGTGTACCATGTGTTCTTATTAAGTCTTCGTGTTCACAAAAATGGCCTCATCCTCATTTATATGCAAACATATTCACTAAATACCTTAAAAGCTAACCAGTTCATCTTTTTCACAAGCTGTACCCATGGTGTGGGCATCACATTTTGAAGATATATTGTTAATGAGCACCAGGACAAAAACAAATTAAATCAAACACTTTTCACCCTCAGATTCAGAATTACTTTAATTTCTTTAAAAGGTGAAGAAGCTTTACATACACCTTGGAAAAATGCACAAGTTGAAAAACAGGTCACAAAAAGTATAAATCAGACAAGAAATGATGTATCAAGTGTTTAGACACCAAAACAACATTCGACTAACCGATATATACAATTACTGTAGCATATACAAAGAAGCAGGTAGATATGCAGTACAGTGGGCACATACCATTGATATGCAAACTGTGATTAAATGGCAGTATTAAAAATGTAAAGGGCATCCTAGTGGCTCACTGAGTAGCGATGCCAGCAAATCTGTTGGCACTTAATAAAGCTACAACAGTATTAAAATTCAGAAAGCGATCAAGAATAGATCTTAGAATTTCTACCACCACCAAGGAGCTATGGATATCATGTCTGTCTGTCTGTCTGTGGGCCTCATGTCAGGTGGATCGTGACCAACATGAACTTCCAGGATCTTGTAATTCGCCTATGCTGATAGTGAATGCCCTGGAGGAGCATCTAGTCCTGCTTTCGGTTCAACCATTGTGGTCCAGACAACTCCACGACCTACTAAGTAGGTTGGAACAAGTCAGAGTTCTGAAGGATGAACTAATTTATGTATCGTGAGTTTACAGGGGGCTGCCTTTCTGATGTCACATAAATTGACATCCATAGAGTCAATATATGAATAGTTTTTTTCTTGCATGGCACTGAATTGCTTCATATTTACTAAAAATGCAGTAACTGAGGTGATGTGTGCAGATGGGTGTGAAATGTCTGTTTATAGTTTGAGCATTCAACGGTTTAATATCACCAGTTACACAAATCTACCAAACTCAGTGTCAACGTAAACAATATCAGGAAAACTGACTTTTTAAGTACAAAAGATGATTGATAAGAGTGAAAGCACAGCTTCATGATTTTAGTTTGTCAGAAGGCACATGGGAGACTCAAGCCAAGGTTGCCCCTTCTTTATTTTGGATTAATTTGCCAGGTTTGCGCTTTTACAGGCTCTATTGAAACACTTTGCCAGAAACTGATGCATTGTCATTATAATGGCAATAAAATTCTTGTTAATTAAAATTCTATAAATTACTGAGAGACCCCAAGATTATATTGGACCCAATTGGATAATTTTATTTATTTATTTATTTTTATCTGAAAGTGAACCAAACTTCCATTTTTTTTTTAAAAAGTATGTATTTATTTTGACCCTTATAATTTACAAACATTCCAGTGTGTTGGGGGGGGGGGGGGGGGGCTTGTGACTTTGTTGGATGTGCCCCAATACAGAAAAAATGTAAAAATCTATAGCCTTTGAGTCATTTAATCATTTAATAGCCTTTTTCATGCATTCTAAGGACAATCTGTGAAGCTAAATACTGACTCTCTCATCACTGATGCCACCTGCCATTTGGTCTGCCATTGCGTATCTTGCTGTATTTCAGTAATCACCAAGGCTAGAGAGCAAATATGGGGCTCAAATTACGCAGATACCGGAATTTCTATTGAATCCAATTGGAATTTTTATTTATTTTTCCCTGAAAATGGACAGAATGTCCAGTTTTTGACCTTTGACACTGACAAAACCACCTCTTGCTACTCGTATATCTCAGAGACCAGAGAGCAGATCTTTCTGTTAAAACCAAAGGTGGAAAAAATACTGAAAAAGATCACGACTTCCTTGTTTAAACCTTTGGCCCTGATACAAACTACACTTTGCTGTATTTCAAACAAATTTAAAAACCTATAGGCCTTTTCCTGCATTCCAAAGCAATCTGTGAAATTAATGACAGGAAATCCTTATTTGGATAGTTGATTCTGACGAGGTCGAGGCGACCTAGTGACACTGAAGAGACAAAGAGAATGTGAATGGCCACAGTGGAATCCCACTTTCAGTTCATGATGTAATGGTTTTGTATGTTGGGATCATTTTGTCACCAAAGTCATGACTATAAAAAACCTGATTTGTGCTGGCGGTCGGGGGCAGAGACAACTAGGAAAGTAGCATGTCGTGCGCTGTGAGAAATATTTGTAGATTTGATGACAGACAAAGAACCAGATCAGAATATTCTCCACTGGATCTTGGCGGAAGCATAAACTCTGTTTACTTTTAAGATTTTATCAAAACTTTTAACGTCATGTGCTGACTACTATTATACAACTTTTACAAATACAAAATATCATTTGTCACAACTTATTTAAGCCACTGACCGGTTTCTACTGTACACTAGATTCACTGCTGAAGCCTTTCTCAGATGGCAAGAGACATTTATTCAAGTGTCATGGCTATAATTAGTTGTTCTGCTGGGGTCAGATCTGATGGATTAAACATGCCCATAGCTACAGTATTCCCTTTTCTCTCCATCACTTTTAATATCGCAGGAAAAACAAAAACTCTGACTACATAAATACATTAATTAGTGTAGATTCACCCTTAAAGCTTCACTGGATATTTATGAACAACTAAAATACTGTGAAACCAACTGTCACTGTACACAATTTTATTTTATTACACTTCTCTGTCGGCGTTCTGCACGCTGCACTACGGAAAAATGCTCACCGTCGTTAATCTGTCAGTTTATAGTCCAACAAATCCTAGAAAGCCAAAAGTCAGAACGACCCACATCATCAGACAAACATGAAGCATGCAACCACCAGCTTTCAAAAAACAAAAAAAGTTAGAAAACAGTATTGTTAAACAGTGTTGATTTGTACATAGAACCGCAAGAAAGAGCCAAACTGAAGTTGAATTTGTGTTAGAGCTCGAGAAAAGTGGAGAAGCTCTGCTACAATCCAAGATTATTCAGAGACAGACGCTTGTGAATCGAATTGTCTACATTCAATGTACACTTGATTTTGGCCTCCCCACCCTTTTTTTCTTGTTTTTTTTTTTCTTTTCTGAAAAGTGAGAACTGATAATAATAGCATTCAAGCGGCTACATGAATACTTTTTGCTCAAGCGACTCTACTCCTTTTCTGTCCTCCCACACAACATCAACTGCACTTTGGCTGCACCTTCAAGGATTTGCAAAGTTTAAATGTAAAAAGCATTTCCAGTTTATTTCTTGTAATATTGCAATAGCAACCTCACGTGAACCATTTCAAGCCATATATATATATTTACTGTTATATCCTCACAAGTCACAAGAGCAGCATAGGATGTCGATGCACAATCTCATTAAATTAGATGTTTGCATCACACTTGATTACTTTCATTTAATCTGACGGAAATTCATTTTGTTTGCTGTTTTTGTAGCTTTCGTTTTACTCACCTTCACCACATCCAGGCTGCAGGATGATTAAAAAAATGCTGCAATCATTTCTAAGGTACACTCTCCAACATTTGGTGGAAAACATTATTACAGAAAACAGTGGAAAGAACAATCCTACAATATCATGTTTTCGTTTGGATTCACCTTTAAAGGGGTCATATTATATATGTTTACAACAAGCTAACATAGGTCACTGAGGGTTCTTTCAGACAGATATTTATGTTTGTAGCCACAAATGCAACACAGACATTAAAAAAACGAAAAAAGAATGAACACTCATGGAATGATTACATTCCATATACATTACAATTGCTGCAAATTAATTCTGTGATTCAGGGTTATCATAATATATGTTTCTCCAGACTGAGTTCAACACATACATTTCTGACTTTGCCTTTCACAGTCAACCAGGGTCAAATATCATGTGAATCAAAAAAGGTGAGATATGGCTTCATATTCGTGTTTAACACTAACCACAGGTGTATCAGTCTTGGCGGGTGACCTCAACTTTCAACACTTTTTCCCTCCTCAAAATCAAATGATCTTGGCTAAACCCTGATTTGTCCAAATCATATCAAAACTCTTCAACTTATTGTTTTAATACTGAGATAGACCCAGAGGTCCAAACACAATACCCCTGCAAACATTAACACTGCACGTAGCAGATGAGTTTCTACAGTCATAGAAATGCAGTAACAAAGTAGTATAGTTGTAGCCAGTAAACCAGTATTGATCAATATGTGTATTTATATTTATATTTGCAAACTGTTTTTTTTTTATTTTCACTCTGATACTCTGTGTGCTTCTTAACGTGTGCTGCTATACAATGGTGCTGGAACCTTAATTTCCCTGAGGGAGTCTTCCCAAAGGCTCAATAAGGTTCTATTTTATCTAATCTAATCTAATCTAGTGTGACCTTGAGGACGTTTAGCACTAAACCAATTGTATTTTACAATAAATATTAAATAAAAGCATTTTTATACAATCTGATGCCTTTAAAGTTCATACAATCGAAAAATGTTAGTTAACAGTGCAGAAATAAAAACAAACAAAAAAGCTTCATACAAATTTTCCCATTTTTCTCCAACTTCCCAAAATGTCAACTGCCTGCTTGTTGTTAATGCTTAATTACATAGTCATAAGGCAATGGTTTAAAATGAAAAATGTGACAAAATGAGATATACATGTTTGCTGCTAGCATGATAAGAAAAAGACTTAAAGGCGCTGCTCCACCGGCCAAGTTAAAGATGAGGGGCAGGCAGCACGTGAAGAAGTTGAAACACTATCTGTGAAGTGGTAATTCTTTCTGTTAACAAGTCTGTAGATAGTGTGATGATATTTAGGTAGAGGACAGCACTGAACATATGTAACCTTGACTATCACTTCTCTGAAAAGAGCTTTTTTCTTGTACTTTATGTGTAGTGGGCGTGCTGGAGAGGTTTCGGTTGCATGGCCACTACCAGGCGCAGCACCGACCCCGCTCCACACGTCATTGTGCACAGAGCGGAAAGAACCCTTTGACAAGGATTCTGCATTCATAAGTGATACATAAGTTAATCCGTGAAAGGTGATTTGTGTTTAAACTGAAAAAAATGACATCATAAGTGAGAAAATATGTAATAATGGAGTAATTAACACCACTACACAATATTTTTAAATTTTCATAGCTTATTTTTAAAAAAGAAGATAAATTATGTATTTTTTCAGTTTCTGCCTTCAGCTGCTGTAAGACAAAATAGAACGATCATATAAATGATCATATAATAATATTGTTTTTAGTTGGTTGCATTTTTCCGCCAGGGAGCAACTGCTTTGATTTTTAGGGGATGAACTAAATTCTATAGTTTCATTTTTAATTCGGCAAATGTGAGATGAGGCCATTTATGGTATAAACACTGACGTAATATACAGTACTGTGCAAAAATCTTAAAAAAAAGAGATACTTTTGCAAAGATATAAAATAACTTAGAATGCTAAACATAAAAGACTAAAAATAAATATCTCATGTGGCTACCTCTAAAATTGAAATGTATCAGGCAGCCCATCATATGGTGTTATGAGAAAGAACATCAAGGTGATGTTCAAAATTAACAACTGATTTCAAATTTGTGCTTTCCTGACGTATTAATGAGGCAAAATCCTCAAGAATTACATTTTTCTAAAACACCAGGGAGATGACAAATTTTGAACATGACAGTTTTTCAAAATTAACCTTTGTAAATTTCAAATTTGAGCTTTTCTGATGTATTAATGAGGCAAAACCCTCAAGAACAACATTTTTATTAAAGCACCAAGGAGATGACAAATTTTGAACATGACAGTTTTTTCAAAATTAACAATTGGAAATTTCAAATTTGAGCTTTTCTGATGTATTAATGAGGCAAAACCCACAACAACATTTTTACTAAACCGCCAGGGAGAATACAATATTAATGAGGCACAAACCTCAAGAACAACATTTTACTAAAACACCAGGGAGATGACAAATTTTGAGCATAGCATTTTTTTTTCAAAATTAATTGGAAATTTCAAATTTGAGCTTTTCTGATGTATTAATGAGGCAAAGACCTCAACAAAATTTTTACTAAAACACCAGGGAGATTACAAATTTTGAACATGAGTTTTTTCAAAATGAACAATTGGAAATTTCAAATTTGAGCTTTCCTGATGTATTATGAGGCAAAACCCTCATCAACAATTTTTACTAACACACCAAGATTACAAATTTTGAACATGACAGTTTTTTCAAAATTAACAATTGGACATTTCAAATTTGAGCTTTTTTGATGTATTAATAAAGCAAAAATCTCAACAACATTTTTACTAAAATACAAGGGAAATTACAAATTTTGAAAATGACAGTTTTTTTCAAGCAATTGGAAATTTCAAATTTGAGCTTTTCTGATGTATTAATAAGGCAACAATCTCAACATTTTTACTAAAACGCCAAGGAGAATACAATATTAATGAGGCAAAATCCTAAAGAACATTTTTCTAAAACAAAAGAGAAATGGCAAATTTTGAACATGACAGTTTTTTTTTTCAAAATTAACAATGAGAAATTTCAAATTTGAGCTTATCAATGAGGCACAAACATCAAGAATATTTTTACTAAAACACCAGGGAGATTACAAATTTTGAACATGACAGTTTTTCAAATTAATATTTGGAAATTTCAAATTTAAGCTTTCCTGACATATTCAGGAGGCAAAAACCTCAACAAGATTTTTACTAAAACACCAGGGAGATTACAAATTTGAACATGACAGCTGTTTTCAAAATTAACAATTGGAAATTTCAAATTTGAGCTTTTCTGACATATTAATGGGGCAAAAACCTCAACAACTTTTTTTATTAAAACACCAGGAAAATTACAAATTTTGAACATGACAGTTTTATTTTTCAAAATTATCAATTGGAAATTTCAGATTTGAGCTTTTCTGATGTATCAGTGAGGCAAAAACCTCAACAAAAACATTTTTACTATAATACCAGGAAAATTACAAATTTTGAACATGACAGTTTTATTTTTCAAAATTATCAATTGGAAATTTCAGATTTGAGCTTTTCTGATATATTAATGAGGCAAAAACCTAAAGAACAGCATTTTTACTAAAACACCAGGGAGATTACAAATTTTGAACATGACAGTTTTTCAAATTAATAATTGGAAATTTCAAATTTAAGCTTTCCTGACATATTAAGGAGGCAAAAACCTCAACAACATTTTTACTAAAACACCAGGGAAATTACAAATTTTGAACATGAGTTTCTTTTTCAAAATTAACAATTGGAAATTTCACATTTGAGCTTTTCTGATGTATCAGTGAGGCAAAAACCTCAACAAAAACATTTTTACTAAAACACCAGGAAAATTACAAATTTTGAACATGACAGTTTTATTTTTCAAAATTATCAATTGGAAATTTCAGATTTGAACTTTTCTGATATATTAATGAGGCAAAAACCTAAAGAACAGCATTTTTACTAAAACACCAGGGAGATGACAAATTTTGTACATGACAGTTTTTTTCTAAATTAACAATCGGAAATTTCAAATTTGAGCTTTTCTGATGCAAAAACCTTGAAAACCACAGAAATGAGGGAATACTGGGGAAATTAATGAGGATTAAAGTAATGAGGAAACATCATTTACATAGAAACACAAGATAAACAACTTTTAAAGAGTTTCTAAAATTAACACGTAAATTTTTAATTTAGGCTTTTTTGATGTATTAATCTGGTAAAAAAAAACATCAACAACTATATTTACACAGAAACAGGGAGATTATAACTTTTGCACATGACAATATTTGACATTAACATTGGTCAATTTCAAATTTGAGCTTTTACTGACATATCTAACACAGTGAAATGAAATCACATTTACACCAAAACACCAGGGTGCTTAAGACATTTACACAGTACTGTACATAGGCCTTATTTAGGAATTTTATACAACTCTGACTCTCTTCCACCAGTGAGATCCTTCTCCTGAATTCTTTGCTATTAATAAATACAGCAGTCCTAGAAAATCAGAGTCTAGAAACTTTTTTTAAACAATGAATTACACTTTGTTGGCTGAATAAAAGAGTCATTTATCATACTGGCCTCTATCTCTGTTAATATTCTTCAGATTGACCTTCAACTTCAATCCTGCTCCAAGATCAGCTCTGTCTCGTCCAGAATCCAAAGTAATCGTCTCGCTCATTGCTCGGCTATCAAACACGGTGAAATGATGTGAATCAGATGATTTATCGGTCAGTGTGAATCTTTGGCAGTCTGCACATCTCCAGCTGCTTCCATGTAAATATTCTTCAGAACATTGTTTGTTTTGTGACAGCTCATTTTTTTTCTTTCTTTTGCAAATTTGTGCATACAATGAATGCACTGTAGGAAAAAATTACATGTATTATTATTGTATGGGGTGTAATAAAACAGGGTAGAAGTCCAATTTATTCATTTCTTCATAACTGAAGCTACAGGACTGACTGGATATTACTGGCTGTTAAACGTACATAGTGAATTATTTGCATTTTGTCCATGTGTTTCCCTTTTGTTTGCTTATGATAGTGTTAAAAATAAGGCCTGTCTTTGCTTTGTAACAGTGGACTGCAGAGATAATGTACTGTGCCAAATCCACTTAGAAATGACATCGTCTCAAGCACATGCAGTATTTGACTTCACTGTTGTACGCTGCACTATTTTATTTCCAGCCAATGGTATTAACAGCAGCACAAATTAATGGATCTTCACACATAGAGTGACCTATGCATTTTTTAAATTTTTAAGTGTACATTTAAGAAACAACAGCACTTAAAAGTGACAAGCAGAACTGCTCATCACTATTTACAGATGTACGTAGTGTGAATGTAAGGTAGCACCTCTGCTCCAGCTGGAAACTCTGCACTTATGGACACATGAGTGTTCTGCAGATAAAAGCTTATGGTAGCCATCTGAATTGTGGCAAAATGAGAAACAAAAAAAATCCACAAATAACAAAATAGTGATTATGAAATAGAACTAAGTGCTATCAGACTGAAGATGTACAACCCCAATTCCAATGAAGTTAGGACATTGTGTAAAATGTAAATAAGAACAGAATACAATGATTTGCAAATCCTCTTCAACCTATATGCAATTGAAAACACAACACAACAAAGACAAGATATTTAATGTTCAAACTGATAAACTTTATTGTTTTTGTGCAAATATTTGCTCATTTTGAAATGGATATCTGCAACACATTTCAAAAATGTTGGGACGGGTCAACAAAATACTGGGAAACTTGATGAATACTCAAAGAACACCTAATTGGAAACAGGTGAGTGTCATGATTGGGTATAAAAGGATTATCCCCAAAAGGCTCAGCCATTTACAAGCAAAGATGGGACGAGGATCACCACTTTGTGAACAGCTGCATGAAAAAATAGCCCAACAGTTTAAGAACAATGTTTCTCAATGTTCAATTGCAAGTAATTTAGGGATTCCATCATCTACAGTCCATAATATAATCAGAAGATTCAGAGAATCTGGAGAACTTTCTACACGTAAGCAGCAAGGCCGACAACCAACATTGAATGCCCATGACCTTCGATCCCTCAGGCGGCACTGCATTAAAAACCGACGTCATTGTGTAAAGGATCTTACCGCGTGGGCTCAGGAACACTTCAGAAAACCACTGTCAGTTAACACAGTTCGTCGCTCCATCTACAAGTGCACGTTAAAACCATGCAAAGCGAAAGCCATACATCAACAACATCCAGAATGCTGCCGCCTTCTCTGGGCATGAGGTCATTTGAAATGGACAGACGCAAAGTGGAAAAGTGTGCTGTTGTCTGATGAGTCCACATTTCAAATTGTTTTTGGAAATCATGGACGTTGTATCCTCCGGACAAAAGAGGAAAAAGACCATCCAGATTGTTACCAGCACAAAGTTCAAAAGTCAGCATCTGTGATGGTATGGGGGTGTGTTGGTGCCCATGCCATGGGCAACATACACATCTGTGATGGCACCATCAGTGCTGAAAGGTATAGCCATGTTTTGGAGCAACACATGCTGCCATCCAAGCAACGTCTTGACACCTGTCACCCATTGAAAATGTGTGGTGCAACGTCTTTTTCAGGGACGTCCCTGCTTATTTCAGCAAGACAATGTCAAACCACATTGTGCACGTGTTACAACAGCGTGGCTTCGTAGTAAAAGAGTGCGGGTACTAGACTGGCCTGCCTGCAGTCCAGACCTGTTGCCCATTGAAAATGTGTGGTGCATTATGAAGCACAAAATACGACAACAGAGACCCTGGACTGTTGAACAACTGAAGTCGTACATCAAGCAAGAATTGGAAAAAAATTTCACCTACAAAGCTTTAACAATTAGTGTCCTCAGTTCACAAATGCTTATTGAGTGTTGTATGAAGGAAAGGTGATGTAACACAGTGGTAAATAGACCACCATCACAGCTTTTTTGAAACGTGTTGCAGGCATCCATTTCAAAATAAGCAATAAAGCTTATCAGTTTGAACATTAAATATCTTGTGTTTGTGGTGTATTCAACTGAATACAGGTTGAAGAGGATTTCCAAATTGTTGTATTCTGTTTTATTTACATTTTACACATCTCAACCTCATTGGAATTGGGGTTGTAAAAAAACAGCATAGAGCCTTAACGTTTATGGAGGCAGCAAAGATGAGTTGTTTTAAGCAAATCCTTCTACTCGTGAAACAGGATGGGCTTAACCAAACCTGCCAAGATCTTTGGTACTTGCACTGAAATTATTTCTCCAATCATTTCTGGAAAGCTGACTTTTGTGGGCAAAGATTGAGCCTGGACAAAAAGGTCGTATGTAAAATGCTGGAGCTTCTTGACGGTCTGAAACAAAAGAGACACACAAAAGGCATTATGGGAATGATGAAAGTTAACAATTAAAAATAAAGACAAATGTGAGTTTATACTGTCATGCTCTGCATCAAAGTAAAAAATCTGGTATTAAATTAGTAACCTTATCTTTTCAATTGCAGCAGTGCTACACCTTTTTGGAAAAACAAACTATAAGTTGTGCTTTCCAATTAGCCAACGTTCCAGTTCTAGTTCCAGGTCCTAAAGCCTCGTAATCACTTTTACAGATACACACCGAGAAGGTCACAACCATGAAAAAACAGCGTGTTGGCCATGAATTTCATCTAGCACATGGTTTGATGAAGTAACACACCAGGCGGCTATGATTATTTGCATTAACATATACTCCTACTGACTTCACCTCTCTACCACACTCTCCATTACTTTGAAGTGTTGACCGTAAGTGTTTAAAATAATCTACCTTCACCACCTCTACTCCTGTCAACCTCAACATTCCGCTGAGCTCCCTCTCACTCACACACGTGCTCCCTTTTGCTGCTCCTAACTTTCATTCCCCTTCTCTCCAGAGCACATCTCCACCTATCCAGGTTTTATATATATATATATATATATATATATATATATATATATATATATATATATATATATATATATATATATATATATATATATATATATATATATACACACACACACACACACACACACACACACTTTTTTGATCTTTACTGGTCCAAATAATAAAAAAAAAGGCGACTGAGCTTAAGAGTGTGTTTTTTGTTGTTTTGTTTTTACATTATACTGACAGTCCTTTACTATTGCACCCAAAGTCATAGCCACAAAAGATGCTCGGCTACTGTTTTCAGTGTTGTGACACGAAGGATTAGCACTTTCTTTATGATAAATCCTCACGCATCTTTCCTCATCATCTTTATGATGAAGAGAGACGTGCGCCAAGTCCTCCTCTACTGACATCAGCATGTCTCATGTACTGAAAATACACACAAGAACATCTATATCAAGTTACCATTCCTGATAAGGTGGTTCTTAGGTGTGGTTCTTGCTACAGTGGAAAAGCGCCAAAATTCAGTCACTCGTCTGTATTTCACACTTTTACTCCAGTTAGCTCCAAGCAGCTTTGGTTCAAATCCCAGGGCACAGCAAAATACGTCCAAGGAGATACAAGTCATCACTCGTCAAGTCCACATGCAGGTGATGTTCACATAATGTGCAGTCATGCTGCTGAGAGGCATGCTGCCAAGACGACTTACTATAAGTGACTCTAGGCATAAATTTTGGCAGTTGTGGGTCGTGATTTCTTTTTTCTTCTTCTTCTTGTTTTCAGATTGCAGTTCATTATTTTTCGCTTTTCCGAGATTTGACAAGCTGTTGAATAAATCCTCCTACTGTAACTCACTGACTACATTAATACAAATATTACAAGAGATGTTCTTCCTCTGGTTTGCAAACTTGCACAAATAAAGTGTTGACTGCTAGAAATATACAAATACATGCAGTGATTGTATAGTAGAATTCCCTATTTTATTATTATTGACAGTAATAATTTTACCACTACTTCTATGACTACTACTATTACTACTGATAATAATATTAATAATAATAATAACAATAATAATAATAATAATAATAATAATAATAATAATGCCCTGTGATGGACTGGAGGCCTGTCCAGGGTATAGCCTCCATCTTGCCCAATGACAGCTAATTGGAATAAGTGGGTGTAGAAAATGAATGAATAATGATATTCAAGGATCTGTGGTATCTAAGTTGAAATTCTTCAGGCAGGTAAAAATGCTGTTCTCCTGGCATTGCAAGCAGTTTTTGCTTTCATTTGGGAGCCAGGTATCATCCCAACAGATTGGAAAAAAGAATATGTCCCTCTTTGGAAAGGAAAGGGTGATCGCCTGGATTCCAGCAATGACAGAGGTATTACTCGGCTCTCATCGGGATCATTCTCAAAAGGATTCAGTGCCAGCTACGTGCTTGCTCCACAGCAAGTACAGCAGTCTGGTTTCATGTGCGAGAATTCAACCATCCACCATGTCCTATCTGTGGGAGTACTCACTGAAAGCAAGTGTGAATATTTTCAGTGCTTCTCTGGAGAGTATGTTGATTTTTCACATAGCATTTGCTTCGTTTGATTGGACTGCTGTGTGGGACATCCTGAGAATGTGTTCTGGCTGCATTATTCAATGCTGACATGAACTGTGTGTTTGGTTGGGTAACTTTAATGCCTTTGTCAGTTATTAAAGGTTTAATGAGTTTGACTTGGCAGACAATGCAGTGATCAATGGAATCAATGGATGCACTGCAAAAAAATGACTTTTTACCTTTAAAAAGTTAATGTCCAGACTGCCTGAAAATTTTAAATTGACTGAACTTCAAAAATATAAATTCAGATAGACTGCTAAATATTACACCATAGCTGGCATCAAGATGGTCTTGTGAACTTTCCCTTTCACTCTTGCAGACACCCTTCTAACACAAATCATTCCTACCACCTTTCTCCACCCACTCCACCCTGCCTGCAATCTCTTCTTCACCTCTCTACCACATTCTACATTACTTTGAAGTGTTGACCGCAAGTGTTTAAACTCATCTACCTTCACCACCTCTACTCCTTACAACCTCAACATTCCGCTGAGCTCCCTCTCATTCACACACGTGCTCCCTTTTACTCCTACTGACTTTCATTCCTCTTCTCTCCAGAGCACATCTCCACCTATCCAGGTTCATGTTCTCTTGCTCAAGACTGGATGTGTTTTGTTTTGTTTTTTTGGGGGGGAAGTGATCCACACAGTTGTAGCAGCAGGCGTATATAATTAAAGCAGCCACCTCATTGTGGTGTCTTTTTTTGTTGTCACAGAGAGCTGAGTGAACACACAGAACTGGTGCATTTAATGGCTCTGGAACACAGGTGAACAGCAGCCTGGTGCACGGATGCGCACACCGGCCGGTGTCGTGCCAAAGTAGTTATCCCCTTCAGAATTCATATCCCCTGGTGCGGAAGTACGCACCCACTCAGTGCAGCGTCTTTTTTGGACTGTGTTTAAAAAATATGACATCTTGAATGGATGCTGTGAACTGAAAACTCACACTTTAAAGGGGCCAAGTGTGGAAGGGCTGGCGGTTTGGACCAAATCCATGCCTAAACGTGCACCAACATTGAGTTACATAGCACTACATGCATCACATGTGGGTTGACATGGATCATATGCGGCAACACGAGCCATTCAAGGCTGGATGGGATTCAAATGACAGGTTGGTTGTGGCTCACTAGAGGCTGATACCTGGCACATGTGAGGTACAGAGAGGCACATAGAGGTGCCTTAGTAGCGGATACGTGATAACTTAAAATGTGGCCCATTCTTCAAATAATCACTGACAGACCTGTGCGTGGCTCATTGCTCACAGTGGTGGGCACAGCTAACAAAAAAGTTAGCTTCGATAACAGCTAATCAGTTAACTGAAAAGTTATCTTTTATAAAGCTAAACCGATAAACCGCCCAAAAATTTATCGGAAGCTACAGCTAACCGATAACTTTCAGTAGTGTCTCCGGTACACTTACAATTCCTAACAAGCTGATTTTGAGTTTTAACACCACGATCGCTTCTGGTAGCATCAAAGGCGACCAGAGACCCAAACAGTGAGTCAGTACTTTTGTCTTTATGCACCCTGCCAACTGCTGGAACCTCCTGTTTACTACATAGCTTGCAGCAGTGAAGCAGCTGAGAGAAGCAGCAAAGCTCAACTCTACACACACAGAAAAGACACATCATTATTCTTTAACAGAATATAGCAGTGTCACTGTGAGGCAGAGGTCTTGGAAAATAAAGCAGTTTTGACTTATGGTTTTGATTAAAAAAAATTAATCCAGATAGAATAACTCCATTAATGTCAATTCTGTCATTTGTACAAAGTTAAAATATAACACATATCTTTTCATTTTAAATAATGCACTAATTCTGAATTTTACAACAAACACAGACAGATGCCAAAGGGATTATGGGTAAACGAGCCTCCGCTAACACTGATTGGTTGACTCATTCATTCTATGTAAAAACCAACACGTTAATGTGATGTGATGTGTGTGTTGGTATTTACATATAAATGTGCTTTTGTAAAATATGCCATTTTATTCATATGTAAAAAAAAAAGCCATTTGCAAAAGCCATAAGTCAAGTTGTGATTACCGTCTGATATAACCAGGGTCAAAATGCATAGAACACTGCCATCTACTGGTGCCCAGACCGTTACCCATAATCCTTTGCGTACCAGTTTTTTTTTTTTTTTTTTGCATGCCAGAGAGTTGCTGTGGTTTAAACAACAGAATCCACGACAATTATGAATGAACATTATACAACCAAAATGTACATTTTTATTTCTTTAGCTGTTGCAAGAGGCTGCAACAACTCTCAGGCGCGCACAAGATTATGGGATATCTCATTACTTAGGATGAATACCGCCATGAACACTACTGGCCAGTAGATGGCAGCAGAGACCATGAAAACTTGCCAAAACAAATATTCCACATTATCCGTGTGCTACGTTTATTCTGTGTGGAATTTAATAAACGCAAACCGAATTTCAGACATCTTATATATATACTGCTCTGGAACAAAGATAACAAACAGTATTGTAGGACAATAAGCAGGATGTTAAAGGAAACAGGAATTGATTGCAACTCACAATGATTCCAATTGAAAATAATGGAGAAGCAACCTGAGCTTTGGCATTTTTACATAAAACAAACATAATAACAACATCTGTAAACGAGGGAATATATTCATGAGAGTTTTAGGCACAATATACAAAGAGTTTAATGCTGTTGTCCATGTGGAGCCTGATGTGGAGCATCTCAAATGCATTTCTCCTGTCGTGACTGTGCTGAGATTACCCATAATGCACCTGAACATAGCATGTCAACAATAAAACCTTTAAAATTAGTGCAATACTTTAAAGCTAAAACATATAGCTGATGTTTTCACTTTAGAAAACTTCAGAAGTGATGTTAATTTAAATAACATGTCCAAAACTGTATGCCTCTGGATGACTTGGTTGATGTTGCCGGTGAGTTAGTATGGTGTCAATGCAATTATCTTGTGACCAGCTCTTGTCTGATTGCAGAAGCTAGAGTGGTTTCTCCTGAAACCAGCTCTCCTCTGTTTACAGAAAATAGAACTGCTTATCCGCTACAAAACATTTAGCAGGTAAGCACTAAAATCTTTGATATCAGACTTAACAAAGGTTTTTAACTGTTTCAGATTTATTTACTTCAAATGCAAAAACATGTTAGCGGTCTAAAAATTATTGGACCAAAATTTATCTGAGGATAATTGGTCCGATGATGGTTTTCAAAGTCATCTGAAAAGCTTATTCAATAATGAAAACATTAGCTTCAATAATTAGCGGTTAGCAGATTAGCAGAACTGTGCCCACCACTGATTATTCATGGCTTATTATTTGGTGGGACCGAGGCTTTATGGATTGGTCACTGGATAGAGCTGTTTGGTGATGTAGATACCGTTGCATGAGAAGAAGTGTTCATGTCTTAAGGGCCCTGGTGCTTCAAGTCTTAGTGTGTGATTGTGAGTCTTGGACTTTAACCAGAGACTTAAGGCAACAACTGGATGTCTTTGTTACTAGGTCTTTCTGAATCACTGGATACCACTGGAGTGACTCTGTGTCAAATGAACAGTTCCTTAGCAAGACTCAGACGAAGGGTATTACTTGCATTGTGAGAGAAAGTCAGTTACCACACTGTGGGCTTGTAGCGCACAATCCTGACCATGAGCCAGCCCACAAATGCCTCAGTGTGGAGGATCACAGCAACTGGAAATGCACAGGACACATGACTGATCTCTGGAGGTAGTGATGGATCGGTTCTCTTCCACAGGTAGTGCACAATGGGTAGTGATACTAAGGTTAGCCACTATAAGTTTGGAAGAGGAACCTTTGGCCTATGAATTTGTTTCTATAAATTAAAAAAAACATTCACTGATATGTCGGAAAAAAATCTTGAAAAGTTCCTGTTGGGGTGTTTTAATACCAGGAAAGAGACGTTATTTAAATATGAAAACATGCTGTAATGTACAATATGTGGAGCTGACAATGAACCAAAAACTTTCTTTTTCTGGACTGCCATTCACTTTATATTACTTTGAGAAAAGAAAAATAAACAAAGCAATAATAACACAAAATAAGTGTATGTGACAAAAGTGAAAACTGAATTACAACAATATTTCTCACCAGCTGAAGCGAATCAAGGAGACGTGTGAGTTGATAGAATCTCTGAGAACAACTGGCTGTCATTTGATTGTTAACAAGACGATCAAGTTCATTGATGTAAGTGAGGCGTAACTCATCAAAGTACTTCTGACTCTTCAGTCCTTCCACTGGTACTGGATAAAACAGAAAACAGGTTGGTCCACATGCTTGGTGGGTACAGTTGAGTTTGATCTGATGTGATGTTTGTACATTAGCTGATGTATGTTCTGTAAACGAATACAATGAAGTTGTTTTATGACACTTTGCGGTTCCAACTTTGGGCAAACAGGGTTGTACACTTACTAATGCTGAAGAGGAGCAAAGCCTTCATACAGAGGAACTCCTCCTGAGTGATCTGCAGCAGAACAAACTCCTCTGAAAGATGCCTCATCCGTATGCAGTGCTCATACATGGTGGAAATGTGCATCCGATGTCTGCAGAACAGAGAATGACAATGTGAAAAGGTCAGGTGGAGATATGAAATAATGAGAAGGCTCAAATCGAAGGCGTGAGGGATAAATTGCTTTGTGCATTGGACTGTTTTCTCTAATGAATAAGTGCTGAAGAGGAAAGAAAGTCTCAGGTTAGGATTCATATGTGATAATGGTGTAATGGGGACACTGACACTTCCATTATCTTTATAGTAATACAGGTTTCTGCACTGTGACCTTTGACATCTGGAGCAAACTGTTAAACTGCATTACATCAGATTCTCTTCATTTACAGTTACTTGGCCTCACATCTCACTGGAAGCTTTTAGTGACTCTTTCATATATCACAGGAACAAAAAGAAGTTGTACGTTTTCTGGTTGTCACGTCTGAGTTATTTTCATTTATTACAGCAAACACCAATAAGAATAAAACTTGGCCACTTATGAAACCATTTAACCTTCATTATAAATAAACAAAAATAAGGCTTCCTTCACTAGTCTAAGCTTTTTGAATGCAGAGTTTTTAATACAGCGTTTATCCCATTTATTGCAATGTTTCTCATAAAGCTGAAAAATACCAAACAAACACACATGGATTAGGGACAAAGTCAAAATGAATGAAAAATATGTTTGGATTTTTTTTAAATATATGCTGATGTTGAGAAAATAAATGTAGAAAATTTGCAAGGACGGCTAGAGAGAAAATAAAGCGCCAGATTGGTGAGAATCTGGCCTGTAGCTATCAAGGTGTAATAAAGTGACATCACAGGCGTTTTGTTGGAGTTGATAGGATTTAACAGTGACATAAGTGCCAAGTGCTTGCTCACAGGGGGTCGTTTTGACCGTTGGGGTTTTACATAATTATTGTATGGCCTTGCCTTACAATATAAAGCGCCTTGGGGCAACTGTTTGTTGTGATTTGGCGCTATATAAAAAAATTGATTGATTGATTGATAAAATCAGCCTTTCCAGTAACAGTTCTGGACAGAAATTTGATAAAGTGTTGCCATTTGCAATAAATGCAATACTTAGCGTTCACTCACATTTTTCTTGAGTTGAAAATGTCTATGCTTTGGGGGAGGTGATGGTCTAGTGGTTAAGCGTTGGGCTTGAGACGAGAGGATCCTCGGTTCAAATCTCAGCCTGACCGGAAAATCACTACAGGCCATTGGTGGTGGTGTCCATTCGGCTGCTCCCATTTGGTGTTCAGGGTCACCACAGAGGATACAGCCAGATCCGCACAGGTAGTTGACAAAGTTTTACGCTGGATGCCCTTCCTGACGCAACTACAGTTTTACCTGGAGAAACACACACAGCCGCTGGTGTTCCAAAGAGGTCTCCCATCCAAGTAAGGTCCTTAATCCCCTAGTTGGTAGTGAATACCTTGAATGGCAGCACCCTCACATCAGGGTGAATGTGAGGCATTATTTGTAAAGTGCTTTGAGCATCTGATTGCAGATAAAAAAGCACTATGTAAATGCAGTCCATTTACCATTTATGCACACAAAAGCTCTATTTCCTCAAATTTTGTTCACAAATTAGTGGAAATCTGTGTTTGTCACTTTTGCAAAATTTATCCATCAACTATGGTGTGGCACAGGTCATATTAACAAGGCCGCTGAAAGGACAGAGAGGGTTTTCATATAATGTCACAAACCCAGAAGTTGAACATTTCGGCAATATTCCGCTACCAATTTCAATTTCAATTTTTGATTTATTTTAATTTATATAGCGCCAAATCAAAACAAAGTTGCCTCAAAGCACTTCACACAAGTAAGATCGAACCTTAGTAACCCCCAGAGCAAGCACCTAGGCGGCAGTGGTAAGGAAAAGCTCCCTCTGAGGAAGAAACCTCAAGCAGACCAGACTCAAAGGGGTGACCCTCTGCTTTGGCCATGGTACCAACACAACTGACAAAGCAATTTACAAAACAAATATACAGGAAATTTTGCTGGTGCACAGGACGGGAGGCTTGCAGAAGAAGACACCACTCCCATCTCTGGATGGAGCTGCACCTCAAGCAGAGAGAAAAAACAGAATCAGGCATCAGATAGACAAGAAATACAGTATAATTTGTCAGCATTAAGCAACAAGAAAAACAGAAGAAATACTAAGGTGCTCACCGGCCACTAACCCTATGCTTCACTAAAAGACCTGGAATTTAGATAAAGTTGAGGCTGTGGCACTCCCCGTTTCCTAATAAAATGATTTTAAAAGAGTAAAAAGCATAATAACATACTATGCCAGTATGCTAGCTATACAAAAGGGAAAATAAGTGCGTTTTAAGTCTGGACTTGAAAGTCTCTACAGAATCTGACTGTTTTATTCCTTCTTTTTATACCGGCATCTATTCTTGCATTCAAATGCAAGAATAGAAAAAGATGAAAGCTGAAGGCTTTGCTGAAAGCTGAAGGCTTTGCCTCCCATTCTACACTTAAAAACCCTAGGAACTACAAGTAAGCCTGCAGTCTGAGAGCAAAGCGCTCTATTGGGGTGATATGGTACTATGAGGTCCCTAAGATAAGATGGGACCTGATTATTCAAAACCTTATAAGTAAGAAGAAGAATTTTAAATTCTATTCTAGAATTAACAGGAAGCCAATGAAGAGAGGCCAATATGGGTGAAATATGCTCTCTCCTTCTAGTCCCTGTCAGTACTCTAGCTGCAGCATTTTGAATTAACTGAAGGCTTTTCAGGGAACTTTTAGGACAACCTCAATCAATCAATTTTATTTATATAGCGCCAAATCACAACAAACAGTTGCCCCAAGGCGCTTTATATTGTAAGGCAAGGCCATACAATAATTACGTAAAAACCCCAATGGTCTAAACGACCCCCTGTGAGCAAGCAC
The DNA here is from genome assembly GCF_902500255.1 of Thalassophryne amazonica. Lineage (NCBI taxonomy): Eukaryota > Metazoa > Chordata > Actinopteri > Batrachoidiformes > Batrachoididae > Thalassophryne > Thalassophryne amazonica. The sequence continues at coordinate 90,165,912 of NC_047111.1, forward strand.
TTGGCGACAGTGGGAAGGAAAAACTCCATTTTAACAGGAAGAAACATCCAGCAGAACCAGGCTCAGGGAGGGGCAGTCTTCTGCTGGGACTGGTTGGGGCTGAGGGAGAGAACTAGGAAAAAGATATGCTGTGGAGGGGAGCAGAGATCAATCACTAATGATTAAATGCAGAGTGGTGCATACAGAGCAAAAGGAGAAAGAAACACTCATGGGAACCCCCCAGCAGTCTAAGTCTATAGCAGCATAACTAAGGGATGGTTCAGGTCACCTGATCCAGCCCTAACTATAAGCTTGAGCAAAAAGGAAAGTTTTAAGCCTAATCTTAAAAGTAGAGAGGGTGTCTGTCTCCCTGATCTGAATTGGGAGCTGGTTCCACAGGAGAGGAGCCTGAAAGCTGAAGGCTCTGCCTCCCATTCTACTCTTACAAACCCTAGGAACTACAAGTAAGCCTGCAGTCTGAGAGCGAAGCGCTCTATCGGGGTGATATGGTACTATGAGGTCCCTAAGATAAGATGGGACCTGATTATTCAAAACCTTATAAGTAAGAAGAAGAATTTTAAATTCTATTCTAGAATTAACAGGAAGCCAATGAAGAGAGGCCAATATGGGTGAAATATGCTCTCTCCTTCTAGTCCCTGTCAGTACTCTAGCTGCAGCATTTTGAATTAACTGAAGGCTTTTCAGGGAACTTTTAGGACAACCTGATAATAATGAATTACAATAGTCCAGCCTAGAGGAAATAAATGCATGAATTAGTTTTTCAGCATCACTCTGAGACAAGACCTTTCTAATTTTAGAGATATTGCGTAAATGCAAAAAAGCAGTCCTATATATTTGTTTAATATGCGCATTGAATGACATATCCTGATCAAAAATGACTCCAAGATTTCTCACAGTATTACTAGAGGTCAGGGTAATGCCATCCAGAGTAAGGATCTGGTTAGACACCATGTTTCTAAGATTTGTGGGGCCAAGTACAATAACTTCAGTTTTATCTGAGTTTAAAAGCAGGAAATTAGAGGTCATCCATGTCTTTATGTCTGTAAGACAATCCTGCCGTTTAGCTAATTGGTGTGTGTCCTCTGGCTTCATGGATAGATAAAGCTGAGTATCATCTGCGTAACAATGAAAATTTAAGCAATGCTGTCTAATAATACTGCCTAAGGGAAGCATGTATAAAGTGAATAAAATTGGTCCTAGCACAGAACCTTGTGGAACTCCATAATTAACCTTAGTCTGTGAAGATGTTTCCCCATTTACATGAACACACTGTAATCTATTTGTTGGAAAGGTGTCGTGACACGGACCCACAACAGGGGGCGTTAATGAACGGACAATGGATAAGCCAAAAGTAACAATTTAATGTTGTGAATCGCACAATGAAATACAGACAATAACAATAATATGGATTGTCAATTATACACAAGGTGACGTGTGGGCAGGCTCGAAGATAGATGACGTCTGGCGAGAGAAGAGCCGGATCCCACACAGCTTCCACCACCAACGGATCTGAAGAACACCGGAGCCACCAAGCCCTGCGCCCCAGGTGGCCACTGTCTTCAGCAGTCAGACCCGGTACTGCTGGCAGAAAACAGAAACAGTTAATGGTGGGTGTGTGAATACACACCCAGCAATCGTGTAAAGCTTAGTTCCTCCGGGTGGGAGAACCTCCACCTCCAGACACAGAATCACCCCTGCAGCTCCTGTCAGTCACTCTCCCTGGAAGGAGTGTGAGGCGAAGACGTCGCAAGTCACACTGTCCACCAATCCAGTTACAGACTGAGTCCACAGGAAAATGGCTGCACACAGAATAACGTTTTAATCACTCGGAATTTCACAGCAGAGAATGAGTACCTGGAACGGTAGCTGATTTCTCGGCGAGGAGGTGGAGTTGCAGTCCGGCTTATATGGTGATGAGTTGGACGAGCGACAGCTGGTGCTGATAAGCGACAGCTGTCACTCCCAGCGGCTCCGACACCCTCTCGTGCTTGAAGCCCGCACTCCAAGCAGGGCGCCATCTGGTGGTAGTGGGCCAGCGGTACCTCCTCTTCAGCGGCCCACACAACACTATTAGATAAATATGATTCAAACCACCGCAGCGCAATGCCTTTAATACCTATGGCATGCTCTAATCTCTGTAATAAAATTTTATGGTCAACAGTATCAAAGGCAGCACTGAGGTCTAACAGGACAAGCACAGAGATGAGTCCACTGTCTGAAGCCAAAAGAAGATCATTTGTAACCTTCACTAATGCTGTTTCTGTACTATGATGAATTCTAAAACCTGACTGAAACTCTTCAAATAGACCATTCCTCAGCAGATGATCAGTTAGCTGTTTTACAACTACCCTTTCAAGAATGTTTGAGAGAAAAGGAAGGTTGGAGATTGGCCTATAATTAGCTAAGATAGCTGGGTCAAGTGATGGCTTTTTAAGTAATGGTTTAATTACTGCCACCTTAAAAGCCTGTGGTACATAGCCAACTAATAAAGATAGATTGATCATATTTAAGATCGAACCATTAATTAATGGTAGGGCTTCCTTGAGCAGCCTGGTCTAATAGAATGGGGTCTAATAGACATGTTGATGGTTTGGAGGACGTAACTAATGAAAATAACTCAGACAGAACAATTGGAGAGAAAGAGTCTAACCAAATACCGGAATCACTGAAAGCAGCCAAAGATAACAATATGTCTTTGGGATGGTTATGAGCAATTTTTTCTCTAATAGGTAACATTTTATTAGCAAAGAAAGTCATGAAGTCATTACTAGTTAAAGTTAAAGGAATACTCGGCTCAATAGAGCTCTGACTCTTTGTCAGCCTGGCTACAGTGCTGAAAACAAACCTGGGGTTGTTCTTATTTTGTTCAATAAGTGATGAGTAGTAAGATGTCCTAGCTTTACGGAGGGCTTTTTTTATAGAGCAACAGACTCTTTTTCCAGGCTAAGTGAAGATCTTCTAAATTAGTGGGACGCCATTTCCTCTCCAACTTAACGGGTTATCTGGTTTAAGCTGCAAGTGTGTGAGTTATACCATGGAGTCAGGCATTTCTGATTTAAGGCTCTCTTTTTCAGAGGAGCTACAGCATTCAAAGTTGTCCTCAATGAGGATGTAAAACTATTGACCAGATAATCTATCTCACTCACAGAGTTTAGGTAGCTACTCTGCCCTCTGTTGGTATATGGCATTGGAGAACATAAAGAAGGAATTATATCCTTAAACCTAGTTACAGCGCTTTCTGAAAGACTTCTACTGTAATGAAACTTATTCCCCACTGCTGGGTAGTCCATCAGAGTAAATGTACATGTTATTAAGAAATGATCAGACAGAAGGGGGTTTTCAGGGAATACTGTTAAGTCTTCAATTTCCATACCATCAGTCAGAACAAGATCTAAGGTATGATTAAAGTGGTGGATGGACTCATTTACATTTTGAGCAAAGCCAATCGAGTCTAACAATAGATTAAATGCAGTGTTGAGACTGTCATTCTCAGCATCTGTGTGGATGTTAAAATCGCCCACTATAATTATCTTATCTGAGCTAAGCACTAAGTCAGACAAAAGGTCCGAAAATTCACAGAGAAACTCACAGTAACGACCAGGTGGACGATAGATAACAACAAATAAAACTGTTTTTTTGGACTTTCAATTTGGATGGACAAGACTAAGTCAAGCTTTCAAATGAATTAAAGCTCTGTCTGGGTTTTTGATTAATTAATAAGCTGGAGTGGAAGATTGCTGCTAATCCTCCGCCTCGGCCCGTGCTACGAGCGTTCTGACAGTTAGTGTGACTTGGGGGTGTTGAATCATTTTAAACTAACATATTCATCCTGCTGTAACCAGGTTTCTGTAAGGCAGAATAAATCAATATGTTGATCAATTATTATATCATTTACCAACAGGGACTTAGAAGAGAGAGACCTAATGTTTAATAGACCACATTTAACTGTTTCAGTCTGTGGTGCAGTTGAAGGTGCTATATTATTTTTTCTTTTTGAATTTTTATGCTTAAATAGATTTTTGCTGGTTATTGGTGGTCTGGGAGCAGGCAGCGTCTCTACGGGGATGGGGTAATGAGGGGATGGCAGGGGGAGAGAAGCTGCAGAGAGGTGTGTAAGACTACAACTCTGTTTCATGGTCCCAACCCTGGGTAGTCACGGTTTGGAGGATTTAATAAAATTGGCCAGATTTCTAGAAATGAGAGCTGCTCCATCCAACGTGGGATGGATGCCGTTTCTGCTAACAAGACCAGGTTTTCCCCAGAAGCTTTGCCAATTATCTATGAAGATAATCTTATCTTATTATCTTTCTATGAAGGTATTACAATCTTACCAAATTTACGCTTAGCCTTAGCCAGCAGTTTCAAATTTCCTTCGATGTCGCCTGCTCTGGCCCCTGGAAGACAACTGACTATGGTTGCTGGTGTCGCTAACTTCACATTTCTCAAAACAGAGTCACCTATAACCAGAGTTTGTTCCTCGGCGGGTGTCGCCGAGTGGGGAAAAACGGTTAGAAATGTGAACGTTTTGGTGGTGTACACGGGGCTTCTGTTTAGAACTACGCCTCCTCCTCACAGTCACCCAGTCGGCCTGCTTTCCCGGCTGCTCGGGATCTGCTGGAGGGGAACTAACGGCGGCTAAGCTACCTTGGTCCGCACCGACTACAGGGGCCTGTCTAGCTGTAGGATTTTCCAAGGTGTGAAAATTGAGTCTCCAATTGCCCCAGCCTGGCCTCCAAAGCTACGAATAAGCTACACTTATTACAAGTACCATTACTGCTAAAAGAGGCCGAGGAATAACTAAACATTTCACACCCAGAGCAGAAAAGTGCGGGAGAGACAGGAGAAGCCGCCATGCTAAATCGGCTAAGAGCTAGTAGCTGCGCTAAGCTAGTGGATTCCTAAAAACACACAAAGTGAATAATGTGTAAATAATTTAGAGGTGATTCAGCAGAGGGAGTGCTTTAGTTAAGGCACGTGAAGATTACACTGTGAAACAAATCGTTATCTAGTTAACTAGATCAATCAATCAATCAATTTTTTTTTTATATAGCGCCAAATCACAACAAACAGTTGCCCCAAGGCGCTTTATATTGTAAGGCAAGGCCATACAATAATGATGTAAAACCCCAACGGTCAAAACGACCCCCTGTGAGCAAGCACTTGGCTACAGTGGGAAGGAAAAACTCCCTTTTAACAGGAAGAAACCTCCAGCAGAACCAGGCTCAGGGAGGGGCAGTCTTCTGCTGGGACTGGTTGGGGCTGAGGGAGAGAACCAGGAAAAAGACATGCTGTGGAGGGGAGCAGAGATCGATCACTAATGATTAAATGCAGAGTGGTGCATACAGAGCAAAAAGAGAAAGAAACAGTGCATCATGGGAACCCCCCAGCAGTCTACGTCTATAGCAGCATAACTAAGGGATGGTTCAGGGTCACCTGATCCAGCCCTAACTATAAGCTTTAGCAAAAAGGAAAGTTTTAAGCCTAATCTTAAAAGTAGAGAGGGTGTCTGTCTCCCTGATCTGAATTGGGAGCTGGTTCCACAGGAGAGGAGCCTGAAAGCTGAAGGCTCTGCCTCCCATTCTACTCTTACAAACCCTAGGAACTACAAGTAAGCCTGCAGTCTGAGAGCGAAGCGCTCTATTGGGGTGATATGGTACTACGAGCTCCCTAAGATAAGATGGGACCTGATTATTCAAAACCTTATAAGTAAGAAGAAGAATTTTAAATTCTATTCTAGAATTAACAGGAAGCCAATGAAGAGAGGCCAATATGGGTGAGATATGCTCTCTCCTTCTAGTCCCCGTCAGCACTCTAGCTGCAGCATTTTGAATTAACTGAAGGCTTTTTAGGGAACTTTTAGGACAACCTGAAAATAATGAATTACAATAGTCCAGCCTAGAGGAAATAAATGCATGAATTAGTTTTTCAGCATCACTCTGAGACAAGACCTTTCTGATTTTAGAGATATTGCGTAAATGCAAAAAAGCAGTCCTACATATTTGTTTAATATGCGCTTTGAATGACATATCCTGATCAAAAATGACTCCAAGATTTCTCACAGTATTACTAGAGGTCAGGGTAATGCCATCCACAGTAAGGATCTGGTTAGACACCATGTTTCTAAGATTTGTGGGGCCAAGTACAATAACTTCAGTTTTATCTGAGTTTAAAAGCAGGAAATTAGAGGTCATCCATGTCTTTATGTCTGTAAGACAATCCTGCAGTTTAGCTAATTGGTGTGTGTCATCTGGCTTCATGGATAGATAAAGCTGGGTATCATCTGCGTAACAATGAAAATTTAAGCAATACCGTCTAATAATACTGCCTAAGGGAAGCATATATAAAGTGAATAAAATTGGTCCTAGCACAGAACCTTGTGGAACTCCATAATTAACTTTAGTCTGTGAAGAAGATTCCCCATTTACATGAACAAATTGTAATCTATTAGACAAATATGATTCAAACCACCGCAGCGCAGTGCCTTTAATACCTATGGCATGCTCTAATCTCTGTAATAAAATTTTATGGTCAACAGTATCAAAAGCAGCACTGAGGTCTAACAGAACAAGCACAGAGATGAGTCCACTGTCCGAGGCCATAAGAAGATCATTTGTAACCTTCACTAATGCTGTTTCTGTACTATGATGAATTCTAAAACCTGACTGAAACTCTTCAAATAGACCATTCCTCTGCAGATGATCAGTTAGCTGTTTTACAACTACCCTTTCAAGAATTTTTGAGAGAAAAGGAAGGTCAATCTAACTGCGCAGATTAAACAGCTAACAGATACAGAAAAACACCGCTGTGCTCCGGAACAGGAAGTGATACAATACCGCAGTGACAGCCAACCACCAGTAGAGGCAGTCAAGCCAAATTGCCAAACTCTGCTGGATCTCCAGCCCCCGGTTCATGGTGCGGTGTGGTTATCGGCGGGTGGTCAGAACTTTCGGAGGTGCTGGCTTTTCTGTGCTGTGCTCATGCGCTGCCTTTCAGCCGAAAGCGCAATCGTTGCAGAGGGAGATGAAGTGGATGTCTGGTGAAGCTGAAGGTCTATTTGGCCTGCTGTTTGGCTTCCGGACGAGCTGTGCACAGAATTCTGGCAGGATCTGTGCTGCCCTGGCGCCTTGTGGATCTGGTTAGAGCCTGTGTGGTGCCACTGGTCGGCTCCAAGGACTGTAGGCCATAACGTCCACGTCTTTGCCGGATTGATGTGCGCCAGTGGCGCTCTTGGAACCTGGGCTTGCTTTGCCGGGTTCCGAACAGTGAGACTGTCATCCCCACTGAGGTCCTTACCCTGGGTCTCCTGAACATCAGATCACTGTCCTCGAAATCATTGTTGATTAATGATTTAATCATGGATCATCATTTAGATATGATTGGCTTGTGTGAAACCTGGCTCAAACCCACAACTCTCCTTCCTCTGAATGAGGCCTGTCCACCAGCGTACACATTTATTCACGTGTCTTGTGGTGTAAAGCAAGGTGGGGGTGTGGCTTTTATTTACAAATCTAGGTTTTCTTTATTAGCTGTTGGGGGTCACAAATATAATTCCTTTGAGCATCTGACTCTCCGTTATACCCATGATGCTAAGTACTGTCAGGGTCATAAAACTGGAGCTCATCTATGTTATTTTGTCACTGTTTATAGGCCCCCTCGCCCATATTCTGACTTCTCAGATGAATTTGGTGCGTTCATCTCTAGTTTGTCAACTAGTGCAGATAACATTTTGATTATTGGTGAGTTTAACATTCATATAAATAAGCCCTCTGATCCCCTTAGCAAATCATTTATGCAAATTGTGGATACTTTAGGATTCCAGCAATGCGTTCAGGACCCAACACACATTACTGGAAATACCCTGGATCTGGTTCTTGCACGTGGCTTTTCTGTCATAAATATTGACATTTTGCCTCTCACATCTATAGTCTCTGACCATTCACTTATCAGGTTTACATTTACGCTGCCACGTTTAGTGGAACAACAACCTTGTCTACAACTGCGGCGTCGTATTAAACCCTCAACTATGACTGAACTTGAGGCCAGACTATCTGATATTTTAGCTTTGAATCTGGAGAATGCTAAATCAGTGGACAGCCTCGCGGATAGTCTAAATTTAACGCTTAAAACTACACTTGATAAGATTGCACCTCCTCTTTTAAGGTCACGCCCTCCTAAGGCACAGTCACCTTGGTTCAATGATTATTTGCATGACCTCAGGCAGAAGGCTAGAGGTTTGGAACGGAAATGGCGTTGTTCCAAATTAGAGGTGTTCCGCCTTGTGTGGCGGGATGCTATTTTAGATTATAGGCATGCACTACTGGCCACGAAGTGGACCTATTACTCTCATTTGATCAGTAAAAACAAACATAACTCAAAGTTTTTGTTTGACACGGTCGCATTTCTTATTCACGGGCAGCCACCTGTTAGTCGTTCTCCCTTTTCAGCACAGTATTTCTTGGATTATTTTGAGAAGAAAATAGAAGATATTAGGCTGAGCATATCACAGCATGCCTTTGCCCAGCCATTAAAACCTGGTATGGAGGTGGGCGCTACCATTAAGGTGTTACCTAGATTGACAGAATTTAATAGTATTTCATTGGGCGTGCTGACGAAACTTGTGGCATCTACAAAAAGCACAACCTGTTTATTTGATCCCATACCAACAAAATTTAAGGACCTGTGGCCCACTCTTGGGCTGACTGTGCTGGAAATTATTAATCTGTCACTAACCTCTGAATCTGTTCCGAAATGTTTTAAATCAGCAGTGATTAAACCATTACTTAAGAAATCTAATCTTGACCCTAGTATATTGAAAAATTACAGGCCAATATCAAATCTATCATTATGTTCCAAAATTTTAGAAAAGGTGGTTTCACGGCAGCTCGTAGACCACCTTACTGAGAATGATCTTTCTGAGCCGCTGCAGTCTGCTTTTAGGAAATATCACTCCACAGAGACAGCGCTCACTAAATAGTGAATGATCTTCTGCGAGCAATGGACGTAGACACCACTACGGTTTTGGTGTTGTTAGATCTCAGTGCTGCGTTTGATACCGTGGATCATCATATTTTGCTCAATAGGTTGGAGAATTTTTTTGGGATTACTGGAAGTGCCCTTGCCTGGTTGAAGTCATATTGTCCAGTCGTTCTCAATGTGTCTTGTATAATGGCACTACCTCTGACCTTGCTGACATGAGATTTGGGGTTCCACAGGGATCTGTTTTAGGCCCCTTGCTTTTCTCCTTATATGTGGCACTCCTTGGGCGTATACTGCGGAGTTTTGGGATTGCCTTTCATTGTTATGCTGATGATACTCAGTTGTACATGCAGATAACTGCGGGAAATCTCACTCCCATAAAATCCCTGGAGGACTGTCAGTGAGAAGTTGGATGTCTAGTAACTTCCTACTTTTAAACTTTGATAAGACTGAAATGATGTTTCTTGATCCAGCGAGACATCGGCATCAGTTTGACCAGCTGGCGCTCAGCCTGGGTTCGTGTGTCATACATCATACGGACAAAATGAGGAAACTTGGGGTAATTTTTAATTTTTGGGTAATTTTTGTTGTCTTTTGACCTCCACATCAGGGATGTTACTAGGACTGCTTTTTCCATCTGAGAAATATAGCGAGGATCCGCCCCATCCCGTCCATGGCTGATGCTGAGCCCCTGATTCATGCTTTTGATTCTTCTAGACTAGATTATTGTAATGTTCTATTTTCAGGGTTACCGCAGTCCAGCATAAGAAGTCTTCAGCTGGTTCAGAACGCTGCCGCCTGACTTCTGACATGTAGCAGAAGGTCTGAACATAGCACACCCATTTTGGCATCTTTGCACTGGCTTCCTGTCTCTGTGAGAGTAGATTTTAAGGTTTTGCTATTGACTTATAAGGTTGTTCATGGACTGGCGCCATCTTATTTGGCTGATCTGGTGGAACTCTACGTGCCGGCCCGGGCTTTGCGGTCGCAGGATGCGGGACTTCTCTGTGTTCCCAGGGTGAAGAAGAAGTCAGCAGGTCAAAGAGCCTTTTCGTATCGTGCACCCACCCTGTGAAACAGTCTTCCAGTGACCGTGAGGCAGTCTGAGTCTGTGGACATTTTTAAGTCAAGACTCAAAACCTATTTTTATTCTCTTTCTTAAGGATAGTTTTTATTTTTATTTGTTTTATTCTTTTACTTCTGTTTTTATTTATGTATTTGAATTTTTTTTTTATTCATTTTAATTATTTATTCAATTTTATGTTGACTTGTTTTATGTAAGGCACCTTGAGACGGCTTTTGCTGTGATTTGGCGCATTATAAGCTAATTAAATTAAATTAAATTAAATGCTCTCATGATGAATTACTGTTGGGTTGTGGGTTGCCACATTTGGTCAGACAGAGAAACGGACCTGTATTACTATAGATTGCCGAAGGTGATCAGGAATCCGGCGAAGTTTGTGGAAAAACTGTGGGAGAATGTAAAAGGCGATTTTCTTTAATCATGATCCTGTTGGATCTAAGACCATTTCATTTTTAAATCTGTCCATTGAACATTAAAATCTGGTTGAAAAACATCATGAATCAAACATTTTCAAACTGTTTTAAACCTTATGATGCTGCTAATTAATGATTGTTAAAGCCAAACAGAGCGCAAACTTGATAAAAGGACAAAGTCCCACATTTGAGGTTTAACAGTAACAGTTATTAAAGCAAGTTAACTTAAGTATGAAAAGTACTTAAAATATATTTTACCTGCATGTGTAGCAGAGCAACAGGAACCATTAACGTGAGATAAAAACAAAGATAAGCTGCGCCCGTGGATGCGCTGATAGCGTTACCTGTTTATTTGTCATCCACGATCCGTGACATTTTGTCTTGAACACAGCCACAAACAAAACTGGTTACAGACATTTAAGCTTTTGTATCTTTTCAAGTCCTCTGGCAGGGCTCCGTGAAAATAACAAATAAGTCAAGATATCTACGTATGCAACAGTGAATGCTCACTGTCCGACCACGCAGATGATGGCATTTCATATGGATCTTCAACACCAATTAATTTCATCTACATCTCATAGTGCGATCGAGTTTCACTGCTGAGTCCATCTCTATATCTCACGGCTGTCTTACGAAGTCTTCAGGAACTTTTGCCATCGGACAGAGTAGAGCGTCTGCTTCCGCAATCTGTTGTTTAGTAGCAAATGCTGCCAAGATGCCCAAAACGGCTGGTCACGCCCATAATTCTGACATCAGTGACAAGACTCCATAGTTGATCTTGTTATTTGTTAAGTGAAGACGCTGGATGTGATGGTCTGGAATGGTTACATGTGGGCTGCAGCAGTCAGAATGATTTGAAATAACATTCGAGGTGACTTATTTTATTTTAGTGAAACACACATTTAGCTCACAGCCAACAGCTCTGGCGGACATTCCCGCACTTAGCATGTCGGTTGTGGGCTCCCATCAAGTTTATGACATTTGTGTCATTGCATTTTTTGTGATATATCTGCACAATTTAACTGCTTTTATTGTGATCAGTCCAAACACACATGCAATAATCATGCTGTTTAATCAACATCTTGATATGACACACTAACCAGGTGGATGGATTATTTTCCAAATGTGAAGTGCTCACAAACACAGATTTTACCACATTTGCAAACAAAATTCTAGATAAATAAGCCTTTTGTGTGAAGATGTTTTAGATATTTTACTTCACTGTATGAAAAATGGGAACATAAACAAAAGTGCTGCGTTTACATTTTTGTTGAGTATAGTAGCAAAAGACAAATAAAAAAATAATGAAAAGACAGTTGATGAAACAACTTTAGACCCGATTTCAGCACCTAACAGCAGTTAGGTGCTGAAACTGAGGAGATCTCACGAAAAGGCCAACGTAATTACTTGACACAATATAATGAATGAACCGGGTAAAGGAGTCAGAGGCCCTTTGTCACTCATTTGTACATCAATCTACCCACCACAGTGTGGCAGTACAGCTATGGGAATACAGTCTGTGATTATATAGGTAATAATGAGTGTTGCCAGAAGAAAGTGATTTTGATTAGATTAGATAAGATAGAACTTTATTGATCCCTTGGGAAGACTCCCTCATTGAAAATTGAGGTTTCAGCAGCATTATATAGCAGCACACAGGGTAAGAAGCCCCCAGAGAATCAAAAGTGAAAGTAAAAAAGCAATTTGCAAATTTACGAGGTCTATTAGAAAAGTATCCGACCTTATTATTTTTTTCAAAAACCATATGGATTTGAATCACGTGTGATTGCGTCAGACAAGCTTGAACCCTCATGCGCATGCGTAAGTTTATCCACGCCTGTCGGTTGTGTCATTTGCCTGTGAGCAGGCTTTGAGTGAGGAGTGGTCAACCCCCTCAGCGGATTTTCATTGTCAGGAAATGGCGGAATGATTTGGGCTTTTTTTCCATCAAAATGTTTTCAGAAACTGTTAGAGACTGGCAGCTGGAAACCATTCGAAAAATTTATCTGGCTTTCGGTGAAAATTTTACGGGCTTCACAGAGAATAAGGACTGTTACTACAGCTTTAAGGACGGCTTTAAGGACGCTCGGTGCGCCGCGCTCCGTGCCACCATCGAGAGCCACAAACCACCGGATCATCATTTCTAAACGGATGGCTCTGTGGAGCCGGACCGTCGTGTGCACTTTCTCTGATTATCACAAGAGCTGGACATCAACCATTTTCCGTCAGATTTCACTTTAACAAGAGATTTTGTCATGGAAAGCCGAGCGGAGGCTTCGCGCGTTACGACCGATTTGCTGATGGAGCAAGACAAAGGAACACCTCCGTTTTGGTCTCACAGGATGGCTTTGAGATGGCTTTCAGACAGCTGTCGGTGGTTTTTCCATCGAGTGATTATCCGAAAAATTGTGGATGTGCCTGGACATGCCAGAACATGTCCTGTGAGGCTTCATCACGCCGTTGCTGTGCGCCATGCAGCACCGCCACGACGCGCGGAATTCCTCCGCACGTCTGTCTCAATGTGCCGAAAAAGTGCTGATGTCCACGTCTTTTCACAATTCCTGTGCTAGTCAGACGATGTCCCGGATAAAACACAGCGTCCAGTTTGGAAATGAATGGCACATTCCACTGTTACAGGAGTTTTTGTCATGGAAAGTGGAGCGGAGGCTTCGCACGTCGCGGCGGTGCCGCATGGTGCACAGCAACGCTGTGACGAAGCCTCATGGGACATGTTCTGGCATGTCCAGGCACATCCACAATTTCTCGGATAATCACTCGATGGAAAAACCACGGACAGCTGTCTGAACGCCATCTCAAAGCCATCCTGTGAGACCAAAACAGAGGTGTTCCTTTGTCTCGCTCCATCAGCAAATTGGTCGTGATGTGCGAAGCCTCCGCTCGGCTTTCCATGACAAAATCTCTTGTTAAAAGTGAAATCTGCCAGAAAATGGTTGATGTCCAGCTCTTGTGATAACCAGAGAAAGTGCACACGACGGTCCCGGCTCCACAGAGCCATCCGTTTAGAAATGATCCGGTGGTTTGTGGCTCTCGATGGCAGCACGGAGCGCGGCGCGCCGAGCGTCCTTAAAGATGTAGTAACAGTCCTTATTCTCTGTGAAGCCTGTAAAATTTTCACAGAAAGCCAGATAAATTTTTCAAATGGTTTCCAGCTGCCAGTCTCTAACAGTTTCTGAAAAAATTCTGATGGAAAAACAGCCCAAATCATTCCGTCATTTCCTGACAATGAAAATCCGCCGAGGGGGTGGACCACTCCTCACTCAAAGCCTGCTCATAGGCGAATGACGCAACCGACAGGCGTGGAAAAACTCACGCATGTGCACGAGGGTTCAAGCTTGTCTGACGCAATCACACGTGATTCAAATCCATATGGTTTTTGAAAAAAATAATAAGGTTGGATACTTTTCTAATAGACCTCGTAAATATAAATACGAGACCTACTGCTTGTACTGGTTTACTGGCTACTACGGTTCCTCTCATTCCCATCCTCTGTCTTCCTGTTACTCCTCCTCCCCCTGAGTGAGGAGATGTACAGTCTGATGGCCTGAGGAACAAAGCAGTTTTTCAGTCTGTTGGTCTTGCACTTGGGAAGGAGCAGTCTGTGGCTGAAGAGGCTCCTCTGGTTGCTGATGATGGTGTGCAGAGGGTGACTGGCATCGTCCGTAATATCCAGCAGTTTGTCCAGTGTTCTCTTCTCTGCCACCATCACCAGAGAGTCCAGCTTCATGCCGACCACAGAGCCAGCACGCATGATTAGTTTGTCTAGCCTGGATGTGTGCTTCTTCGATGTGCTGCACCCCTCACCCCCAGCAATGTTAAACTTTCTGAAATGACCTCACATTCAAGCATGAGCTTGTTTGCTTGGGCAGAAGCCCTAGTCAGTGCATAGGCCGTGAACATCCACCTCTGGTGGCGTCACTAAACACAATAATATAAGTTGAGTGACACTACTAATACGCCACCCAGGGGGATCAACCTTTTTTCAAAATCAGATCTTTGTGATGTCATAAGGCAATAACATAAAAAAAAAAGTTCTTTCAGCTTCTCCCTTTTTTCCGATATGGATTTACATGTGGATATGGCACAAGTTTTTTTTACACCAGAAGTGCTCCTGACTCAACTCCATATTATCTCTTCCATGTCCAAGTGATCACTTCTCCATGAAAAAACCCATCTACTGCTTTTTAAGATACAATGACCTATGTCAGGATGAAATTTTGCTTATACAAGGAAAGTTTCAACATGCATATTTTTGTGTCATTTTGAGGATTTCTACAATTAAATAACTGTAAAAGGTAGATGAAATCTGATTTTTGCAAAAATATGCAGACTATGACCCCGTTAAGTAGTCTGAGATGTAATGAATTCAGCTCCTTGCAGGGACACCAAGTGTTCCAAATCAAACACATCTGCAATGTAATCGCCCAAAAAAACAGGAATGGAATATAAAACTGTCTGGAAAACATATGCAGCATTCATATTCCAAGCTCAGTATTATTAAGAAGTAATTGTGGGAATACAAACAGGACAGACTGCCACTGAATAGCAGAGGACAGGCTGTGTCAGACTTGGCATAGTTCAAAGATCACACAGTGTCAGTGAGAGTAAACGTGTGACAGATATTTTCTCATCTCAAACTGACAGGTTTGAACCCTGAGTCCAGCAAAGAACACGTTGTTTGTGGATAGCGTGCGTTGTCACCAAAAAAAAAAAATAAATAAATAAATAAAAATAACAGCTTTGTAGGCTCTGCGCTGTGTGTGTGTTTGTGAGATGTATTGTTTGTCCTAGTGGACCTGTGTTCCGCTGGTGATGGCAAAAACAAGTTTTCCAGATTTTTTATTATATTTTGCTTAGACATTGCATTAGATCTGTGGTTTTCAAACTGTGAGGCGCACCCCCCTGGGGGGCACCAGAGTTCTTTGGGGGGGGGGTTATGGGTATCGAGAACCAGTTCTTTTCGCAAATCGTTAGCGATTCCCTTATCGGTCCTTCAGAGCAGCTATTGTTTTTGAGGGTGTTTTATCAGGAAAATGATAATTTATTTACATTGATTGCAAACCCTGCAGCGGATCTGTAATCAACCGCATCTGCAGCAGCTGTTCTTGAAGCTTGAAGCAAAGAAACAGTGCTCCAATCCACTGCTTCGTTGGTTCGTTGCTTCGCTGTTTTTCAAAAGCAACAAGTCCGCTTCTTAACCCCTTTCAAAGCCATTTAAATCGTGAGTCACTTTTGTGCAGATTGAAGTCACTAACTGGGACTCTTTTGTTGTTGCACGGAAGAAACAAGATTCATCCTCTGTTCCGTTCGCACAGCTCCAAACGCTGCGCTGCTCTCTGTTGAGTCAAGTTAGAGTCCAGCCGGAATTAATAACTTCAAAGAGAATCACTGTTTTAAATCAAATGACACCTGTTTCCAAACATTGTAACACAGACAACAAACTACAACAGACTAAAACTTTTTTTTTCCTCCCAAAATGAGACGTCCTGCGTTCTTTATGAATTACACTGATGTTGACTTGCAGCCGGCTGAGCTCAGCTCAGAGGTATGGAGTGACATTCATGCCATTAATGTCTGAAAGGAAATGTTTTTGAGAAGTACTACAGATTTTGTTTATTTTTATTTATGACCAGAGATCAAGGATCCAGTGACCAATTTCATATGTATTTACTTTAAGGCTGAATCTCAATTCTTCCTTCCCCTTACCTCTTATCCTCCATTTTGCGCGGGCACGAGAGACAGAGGGGTGTCTCAATTCTCTTCTTGGAGTGAGGCGGAGGGGTAGGCGGAGGACTACAAACCCCTCCAAACGGAGTGAATCTGGATGCACACTCCGTTTGGCGGGGTAGGAGGAGCTTACCGCTGTCTCCACAGAAACTAACATGGCGCTCAGAGCCGCAAAAATGAAATGGCTTTCATTACAAATTACGCTGTTTAGAAAGTTATAACTTGCCAAAAAACTTTTCAGGCAGTTGTCTATGACAGCAACGTGTATGCTGCTGGATGCATGTTGTATATATTGTCGTTCTTAAGAATATCGTAACTTCGCTCGTGTGCTGAGGCGTTATAATGCACATACACACGAATGCTATGATAAGACACTTTTATATCTCACAATGGAGAAAATCATGATAAAGTGTAAGTACGTTAATTTGTATGTTCATTAATCTTTGGATAATATCAATCCCTGCTGTTGGATTTCAAGGTCTGTAACACGTGTGTATTTTGTAAACAAACAGGAGCCCTGAACACACTCCTCCTAGTAAGAAAATGAGGCAGAACATGAGAAGTTTCATCAATGGGAGTAAGTTGGAAAATATATACACACACATGTGTGTAACACATGACCTGACATTCTAAAAGACTGCTGTTATTTGTCAAGGAAATTTCTAAAGGAAATAGTACTGGATGCAAAAAATGGGAAATTTGAAAAAAGAAATATAAGGTTAACAGAACTAGATGCAGCCCATAACATACATACAGATGCTGGTCATATAATTAGAATATCATGAAAAAGTTGATTTATTTCAGTAATTCCATTCAAAAAGTGAAACTTGTATAATGTGTACATTCATTCCACACAGACTGATATATTTCAAGTGTTTATTCTAATTACAAATTAATTAAATAATTAATTAATAATCAATCAATTAATGATTAATCAATTAACAATATTAATTATTATTATTATCAATGATTTATTAATAATTATTAGTAGTATTATTAACAATAATTAATTACTAATTAATTCATTATGAATACTATTAATTATTATTATAAATGACTAATTAATTAATTTAATTATTCATACCACAAAATTCTCCAACATGATTGCAATGTGTTGAAGAAATCTGCGACGACTTCTATTTCTTTTCATTTACACAGAAAGGTGAGAAAATAAAAAGAGCAAACAGGCTACTGCAACAAGTTGCACTTCGGTTGCCATGTTAACAAACAGTGAAGACGGCAGTACGGGCAGTAGGGGTAGGGCCAAGGGTAAGGGGAACAAAAGAGAGCTGAGATTCGGCCTAAGACTCAATAAAATGTTACTGACATAGAAAACCTGTAAAGCCTACTTTTAGTACATAGAAAATTCACAAGCGGTATTGATAAAGGAATCCATAAGGAAACAGACCGATAAGCGGAATTGATAATGGCATCGATATTGATAAAATCTTATCAATACAGATCCCTGTAAAATTGAATTAATATTATTTCGGTTAAATGTGTTAGTTATGCCAAAGACATTTAAAAACACACAGAGATGTTTAAATGTTTTTTTTTTTAAACTTTGTTTAAAATATGACAAAAGGTAAAAATAGAAGAATAGAAAGTTCTTTAAAAACATGTTTAAAATGTTTACAAAGGCTGTAAAATGTGTAAATGCATAGACAGTTCCTTAAAAACACACAAATACTCTTAAAATCTGTTTAAGATGTGTAAAAGAATAAAAAGAAACACACGAAGATGTTGAAATTGTGTGTATGTGGGGCATTTGTTGTCTGAGGGTCGGCTCACTCTTCCACACGTTGAAAACCCCTGCATTAGATCAAAAGCTCGAGCTTCATCCAACTATTTTGCTCAGTTTATTCAAGGCCATGACAACAGGCCAAGTAATTTTGCCCAGACGTCCCTATCCCTGGCTCCTCCTGGGAATGCCAAGGCCAGATGGGATCCCTCCAGAATATTTTGAGTCTAACACAGGTTGTCCCCCAAGTTGGACATTTTAAGAAAACCTCCAAACCGCAAGAGAATGAAGCAACGGCCATTTTACTGTTGAATTCCACACTCTCTCTGGAACAAGACCCTGTGATACCTGAACTCTTTGATTCTAGACAGCAATTGGGCACCACAGTTGTTTGAGGGCTAAAGGGGTAAAACATGATGCATGTGACATAATTTCTCTACTTCTGGGGGAAAAAACCACAGCATTTTCTCAGAGTTTTTGGGCAAATTACACACAAACAAAGTGAAAATGCAAAGAAAAAGTGACGATGCGGTGGGAAAGTGGACATGTGTTGCGTTTTGTTTATGACCCGGAGCACAAACATATCGATGTCAGGGACTGAGGTGGCGAGGCACAGCGGGCGGATGGACACAAATGCATGACTCAGATGTGGGTTAAGAAAAGGCTTTATCCAAAAACAGGCTCAGGTCAATACACAAGAAGTCAATCAGTACAGGAGGAGGTACAGATGGTCAAGAGGCGAGGACGTGGTCAAACAACGAGGAAGGATCAGATACAGAGAAGCAGGTTCACTGGCGCAGGCAGAGACGTGGTCGAAAAAACAGGCGAGAGTCGAGCACAGAAAGATACAGAGCAAAAACAAGGCAATTAAGGCTTGGAACAAGGGCAAGAGCAAAAGGCATGGAGCACAAAGAACGAGCAGTGAAACAGAGGAAAGCATGGTCTTAAATTCAGAGGTTAATCAGGGCGTGATGAGAAGCAGGTGCAGGGAAGAAGGCGTGGCTGGATGAGACAGTGTGACAGGTGGGCGTGTCAGAGCAAGAGAGGAAAGTGAGTGACAAAACAAATGTGAAACAATAAAGAACTAATGATACCAAAACACAAAATCTGCGGGAAACAAACAAATAAAAAAGCAGAAATAGAACAGAAAATTAAAGGATGGATCTAAACTAGAGGAGAACTCAACAAGAGGCTGAAGTGTAACAGAAAAACCTGAGCGACTAACGTGCTTAAAACAGAGTGACTGACTAACCAGAAAATAAAGGATGAAGACTAAACTAGAACTAGATAAGTAGCTGAAGTGTAACAGATAACTCAAAACCTAACATGTTCGCACAGAATGACAAATAAAAAGCGAGAGACTAAATTAGAACAGAACTTAATGTGGCAGAAGCATCACAGATAATAAAACCAAGACTAAAGTGGAGGAAACAGAAAATAAACCCAGAGGGTCGGACGAGGGCCAAAACCTGACAGTTGAGGTGGTTTTGCAGGTGAGAGAACACAGCTACTCTGGTTAGCTGTGTAGGCTAACCCTTGACACAACGTCTCCAATCTGTGTCATCTTCCCTTCTCCACTGGGAACTGAAAAAAAAAAAAAACTTTTCGCAACTGCTTTGGTGATTGCAGCTGAAAACAAAACAGTACACCATTCTTCCATGTGAAGTTATGCTGTGTATACATTGCACAACAAAAGCGGAGGTCCCTATAAGTCAGGGGTGGGCAACTTGTTCCAGAAATGGCCAAGAGGGTGCAGGTTTTCTTTGCAGCCACTGATTCCACCAGGTGATTTCACTGATTAACTGATTCCATCTGGTCAAAGTAATATTAATCAGTAAAAACATCTGGTGGAGTCAGTGGCTGTAAAGAAAACCTGCACCCTCTTGGCCCTTTCTGGAACAAGTTGCCCACCCCTGCTGTAAGTGATCAAATCCCGCAATATCACGCAGGGTTCAAACGAGACTACGCTGCCCTATTCAGTCCCATTCTAGAGTGACCAATCCATCATTTTTCCATTGACTGTCATTTTCTGAAGTCATCATCAGAACAATGCCATTAGCAAAAAAATTGTAAAGTAATTCGGAGACCAACATTTGACAATCAGTCCATGAAAATTACAAACAGAATCTGTGATGTTTTTTAGTCCTCAACTTAAAAATAGTTACATTAGGTATGAAAGTAATGATGCCACTATGCTACAGAAGACTGTAATTCAGCTAGTGGCTTTAATGAGGGTAGCAATGCTACTCCCCAACTCTGACAACACTGTATCATTATTAATTTATTGTAAACAGCATCCTCGCCATTCCGATGAACGTCATGCTTGTTAAATGTGCCAAAGCCAATACTTTGCTTCTGTTTACAAATTGCCATTACAATCACTACAATCACCAGTTTCTGTTTTTCAGGATGAAGGATCATCACTGAGATCTTGGTGTTTTTGTCTTCATTTCTGACACTCCTTTATCACATGTTGCCATCCTTGTAAACAAATACCATTCTAACCCTCACAGTAAGGTAGCAGTGGATGAAACTGGATGACTCATTCTTATTCATTTTGCTCCCCATTTCAAACTCCAGCAGTAATATAATTCAATCAGTTATGGGCTCTGCTCACTGTGACAGAGAGGCAACAACAAGAAAATACAACCATAAATCTTTACATTCTGAGAGAAAACATCTTTTTTAACCAAACTTTACCAAAGAAAATAACACTAATTTACTGGCGCTAATCCTACTGCTAAGCATTATGTTCCAAGAACATGACTACAGAGGAGATGCTTTTTGTTGAACATTTGCAGTTATGACATCCACAAATGGAATATCTATTAAACAATGATGCTGAAATTTGCATCATCCACCACACCATGGAAATGCTATGGGGCCTTAATGATAACAACCCATTCAGACAACTGTTCACCCCCACCTGCCTAAAGTAACCATATATTTGCTGCAGCAAGGTGAAATGTGTGCGTCCTCTTGGCCTTCTACAGCCAGTGGGGTGCTCAACACCCGGACAAATGCATACTGGATCATGCCCAGGGAAATGCACCACACAGCCAAAATGTCATAGCTGACATCCCCTCGCAATGATACTCCTCTTCTGAGTATCGCGAAGGATCTCTTTGCTTGATACAAACCCAATCTGTGGTACCCAAAGATCCCAAAAGAGAGTACTGAAAACATCCAGCTGTCACCTCAGGACTCTGGTTAGCTTCCAAGTCTCACAACCATACAGTAAGACAGGAAGCACCAGGACCTTAAAGACTTGGACCTTCAGTCTCTTGCAAAGACATTGACATCACCAAGCACCTTTGTTCAGTGACCACATGGCTCCACCCAGGTGACTCTTGACCTCTAAGGGCGAGCAGTCAGAGACATGAATGTTACTGCTGAAATAAGTGAACATCTCGATGAGATCAACACTTTCACCACACACAGATACGCTTTTATTGGCCAAGTTCAGGAACTCATTAAAAGCAAGAATCTTAAGGTGCTCTGACACCTGCACAAATTTGATCCATGCACTCGTATGCAATCTGCCATGCAGGAGAGTAAACTCGATGTAAACTGTGCACGGCTTCGTGCAAGTGTGCAAAGAAAATTTTGAAATGTTCAAAATGTCTGTCACGCTTTAATTCTGTGAACTTCATGTGAACATTGAACAAAACAATTAAAAAACACTGAGTGTGACTTGCAGTCATTGCATCAGTGCACCGAACCACAGCACAGCTCGTCTGAATGATTATAACGAACTGTTAAATCTATCAGAAATATAGTTTTACAGCTACTCATAAGAAGGAATGAATATGCAGCTGTTTTACCAAGCTATTACAATATAAACATTACAAATAATTACCTTTTAGACTGTTTCAAATGCATTCTCCATGTCATGAAGCACAGGAGACAGAGAGACAGAGAGACAGAGAGAGAGAGAGAGAGAGAGAGAGAGAGAGAGAGCACCTAGAACGGTCCTCTGTGATTCCGGAAGCGTTTAGAGGTGTTTTCATCAACCAAATTCTGAGAGAAAATGATTAATCTGCTACGAAATTATTATTTTATATATGCAGTGTCCAGCTGGGAACACAGTGGGTTGCATTATCATGGCGAAGTGCACGGCACCTTACTTCGTCTTAATTCAGGAAAATCACAACCCTTGACATTTTGGTTCCTCACTCAGTTTCTCTCGTGCTGCAATCAGGGTATCCATTGATTCAGCAAAGATCACAGCATCGTCCACAAAGTCAAGGTCCAGAAACCTAACAGGGGCTGTACCAATCATCTCAGTCTCCCTTGACTTCAGAGGCAGCCAGTGAGATTAAAGTAGGACACTGAGTGTTGTTCCAGTGAAGGTGAAGCTAAAAGCATACCTGCTGGAACTTTCTGAATTGTGCGATAAAATATTTTATCAGGTTTTAGCTGTCAGGAGTGAAATCTAAACTACAGAAAACTCAAGTTAATGGCACAACTAATGCTCACAATGGGCCTCGTATCAAAGTTGCGCACTTGTGGCGTAAATTTATGGTGTAAATTTGAAGTACATCAAAGTTGCCGTGACATGTATCAAGCAGTGCGCACCTGCCCATTTCCAGCGTACGCCCGATGTGACCTTGATAAATGCGGCGGGTGAAAACAATCGTAATTATAATAAACACGCCCATAAATATTCAGACTCTGCTTCAGACACACCCTCATTTTACGACATGGAAGCCAGGACGACGGCAAAGAAAAAGAACTCCACCAATCACGACGCATGCCAATAGAGCGTCAAAAGCAGCCGTCGTATTACTTGTTTTGTAGTATAATCAAAAAAGTGTTACAGTGGTCCCTCGTTTATCGCGGGAGTTACGTTCTAAAAATAGCCAGTATTATGCGAAATCCGTGACGTAGTCAGCGTTATTTTTTACAATTATTATAGACGTTTTAAGGCTGTAAAACCCCTCACTACACACTTTATACACTTTTCTCAATCAGGCATTAACATTTTCTCACTCTTCTCTCGTGTGTAAACACTCTCAAAGTTCAAACCTTTGTAGAAAAATAAGACCAAACTGTTTTCAGGCCCAAACATTTGTTTGAGAAATAAAAATAGAACGTTTTCCTATAAATAATTATGATGGCTTTTAGAACTAACGAATTTAATTTTAACGATCAACCTACGAGGTTGGACACATAAGAAATTATTAATAGTGACTGACCAGTATTTCACAGTTCCTCTGATCACGTCTCTTCATCCTGGCGCCGTGCCTTTTTCCACTGAGTCAAACCTCGCTGCAGGTGTCTTTTTCCGAGTGAAGAACACAATTATGAGTAGTTGTTGGCGCTCTTTTTTCTTCTGGGCGAGAAGATTCTTATAAACAGACACGCAGACCACAATGCACTGTAAAAAAAAAAAGCATGCAAAATTGGACTAAAAAATCCACGAAACTGCGAGGCCGCGAAAGGTGAACCGCGTTATAGCGAGGGACCACTGTATTCTCTTTTCACATGTCAATAATTCTTGACATGTGGATATTTGCTCGCTCAATTAATAAGACACGCCTAATTTTTCAGATTTCTTTATTTTTAAAATGTATTTCTTTATTTATTTTATTGTAACAAATGATAGTAGAAGACAAAACCTGATTGCAGCACAGGCGAAGGGCATGACAACACTACAGCTGTAATTATCAATTCCATTGTCTAAAACAATCACACCACATAAAGTTAAGCTCAGCGCTGCTCTGGCTCCAGGTTCGAAGTCTGGAGAAAAAGGCGAGCAGCGCTTTCTTTGCGGTCAGCGCTGTGGCCACGGATCGTGCTCGAGACCAACAATCCCGCAAAAGCGGGATTTGTATTAATTATTATGTAGTATAATCAAGAAAGTGTTATTTACGAGGTCTATTAGATAAGAAACCGACACTTTTATTTTTTTTTTAACTATATGGATTTGAATGACGTGCGATTACACCAATCATGCTTGAACCCTCGTGCGTATGCGTGAGTTTTTTCACGCATGTCGGTGACGTCATTTCCCTGTGGGCAGACCTTGAGTGAGATGTGGTCCAGCCGTCTCGGCTGAATTCCTTTGTTTCACACGCTGCTCGAGACGGCCCGCGTTGCTTTATCCAAATTTTTTCTGGACCTGTGAGGAATATCCGAGTGAACACTATTCGAGAAATTAAGCTGGTTTTCGGTGAAAAGTTTAACGGCTGATGAGAGATTATGGGGTGTTTCTGTCGGTGTAAGGACTTCCCACGGAGCGGGACGTCGCGCAGCGCTTCCAGGCGCCGTCGTCGGCCTGTTTCGAGCTGAAAACATCCTAATTTAAGGCTTAATTCACCCAGGACGTCGTGAGAGAACAGAGAAGATTCAGAAGAGGCCGGCATGAGGACTTTATGCGGACATTCCACTGTTTAAGGACATTTTTTAATGAAAGACGTGCGCGCAAATTCGCTGAGTCGTTTCCGTGACGACTCGGTGAATCTGTGTGCGCCGCGACAGGAAAAACACCTCCGTGTTGAAAACCATTTGTAAAATTCAGGCGGCTTTTGATGGCTTTCAACAAGTGAGTAACTGAGAAAACGGTGAGACGCTGCCGCCTTGAAGTGCAGATCGCCATCAGGCACCGTGGGCCGTCCTTACGGCGACACTACCAGACCAAAATCTCTCATCAGCCGTTAAAAGTTTTACCGAAAACCAGCTGAATTTATTGAATGGTGTCCACTCAGTTGTGCCTTACAGTTTTGAAAAAATTTTGATCAAACAAAGCAGCAGTCTCTGAGCCATTCCTAAACAATGAAAAAATCGATGAGAGGGTGGGCCACTCCTCACTCAAAGACTGCCCACAGGCGAATGACGTAACCGACAGGCGTGAAAAAACTCTCGCATGCCCACGAGGGTTCAAGCATGTCAAATCACATCAAATCCATATGGTTTTTGAAAAAAAATAACAAGGTCGGATACTTTTCTAATAGACCTCGTATGTAACATATGCATTGATTTGTATAATGGCACGGTTTATCATGTTGATCATTTTCATTTTTATGTGGATTCCAGCGCTGGTTCATTTTGGCGTATAATTTACACCACCTCTCGACCTGGTGTATATTTTCAGCACAGCGTACGCCAACGACCACATTGATAAATGCCAAGTAGCACAGCCATTTTGGCGTACACCTCATATACGCTCAAATATCGCCGTACGCAACGTTGATACATGAGGCCCAATGAGCATTAATTGTGCCACCAACAGTTCTGGAAAGGATCTGCGCAGAACCCAAAGTGCAGTAATTCAATAATGTGAACATGTTAAGACACATTCTCCAGTATAAGAGGAAAACTTGCTCTGCACATCTACATTTGAGTGTAATGCCCACTCACTTTCTGCAGTGCTCTCTGTTTTCCAGAAAATGCAAAACAGATGCTCATGGTGAATTTCAGCTCCAGTAAAATCATGACATTTCATAACATTTGTAGTCTGGTTGTTACGCCTCCATGAAATTATGGTTGGCTCTGTTTTATAATTGAGGAGATGTAAAATCTTCACTTTGCCACCAGCTGAAATGTTGATAGATCATAACTTCATCAAATTCTTTATGACTGACTAAAGCATTGAAACTTGTCAGCATCTGCCTGTCGCCTTCAGGACCACAGCACAGTCCAAAGTTTTACCGCTGTTGACATTATAATGCCTGACCCAGTTACTATTTTACTGTAACTTTGACTGTGTTGAATGCCAAAATGCATGTTTTGAAATGTGTGCTTTTGTAAAATATTTGACTAGTCAAGTAGAGCTTCCTTACACATGTCTTAACACCAACGAACACCTCAGAGTTCATATCACTGGTGTTTTAATTTGTCTTCACCATTCCAATAACTGTTAGGATAGTTATGTGATATACAGCATATGGTGCCAAATTATCTGTGTTTTGCGCAAATAAACACGGTCATTACAAACTGGAGGGAATTCATTTTTTTTCTTAGTACAGTATCAGTAAGGAAAGGATTTCTCCTCTCTCCTGTTCTGACTGCACATGCCCATTAGTGGAGGTCAAGCGATTAAACGGGGTTGAGCGCTTCCACTTCAGTTCCTTCTCTGCATCAGATGATTGTCTTTTGCTTAGTAAGTTTTGTTATTTTTTACTGGTAATTCTGGTAGCATCATGTAGTTTCCATCATTGTAATGTTTTATTTCTCTTACACGTGAAATAATATTGCAATAGAGCTGTATGGACTTGAATTAAGTTGGAAATGAGGTTGATTGTACTCTACACACGATGAAACTATGTGAATGATTTCACAAATAACTCGACCAAACAACCGCTAGAATGTTAATCAGGTATTGATCTAATGAACGACCTGGTAATGATGTAAAAACACCTGATGTTGTAAGTTAAAAAAAATACTAACAACAAATAAGGAAATAAAAAATAAATAATTCTTACCTCCAGTTAATCCCTGCTAAAAGATCAAATTTTTGATATCTGGCAAAGATACAAGATAAAAGATAATTTATTGATCATATGCAGGTTAACACTGAGTCAACAGTGCAATGAAATGCTTAGGATGAGAAGGACTGTTCAAACTCGCAGGAAGTACTAATAGCATGCAATATAAATACCGAAAATATATTAAAAAAAAAAAAAAATAATAATAATAAAAAAAAATAATAATAGTCAGCAGTAGTCAGGCTGTAGTATTCACAGGTTGTAGTATTGTTCATATTGCACATAGTAATATTGCACAGTTGTGTAGCAAGTTATTGCACAGGTAATAATAAATAGTAAAAACTGAGATGAGTTATGAAAGGTAAGGTGGTGACATACAAGATACAGTCACATTGATAACAGCAATAGACATATAGTGTTAAAGAAGTGGCTTAGTGCAGTGTTATTATCATAGTTCTGTGTTATTTAGAGTTCAGTAGTCTGACAGCCTGTGGATAGTAACTGTTCCTGAGTCTTTAGGTATGGGCTGGCAGACTCCTATACCTCCTGCCAGAGGGTAACAGTTTGAATAGTCCTTTTGCGGGGTGAGTGTGATCCTTAATGATGCTGCATGCCTTACCCTGGCACCGACTGTGGTAAATGTCCTGGATGGTGGGAAGACTGCTGCCAGTGAGGTCCTCAGCCGTGCACACCACCCTCTGCAGTGCTTTCTGACTCTGGCTGGTGCACCTCCCGTGTGAGGCAGCCCGTCAGCACATTCTCGATGATGCACCAGTAGACGTTCGTGAGGATGGTGGTGTTTGTGCCAAACTTCTTCAGCCTTCTCAGGAAGTAGAGTCTCTGCTGGGCTTTCTTAACCACAGCGTCTGCATGTAAGGTCCAGAATAAGTCCTCGGTGATGTGGACGCCGAGGAACTTGAAGCTGCTGACCTGCTCCACCTCGGTGTTGTTGATGTGGATGGGGGAGTGCTGACCTCCGCGCTGTCTCCTGAAGTCCACTATCATCTCCTTAGTTTTACTGACGTTCAGAGAGAGGTTATTCTCCTGGCACCAGCTGGTCAGTGATTTCACCTCATCTCTGTAGGCAGTCTCGTCGTTGTCAGTGATGAGGCCCAAGATGGTGGTGTCGTCAGCAAACTTGAGAATCACGTTAGAGCAGTGCTTGGCTGTACAGTCATACGTGAAGAGGGAGTAGAGAAGTGGACTGAGAACACAGCCCTGGGAGCACCCATGCTGAGGACAAGTGTGGAGGAGAGGTGTCTGCCGATTCTCACAGCGAGTGGTCTGTTAGTGAGGAAGTCCAAGATCCAGCAGCATATGGACTTCTCCAGGCCTAGGGCAGTGAGCTTGGTGACCAGTTTGAAGGGGATTATGGTGTTGAATGCTGAGCTGTAATCAATGAAGAGCATTCTCACATACGTATTCCCCTTCTCCAGATGGCTGAGGGAGGTGTGAACTGCCAGAGCAATGGCGTCCTCTGTCGACCTGTTTGCTTTGTATGCATACTGCAGGGCGTCTAGGGTGTCGGGGAGGGAGGCACAGATATGTTTCTTAATGATCCGCTCAAAGCATTTCATGATGACAGATGTGAGTGCTATGGGCCGAACGTCATTTAGGCAGGTTGCTGTGCGGGTCTTTGGGATAGGAACAATGGTGGAGGTCTTGAGGGTGGTGGGCACAATAGACAAGCTCAGTGACAGATTGAAGATGGTGGTAAACACCTCGGCGAGTTGGTCAGCGCAGACTCTCAGCACCTGCCCTGGGATGCCGTTGGGCCCGGGAGCCTTACGAGGGTTTACTTTCTTGAACGCCCGTCTCACTGTAGCTGTGTCTATGTGGAGTGTGGCGTCCTCACTGTCCACATGTGGTTTGGTGACAGGTGTGGTGTTGTCTGCATCAAACCGGGCGTAGATGGTGTTGAGCTCGTCCGGGAATGATGCGCTGGACATCTCCACAGACCTGCTCCTCCCCTTGTAGTCCATCATGCAGTGGAGGCCATACCACAACTGCCGCACATCGTCGCTCTGTTGGGCAGATTCGACCCTCTTCCTATACTCCCGCTGTGATGTTCGTACAGTCTTTCTGAGGTTGTACTTGGCTGCTTTGTAGGCCTCAGGGTCTCCAGAATTAAAGACAGCGGTGCGTGCTTTGAGTTTGGTACGTACCTCTAGCCCGACCCATGGTTTCTGGTTAGGGTAGGTGCAGATGGTGGTTTTTGGTACAATATCCTCAATGCACTTCCCTATATAACCAATGACAGAGTCTGTGTACTCGTTGAGGTCTCCCTCTGCTGAGTCAGCAAACATCTGCCAGTCGGTTGTCTCGAAGCAGTCCTGGAGAGCTTCGTCTGCTGCAGTGTCCCATTTGAATATTTCCCTAGGAACCGGTTTTTCCTGTTTCAGTTTCTGTCTGTAGGCAGGAAGGAGGAGGACCATGTTGTGGTCTGACTTGCCTAGAGCGGGGCGGAGGAGGGGTTTGTAGCTGTCCTTAAAGGGTGTATAGCAGTGGTCTAGGGTCTGATCTCCCCTGGTGGCCATAGTAATATGCTGATAATATTTGGGCAATACTTTTTTCATGTTTGTTCGATTAAAGTCTCCCAAAACAATGAAAGCAGCATCGGGATGTGTGTTTTCAAGTCCATTTATAATCCCATACAGCTCGTCCAGGGCTTGAGTATTAATAGCCTCGGATGTAGTAGGTGGAATATACACTACACTTAGTATCACTGAGCTGAATTCTCTGGGCAGATAAAAGGGCCTTACTTTAATGGTGAGTAACTCTAGGACTGGTGTACAATGAGACGCTAGGATACGAATGTCTGTGGCCCACGAGGAGTTAATCATAAAGCACACACCCCCTCCGCCCAGCTTGCCTGAGTTTTTGGTCCGGTCCAGCCGATGAATGGTGAAGTTATCTGGTGTTAACAAGCCGTCAGGCACGTCCGGCTCCAGCCAGGTCTCGCTAAAGGCGTAAACACAACAGCTTCTAGTGTCCCGTTCACAGCTAATCCGTGCACGTAAATCATCCATTTTATTCCTCAAAGACTGCACGGTGACGAGGAGGATAGAGGGAAGTGGAGGTTTATTAAGTCTCTGTTGAGTTCTGCACAGAATACCGGCTCTTTTTCCTCTCTGTGTCTTTTTCTTTGTCCCGCGGCGTCGTGAAAAACAAAGAAACACGAGCGTGTTTAGGACCAGGGGCAGCACATCCGCTGCGCCGTCCTCAAAGAGCAGCTCCTCTCCTGCTGAGGAACGTAAATCCAAAAGTGTTGCACGGTCATACTCGAAGCGGAGTGTCTCATGCGGTAAATTGCAAGTGCAAAAGGTAAAATAAAACAAAGAAACGAGCAAAAAGAGTGCGAATTGAACGGAGCATCCCATCAGTGCTGCCGTCTTTCGGCGCAGCTTGATGACGATGACGAAAGGGATTGAAAAAGAAGATTTAGGGTCCTCAAGTTGGTGTCATTTTGCTGACATGCCACTTTCCAGGAAATTTCATGAATTTTGGGAAAATAAAAGAAAACGGGGAGATGTCATGACATTGAATATACACTGCCTTATAAAATAATCCCATATTCATACAATTTAATTGCAAACACAGAACCAGAGTGATTTACTGGAAATTTCATTGTAGTCTACTCTGGTGGCATCCCTGATTGTGCCAAACAAAAAAAATATTTAGAACATTCACAGGTGCGAAGTTTCACAGTTTAAACCAACAAAATATACATCAAATTGTTAACTTCATGAAATGTAGCTAATTTATAAAGAAATACTCGGGAATAAATAGCTGTGAAACAGTAAAAATGAAAGCTTTTACCTACAGTGACAGTAACCTGTCAGCAGGCTGAACTCCCTTTGACCTTTAAGCAGGACCACAAGTGGGAAACCGGAGACAGGTGTATTGTTACTGTAGCTAGCATGTAGCGTAGCTCTACATGCTAGCTACAGTGTTAGCAAAAGCAAGTGATTTCTGTTTTTGTCCTCTATGGCCAATGACAGGTAGGGGAAGCCGGGGCACTGCGGATCAGAAATGTTGTTTTGTGGCAGCCTAAACACATTATGCATAGCTTTAGGTCATTCTATTGTGGATTTAATACAGCAAGTTATTGTATATAAGACTCTGTTATTTACTGTATGTCTCCCCAAGTGTAATTTACAGGTGTTTAAAATCAATTTTAAATTTTTGTATATATACATATATACACAAATTACAGAAATAATTCATGGAAAAATAAATGTATATGCTTCAACAAGTAATATTTGTCATCCACTTGATACTGGGGCTTAGTAAATCACCTTCTAGACTGATTCACTGTGCCCCGGGTGCATGTGACACACGAGTCATGTTATCAAATAGCTGATAGTCTGGAGAAGACATAACACATGCTCATCAGTTGGACGGGGTAGTCTTCTAACTATTAACACTTTTTTGGGCCACCTCTCCTCTGTTGTGAGAAATAAATACAAAGACACTGACATCCACAAAATTTTCTTTTGATAACAAAAAACTGACTTCACTTGCCACTTTTACCCTTAAAGTATCCAAAAAACAAAACACTAATTTATAAGGATGTCTTTATGCATAAAAATATGACATAACTGCTGCAAATATATATGTAATTTTGCAGATATAGCTACTGATTCACTGTGCCCCTTGATTCACGGTGCCCCGGTTTCCCCTATAGATTGGACAAATGTACTTTACATTACTTTACGGTTCAACAGACATGACCTATTCCAAGGAATAGGCTAAAACACACCCATGGTTGTCGTATTAGGTTCTCATTATTTCAATAAAAACTACCATGAGCTCACATTCAGTAGCTTTACTTTACTGGCAGGCAACAGCAACAACAACAACAAAAAATACATGTCCACTCCAGTACGTTCCCTACAGTTCCCGCCTCTCACTAGATTTCTACTGCGCATGCCCCTGTGATGTCATCACTCACTCTGTAATGCAAGAACATTACACCACATTCCCCTTACTTTAAGTAAAACATCAATAAATCAAAACTTAATTTTTTGCCAAGGTCTCTTTGGAAGTTTGGATGGCATCAGGGGTTCTTCCAGATTTCTTTAATGCATTCTTTGCATCTGAGGATGAGTTCACTTGCAGTGCATTCAAAAAGTATTCACAGTATTTCACTTTTTCTGCATTTTGTTATGTTACAGCCTTATTCAAAAATGTATGAATTTTTCCCCAAACATTCTACACACAATACCCCATAATGACAATGCGAAAAGTTAGTTTTGAGATTTTTGCAAATTTATAATATATATATATATATATATATATATATATATATATATATATATATATATATATATATATATATAACTAAGAAATCTCATGTACATAAGTATTCACAGCTTTTGCCATGAAGCTCAAAATTGAGCTCAGGTACATCTTGTTTCCACTGATCATCATTGAGATGTTTCTACAGCTTACTTGGCTGTACTTGGCTGAATTTACACCATCCTGGGGTAAATTCAGCTGACTGGACATGATTTGGAAAGGTGTCTAATTTACTTTAGGTGTCTACTTTACGTGTCTACATATAAGGTTCCACAGTTGAAACAAGAAGTTAGATTTTTTTTTAACAGTAAACATTTTAACATTTCACTTATATCTAAATCATCCATTATAGTTATAAATGTGCATTTCCTTCCTGAGAAACATTTGGATGCACTGCACATTTGTTTCAGCCGCTACAGTCTAATTAATAGATAAAAAAAAAAACCCTTGCAATCATAGGTAAACAGGTGGGAAAAACTACCCTAATGCACTGTTTTTCAATGTTTCCATCAAAGAAGCACACTCTCACAGGAAGGTTAAAAAAAAGATTAGAGCACACTAAATTACTTATGTGGAAATGTCACAAAAAGGTTTGTATGGGCACATTAAAAAAAACCTTGTCGGAAATGCATTAGTACAGACATAAAAGCTTCATATTCTCACAAATTAAATTCCATTTCACTGAATATGTGCACAGGATGTTTGACAGCTGCACAAGCAAAAAGCTGATAACTGATTACCTGGATGACCTGTAACACAAACTTAAAGTATAACCAAACTGTAACCAAATCCAAAGCTTAAGACAGATGTTTTACTTGCTGTCAGTATATCATTCAATGTCAGTAAATTTTGGGGAGAAGTAGATCACATGCCAAGGAAGAGCTGATGACATTTTGGTGCAGATCGAGATCAAGTGGCAGATGTTACAGTGAATCATTCATCAAAACAAAGTAAGTGTGTGCTTCTTACCCTCTGTGCTGCTATACAATGCTGCTGTAACCTAAATTTCCCTGAGGGAGTCTTCCCAAAGGATTAATAAAATTCTCTCTAATCTAATCTAATCTAAAGGAAAACCCTTCTGCCCCATGAAATCACAAAGGATAATCCAGCATTCTATCCTAATGACACTGTAAACGATGCCAAAATTTTGTGGCATCATAAAAGAAAACTTAATATTGCCGGTCAGTGTTTCCTAACCTTTTTTTTTTCCTCGGAGTGCCCTTCTTGTTGATTGTTGGATTAACTAAAACTTTAAGTACATTTTGACAATCTGCCACTCCTGTAATGTTAAATTTTGACATTTGATTTTACACAAGAGACAAGATATGTCCACAAGTTGCAGAGCTTCCACTACTTTGCAGCTATCTTGCCAAACATTTGGTGGAGTCGTATTAAGTGACACCAACAACAGGTAGCAGGGAAGTGCAGCACACTGATGGGACTCCATCAATTATTAACTGACTTGGTAATGTTTGGGTTCATTGGGGCAAACAATAGCCGTAGAGCTATCAAGCCAGCCAAACTCTACACCTAAGAAAGGCAACAGTACACACTGTCACTTTGTATTTTATGCCATCTTGTTAATTGTCCTCTGATAACAAATTGTCTATTTCTCAAGGATAATTATCCTAGATTGAGGTAATATTAACTATCCAAGTCCTTTCTTCATGCTTTCATCTAAAACCAGAGACAGCTACTGTAATACTTGTTTGCTGGTCTGCCAAAGCGATAGCAGCAGAGTACAAATAAATTCTCCAAGGCCAAGCAAGCCTCAGATTCTGCACCGAGCTCTGAAAGATTATTAAATATTTACATTTATATTTGCTACAAGTCATTAACATGTCTGATTGCAAATGTCTCTGTAAGACATCTGAGCCTTGTTTATCCAAGGTATCCAAGAGTTTCAGATTTTGTGCTGAAATCATCTTAACATTAATAGCATTTTCTAGCTTATACATGTTCCCATAGACATGAACATTTCATGTTTTCCCTGGCCACATGAACTGCAGCTACATACGTATATGTGCCACTAATAATCTGTATGTGGACGGGTACTTGGTGTCAGTATTTTATGAAACCTAACAGCATTATAGTGTGAATCAATACAGAAAAATGTTCCAGTGTTCTGAGATGAGTTTCAATATGCCAACTTTAAGTGAAAATTGAGTTGTTGCTGGCAGGAAATGAGGCAAAAACTGCAGATCATCCAGTGAGCCATGGTGATTTTGTTTTGGGAGACACCAATAAGGTGAGCAATGATAAATTTCAACTACAACAAAAAAAATGTTCTCATACTATAAACAAACTGTACCAAGTTCAGCCAGGAGAAAGCCTCTTTTAGTTGCACCAAAACTGGTCTGGAATGTGGCCCAAGGTAACTTTCGCTCTTTGGAATTTTAGGCCCTGAAGCCTATTGCAGCAATACTTACCTCTAGATTCAGTAGAGAGTCTATGATACCCCAAGGACTGGACACCAGTCTGAAGCAGCTTACTTTTCCAGCTAACACTGGTGCCCTTTTACAGCTGGTTGGACTGAGACGATGCAGATGAAGAGTCTTGTCCAAGGGCACAGACAGGTAGCAAGATGGGGATCAAACCAAGTCTACATATTGGGAGCCCCACTCCTTATCTCACTGAGCCACCTGCTCTGTGATGTGAGAGCACTTCCTTAAAACATAATCAGATGTTTCTTGACTCAAGGACCATATTTCCACAACATTTTTTTCAAAAACCATCAAATGGATTCATTAACATGTTACAAACGGACTGAATTTGTATATTGCTTTCCCCCCTATATCAGAAGATCAAAGCATTTTACAGTTTACAACCTCACATTTACACACAAACATTAGGGTGCTTACTACACAGCAGCAGCAACTTGGGGATAAAGAACCTTCTCCAAGGACCCTTAGTGATTTTCCGGCCAAATGGGGGTTTGAACCGAGGATCCCTTGGTCTTAAGCCCACTGCTAACCACTAAACCATCACTTCCCCAAGTAGCAAAAACCAACCTGATTGATCACACAACCTTTGGTCCTCTTCTGTTAACATCCACTATGTTCAAGCGTTCTTAATTCAGAGCAGATAGCTCTGTGGTGAATGAGTTAAGGTGCACTGACACAAGCATGTTTTTGATTCACGCAACAGCACTACCTGTGTCTTGATGTGTCGTGCTGGAGAGTAAACTCATCTTTAACTGGTGCAGACAGGATGCCAGAGGGGTGCAGGTATGCGCTGTTGCGCACAGAGAATTTTGAAATGTTCAAAAAACCTTTCACACACAAATGTCGTGCAATGTGGCGCGATCTAATATCCAACACAACGTGCAGCTCGTCAAGTGGAGTAAACAAGCAGTGAACAGGGCGAGTGGTGACGTCAGCGGATCGCATCACAGCGCAGCTCGTCTGAACGATTATAACAAGAAGTTAAATCTGTTATAAACATAAAAATAAATACTTCAACAGCTGCAGACAAGAAGGAAAAAGCGCACAACTGTTTTATCAAGCCATGACAATGTAAAAAAGTCAAATAATTACATTTTTAGACAGCTCAAAATGATTACTGCAGCTTGTTAGGCGCATGTGCTCGCGTACGGCTTCGGCTGCAGCCTCTGTGATTCAGGAAGTGATTAGAGCCGTGTTCGATGGCCAATTTGCAGAGAAAAATAAATAATCCGCCACAAAATAATTATTTTGTATACGCAGCGTCCAGTGAGGAGCACGTGGCAGCCGGTAGAACAAAGAACGGTGTCCAGCTGTGAACACAGCGGGTGGGATCTTCACGACACATGTCGTGCTGTTGTGTGAATCAAAAACATGCTCATGTCAGGGCACCTTTAGACTGCCACCCAAAAAACACACTGAAGCTATGTGTTTCAGTCCTTTGTCAAGACACTTCATCTGCATTGTCACAGTGCCCCCAGCTGTAAATAGTTGCCAGTCTTGGGTGTGGATGTAACCTGTGATGGACTGGCATCCCATTGAGAGCAAGTCACAGACTCCCGTTCGCTTAACACTCGGGTATCCGAGGATACGCGCCGTCCCTATGAGCCTCAGAGGGCACATACACTAGTGTTGAGAATAATAGTAGTGCTATGTGATTAAAAGATTAATCCAGGTTTTGAGTATATTTCTACTTTTTTTTTTTTTTTTTTTTTTACTAATAGCCCAATTTCATAGCCTTAAGAATGTGCATATCATGAATGCTTGGTCTTGTTGGATTTGTGAGAATCTACTGAATCTACTGGTACCTTGTTTCCCATGTAACAATAAGAAATATACTCAAAACCTGGATTAATCGTTTTAGTCCCATAGCACAACTATTATTCTGAACACTACTGTATAGGACTTAATGGTCTGGCCTACTGCTCAGTAAAAACACAACAGTACCTCTGAGATCCAGATCTGCCGTGATGGCAATTAGTCCTGCTTTCTGATAAAGTAAAAAAAATGAATAAATACAAATAGCACTACCCTGTCTACATCTACCTAAACCTAAAACATTTCTGTTTAGGCAGGCTTAACGAGCTACTGTGTGTTTTGCTGCATGCAGTGTTCTCGTGTCTGTCCATGTGTTTTAGTGCAAAATGCTTTGATTAGTTCAGGGATTTGCTGCTGTGCCTTAGTGGGATTATTTTCTGCATTTTGTGTTTTATTTTGTTGTTTCTGCACATTCCTTTTTGCATTGTATAATAAAACCCATTGTGTTTGTTGTAATGAAATGTGCAACATAATTACGCCTTTTATGCCTTCTTTTATATCAACTATTTTGTATTTTTATACATGAGAAAGTGCGAAAAAACTACTTTCCCTGTTGTTATTTATTCAGTACAGGTTCACCGAGCAGTGCAGCAGTGCTCTTTTTCAGCATTACCCTGCTTCACATTCAGTCACACACACTCATATAAGGAACTGCCAAGTGCAGCCACAGTCTTATCTGTCGCCCACTGAGCACCTTCATGCTCAGACTCAGGCTGCCAGCCTTCCACTAAGACAGGCTTGTTTCTCCAACGTCACACCTGTGACATACAGAAGCTGCTCTCCACTGCTGCACAGTATCAAAGCTTTAAATGTCGCACACGGCTTTAGTTTCATGACGAAAGTGCACAGTAAGGCTGTGATAAGTGACACGTTTAGTGTGTTTAAATGCTTTAGTCACTGGATCAGTTTTTATTGGAAAATTTTTATTTATTTATTTTCTTGTTTTTTAAATCTTGTCCTTGAAGGATGTCCCAAACAACTGGATCCTTCAGCAGAATGAAAAGATAGCATAATGATGACACCACACCATTTCAAAAACTCTCATCTGATTTGCTGGTGTATTTTACAAAAATGATTATATTAGTGCCCAATGTAACAAAAGTACACACACACACACACACACACACACACACACACACACACACACACACACACAATATATATATATATATATATATATATATATATATATATATATATATATATATATATATGTTAGTGGTCTAAAAATTTAAACTGCATGAACGAAAAACATTCATTATTTGTTTTGTATGACACCTAAATTGGAGATCATTACAGTGAAATAAGTGTGTTAATGAATGCTACTGTAGTTTAGGAAAACAATAGTATTAATTCAGTTCATTTATACAGTTCCAAATCCTAAATAACCATAGAATCTAGTGATCACCCATAGAATCTAGTGATCACCCACAGAATCTAGTGATCACAATGAGGTGATTGCTTATAACAACAAAATTAGAATCCCAGAGAAATAGATTGTATTGCTGTTGGTCAGTCAGTAAAGCCGGAGCTTTCCCTTAGCTCATCCCAAACCAGATGTACCACCAAGGTATCCCATCGTCCTGTAAAACAAGTTCCCAAGTGTAGATATAGCACAGATATCGATGCATATTCACACTAATACATAATAAGTAGGATCATCCCACACAAAACTCTACATTCTTTCAACTTAAGTCCAGATCAAGAGTCTTGTTCAGTCAAACAGTTGTGCTCATACACTAGCAGATTTTTATTTATTTATTTTTTATTTTTGGCCATGTTTCAGAGAATATGAAAGATAAAACAAAAAAAACTTTTTTTCATTCA
Source organism: Thalassophryne amazonica (assembly GCF_902500255.1). NCBI lineage: Eukaryota > Metazoa > Chordata > Actinopteri > Batrachoidiformes > Batrachoididae > Thalassophryne > Thalassophryne amazonica. Next base: position 90,203,687 of record NC_047111.1, read on the forward strand.
TGGTTAGTGGTTGGGTGACGCCATTTATTGTCACACAACTCTGTTTACTCTTTTTAAATCATAATGACAACGGAAACTACCCAAATGACCCTGATCGAAAGTTTAGAAGCCCTAGTGATTTTGGCCTGATAACATGCACACAAGTTGACACAAATGGGTCTGAATGGCTACTAAAGTTAACCATCCTGACCTGTGATCTGTTTGCTTATAATGAGTGCATGTGTATAAAAGGTCAGTGAGTTTCTGGGCTCCTGACAGACCCTTGCATCTTTCATCCAGTGCTGCACAATTGTTTCTGGTTTCTGAATCATAGGGAAAGCAAAAGGCATTGTCAAAGACAGGATAACTGAACTGTATGAAACAGGAAAAGATATCCAAGGAACTGAGAATGCCAATCAGCAGTGTTCAAACTGTAATCAAGAAGTGGAAAATGAGGGATGCGGTTGAAACTAAGCCACCGTCAGGTAGACCAACAAAAATCCACAAATATCTTCAGCTGAAATACAGAAAATGGTCTGATTCTCTGAATGTTTTAATGTTGAAAACATGAGTGTGTGCGGGAATTTATTTATTTTTTAAGTTCACTGTAAGTACATAATATAAGTGAAGCGACAGTGCAAGGTCGCTCATGGTACAGGGATGCCCAAACAGGAAATGCCAAATTTTGAGTCCACATAATGTTGTAATGTCTTAAAGCCCTGTCTCACCTTGATGATTTAGCCAGTGTATGCCAATCACATTAAAAAACATTGGCATAAGTCCAATACTGAAAAAGGTGGTGTGGCTGTTTCAAGATGCCCAATAAGTAGGCACTTGAAGAAAAATGAGCTGCATGGTTGAGTCGTCATAAGAAAGATATTACTATATAAATGCCACAAAATATCCCACTTGCAACACACCAAACAGTACAGAGAACAAAGTCATTTGAAGTAATGAGACCAAAATTGAACTTTTTGGCCACAACCATAAGTGTTACATTTGGAGTGGAGTCAGCAATGCCAATGATGAAAGGTACACCCTTACAACAATGAAACAAAGATGTGGATTGCTGATGATCTGGGGATGTGTGAGCTACAAAGGCACAGGAAACTTGGTCAAAATTGATGGTACAATGAATGCAGCATATTATCAGAAAATACTGGAGGAAAATTCATCAGGCTGGATGCTGCGCATGGGACGTACTTTGACATTCCAACATGACAATGATCCAAAACACAAGGCCAAGTCAACCTGTCACTGGCTCCAACAGAATAAAGTGAAGGTTTTGCAGTGGCCATCTCAGTCTCCTGCCCTCAATATCATTGAGCCACTCTGGGGAGATCTCAAATGTTCATGCAAGACAGCCCAGGAATTTAAAGGAACTGGAGGCTTTTTGTCAAGAAGAATGGGCAGCTTCACCATCAGAGAAAATAAAGAGCCTCAACCACAACTATCATAAAAGACGTTGTTCCAGAGAGTCCTGCATATCAGCTGAAGTTATGTGTGGGTTTTTCTTTGCATCCTGAACAATTTTCCTGGCAATTGTTGCTGAAATTTGTGTTGGTCTACCTGACCATGCTTTGGTTTCCCTCATTTTCCACTTCTTGATTAGGGTTTGAACACTTCTGATTAGCATTCTTAGGTCCTTGGATATCTTTTATATCCATTTCCTGGATATCCTTTATATCCCTTTCCTGTTTTTTTACAGTTTAATTACCTTTTCCCGCAGATCTCTTGACAATACGAGGTCTGTTAGAAAAGTATCGGACCTTTTTATTTTTTGCAAAAACCTGATGGATTTGAATCATGTGTGCTTGCATGAGCAAACCTTGAACCTTCGTGCGCATGCGTGAACTTTTTCACGCCTGTCGATTGCATCATTTTCTGGTAAGCAGCCTTTGTGTGGGGACGTGTAGTGCGCTCGGCAGATTTTCATTTCTGTTGGGAAAGTGTAGGAACACGGACCCACAACAGGGGGCGCAAATGAACGGACAATGGAGGAAGTCAAATAACAACACTTTACTGTTGTGAATAAGCACAACAAACACAACAGATTACAACAATAGACAAAGAAGTCAATTCACAAAATGTGTCACGTGGGCAGGCTCGAAGATAAGAGACGTCTGTCCAAAGCAGAACCGGAACCACACGATTTCCTCCGCCACTGAACCCCGGGAATACTGGAGCCGCCAAGTCCCGAACTCCCAGGTGGCCACTGCCTCCGCGTGTCGGATCTGGTACTGCTGGCGAGGAACAAAAACAGTTAAATGTGGGTGCGTTTGCACCCAGCAACCCGTATGGCGGGAAAACCACCTCCACCTCTCGTCGGAAGAATGTCTGCTATTTAACGCACAAAAGTAACAAAGTGTTAATGTCAAAAAGACAACACAGTCGGCTGAGTACTGTACCTCCTAGGTAGAGCGATATCTCGGCCAAGAGGTGGAGATGTCGTCTTGCTGATATACCACTGCTGATCAGATGATTGGTGACAGCTGTCGTAGGCGATAAGTGACAGCTGTCACCCCGGCTGCTCCTGTGAGGCGGCAGCGCCCTCTGGTGCCTGGAGCCCGCACTCCAGACAGGGCGCCCTCTGGTGGTGGTGGGCCAGCAGTACCTCCTCTTCAGCGGCCCACACAACAATTTCAAGGAAAAGACGGAACGACTGGAGCAGCGCCACATCAAATTTTGCCAGAAGCTGGGCGACAGCCAGGTGGAAACCATTCGGTATGATTCAGACGGCTTTCGGTGATTTTTCAGTCGTGTGACTCTCCGAGAAATTGTGGAAGAGGTGGGCATGTCACAGCATGTCCTGTGAGACTTCATCACTTCTTCCGCAATTTCTCGGACAGTCACATGACGGTCCCGCATCACCACAGCGTTCACTTTGGAAATGATCTGGTCATTTCAGCATGTTGATGACCAACCGGAGCATGGCTCGCTCTCCATTGTTGTGCGGACGTCTTTAAACCGGTTGTACCGCTCCTTAATCTGTTTGACGCCCATAGCATCATCACCGAAAGACGTCTGAATCATCCGAATGGTTTCCACCTGGCTGTCGCCCAGTTTCTGGCAAAATGTGATGCGGCGCTTCTCCAGTCGTTCCGTCTTTTTCCTTGAAATGAAAATCCGCCAAGCGCACAACACACGTCCCACACAAAGGCTGCTTACCAGGAAATGATGCAATTGACAGGCGTGAAAAAGTTCACGCATGCGCACGAAGGTTCAAGGTTTACTCATGCAAGCACACGTGATTGAAATCCATCAGGTTTTTGCAAAAAATAAAAAGGTCAGATACTTTTCTAACAGACCTTGTACTTTGCTTTCCCCATGACTCAGAAACCAGAAACAATTGTGCAGCACTGGATGAAAGATGCAAGGGTCTGTCAGGAGCCCAGAAACTCACTGACCTTTTATGTACACACTGACTACAAGCAAAAAGATCACAGGTGAGGATGGTTACTTTTAGTAGCCATTCAAATCTGTTTGTGTCAACTTGTGTGCATATTATCAGGCCTAAATCACCAGGGTAATAAATGTTTGATTGGGGTCATTTGGTTAGTTTCTGTTGTCATTATTATTTAAAAGGTCTAAACACAGCTGTTTGACAATAAATGGTTCACCTAGCCACTAACCATGAATGAAAAAAGATTTTTGTGTTATCATTCATATTCCTTGAAAAATTGCCAAAAAAAAAAAAAAATCTGCCAAGGTATGTAAGCGTATGAGCACAACTGTACAACAACCAGTATCAATCTCAAGAAGCATTCACTCAGGTCCAAAAAGTCAGCAAGAAGTCAGCAATATTTTGTTCAATAACTCCATAAAATTACTGCAAATTCAGTCTCTGAAATTTTGGGTTCTGACAGATGCAGATGAGGACCAGTGAACCTCCTATTCTGGGCCATGTTGGCATCATTTAAAAAAACACATTGACACAACATAAAACAGACAGACAAGCCTATCATGTTGCTTGTGAAGCCTTGCTGGATATGATGCACTAAAACTAGGCTTTTAAATATCTTTGACAAACCAATAGATGACGAAAGGACATACAACCTGCTTCAGAGTTCTCTCCCTCACCCCAAATCTGTAGGGATCTGCTGTGCCAAGAAGCTTTAGAAAGGATAACAATCTCTCTTCAAATAAAGCGTGAATGAACTACTGAAACTAATGCTTAGCTTTTAACCAGCATCTCAACATCCTGAACGTTAGTCTGTGAAATGATATTAAGACATGATTCCAGGTTGGTGTGGCCCTATTCTATAGCTGTACTAATGTTCTCATAATCTGTCTACATAAATCTGTCAGGATCAAGATTCACATCTGAATCAGTTTTTCTCAACAGGGCCACCAAACTTTGAATACTGTATACTAATGTTCATCATTTTAATCTCATGGCAACAAAAGAACAACCTTGGTGCAAACTAAATGAGCATGCTGCTCAAAAGCCTGGATCCACTTCCACATTGTCAGATGTTACGCAGCACTTTGTGTGTGTGAGGAAGAAAACCAGTCATGCAGAGAAACGGAGACACACTGGTGTCTGTATTATGCACAGCAGCACTGGCTTCTCTCTCCAAACACTGCGCAGCAGTGGCCACCGTTAAGATAATTGTTTTTTTTTGTCTGAATAATTGAATTCCAGAATTTACAGCTGTACATACTCATTGAAGACGAGATCGGGGGCGAAGTAAAGCATTCTGCCGTTCACGTTCTTGTACGACCTCCATCCCAAGGCGAACACCATCACCCCCATCCATGAATGCTGAATGACAGTCATTTGGTCGTCCACGTGCAGATTTCGAAAACCTGACAACAAGCATAAAATGAGAGACTACTTGACATATGATGCACAAAAAAAAAGAGTTCACATTTTTACTATATTCAAGACGTTTTGCATAGGTTTGACCAACATCCAAAGGTTTAAAGAAGGAGGCTTTCAACAATGTGTAGTTTCAGCTAAATTCTTGAATTAAGATCTGCTCCAAAGCATTTAAATTGATGATATTGTGCAATGTTTAAGAAAACTAATATTCAGGGTTTTCATGTATCCCATAATCCCTTGCGTGCCAGAGTGTCGCTGCAGTCAAAACAACATAGAGAATCCACACGATGACAATTGTAAAGGAATATTATACCACAAAAATGTCATTTTTTAATGCTTTTCATCACGTTAATAAGAGACTGCTGCATGATACCCTGAAAACTTGCTAAAACAATTATAACAAAAAATCCGTGTCTGCTACGTTTAATCTGCGTGGAATTTAATAAGCGCAAACCGAATTTCAGACATATTATATATATTAGTCTGGAACAAAGAGGACAAACAGCGTTGTAAAGAACAATAATCAAGACGTTAAAGAGCAAACTTCACTTTCCACCAGAACAACATGATCAGGAAGCGAGCGTAGCTCACAGCAGCTCCCATTGAAAATAATGGAGAGACAGCCTGTGATTCTTGCATGTTTACATAAAATAAACTCAATAACAACGTCTAAAAACCCAGAGAATATATTCACAAGAGTTTTAGGCACAATATAAAAATAGTTTTATGTTGCAATGTTAATTGTGTTGTCCGTGTGCAGCGATTAAAGTGAAGCGTGATCAGAGCGTATCAATGCAGTTCTCAATGTTACTGAGATCTCGCAGCGCAGCGACCTCTCCGAGGTTTTGTGGGATTTGAAACCTGAAAAGCCTCAATAAGTGTCTTAAAAACACCTAGATCCTTCACAGGCCCTGAAGATGCAATACCAGTCTGATGCAGGTTACTTCCCCAGCCAAGGCTGGTAACCATTTACAGGTGGGTGGAGTTTAAGTGTGGTTTGGAGATTAAGTGTGTTGTCCAAAGACACATTCAGATAGTATGAGTAAGACTGCAACCCAGGTCTACACATGGGCAGGTCAGCTCCTTATTCACTGTGCTATCTGTTCAACAACTACCTGGTGAGACAGAAAGCACCAGGACCCTAAAGACTTGGACTTTCATTCTCCTGCAACAATATGGGCATTGCCAAACGCCTCTATCCAGTGACTTTATAAGGTCTTCCCAGGTGTCTTTTGATCTCAAAGGCCAAGGTCTCAGATATATGAATTTGACTGCAGAGATAAGAAAATGTCTCTACAACTACAACATCTTTACAGCATGCAATGTACACAAAATCACTGAAAGCATGGATCTTAGTCTTGATCCATAATCCTCCCCAGACCCCAGTCCCTGCAGCTGGAAAGTGATACATCGCAACCCTAACCCTAACCCTACAAGCCAGTTTGAGAGCTCTGTGAAATGAGATATTTCTGTGCCTGTTGCTTTAAATAAAAAGAAGCTGCTGCTGGCCACTTCCCTACCTTTACAGGGGTGGAGTCTGTTTCACAAATACTATGTTGGCCTGTCTCAGACAAAGATGTAAGGTTTTCAAGAACGACTGGAGTTATGGCTGTGTTAATTACATTGAGCCCAATGAACTTTTAATTTGGAGAAACTACAGTGTTACCAAATGAAATAATTTGTTTGGGTTTTGTTTTTTTTTCCATTGTGGTGCAATTGAGTACTGACACGTCATAAACAGGACAACACTAACCACGGTTAGTGTTAGCATATGTGATCATGCTAACTGTGGTTGATGCTACCTGCAGCCCTAATGGTTAGCAACAGCCATGACTAGTGCCAACTGCAATTAGGCTTAGTGCTAACCATTAGCATTAAATGTGTGAGCACATGTGCTAACACTAAGTGCTAATGTGATTCTCATGTTCTTTAATAAGATGCACGAGCAGTAAACTGTGTTATGTCAGTGTAAGTGTGTTGTGCATAAATAGTGATACACTCCACATTCACCACCACACACAGTCAGCAGGAAACCAGAAACAGACTTCTGTGATGATTCCAGCCTATATTTGGCATTTTGTGAGAGAATTTCTACATGCACAGTATTAGAATTATGGGACTTTGTGATGTTTATTATGAAAACCAGGTAACAGGTAAGGAAGGAATGCCTGTTTTTAATCTTCCTGGAAGGAAGATTAAAAACTATATTATGCTAAAAATGTAGCATAATACAGTCACTTCAATCGTGAAGAAAAAAAAAACACTTCAAAATGTCTGTCAAAACCTATAAAGCTACTCTATCAGAAGAATCCACGTCTCCACTTTGGCTCTGTACGCTCAGCATTTATTTTTAAGGAAAAGGCTACATGCCCACCTGCTGTCTCAAATGATCATGTCAAGCACATTAGTGTGTGTGTGTGTGTGAGTGTGTGTTTGCACACATTTAATGTTGCCACCTCTTCTGTATTTATATGTGGATTATGCTAAATGCGGTTTGACAAAATGTTCTTTTTTATGAACTGTGAAATGTGGTCACCAGTGGAAGCCAGTGTAACATCAATTAATTCAGCCCACAAACCACTGTGGAAGAACATATAAACAAAATGTCATTTCTACATCTGTAATATTATTAGTCCAGCAAATTAACAGAAAGTCATTTCTTGTCCCTGAACTTATAAAACATGCTTTAATATTTTGTATGCTTTAAAGATATCTGTTAAAATGGTCATCTTCTACAAAATTCATTTCTATTTACTTTTTTGCAAAACGTTACACCAGGCAGTTTTGACGTTTCATGTTAAATATCCTCAAATCCCACAATTCACTAAATGTAGGTGTAAAACAGCCCATTTCCAACGTCTGTGACATGTCACGAACATCTGTATCTGGGTTGGGTGTACTGCACTACAAAGTAACGTGTTATTGTAATCATGTTACATTTGTGTTTCGCAGCAATGCAACAAGTTACTGTTCTCAAGCTATTAATCACACTACAGTTCTTAAGAGTATGTGCCAAGATTACTGAATTCTACTGATAGCAGCACTGAATAAGCAACAAGAAAGCTTGACTACCTAACAGTAGCTTTCTTTGCTCTCACAATGACAATGGTAAACAGGCGAAGAAAAGGGAGAACTCTTTTAACGTCCATTCAGATGGAAGATTTAAGGGATGGTGTACGCTTTCATGAAAAATAAGTCATAGAAAGTGGAAGGAAAATGTGTGGAATAAAAAGCATCTTCCATTTATATGCTGTTCTTCTGTATCCGTAAGTCAAACATATGCAGAAGTAGCTTGCTTTAATAACTATCAGAAATACGTAAATATGTTTGTGCATGCGTGTGCCGGATAGTGAGCTTTTTTGACCATGACTATGGTTAATTAAACACAGTCACAAATCTCAAATTGTAAAACTGCAAAAATGGAGGAGCAGACAGAGAGAAAAAGCAAGAGACTTTCAGGTAACAGTACAAATTTGTTATGTGTGTCCAGTGCACATAGGTTTAAGGTTTGGCAAATGATTTACTTTCCATAGACAGCAAAGAAGTAATAGTAGCATGTAGCACAGAAACAGGTCTGACAAGATCATCATCCAACCAAAATCATCCATTAGCATGTTTTAGACTTTAGAAATTCATGCCAGGAGTTTGAATCCTAATACAGCCTACGTCTTCAGGTTCAGATTACTGATGCTGCAAGTGCCCATGAGCAAGAGAGCGAATTTGCTCAACTTTGGGAATACTGGCCTCACAAGAATACAACAGAAGGAGAAGAATGACTAATTTTACAAAACTGAAATGTAGGATTAAATGGTCTCAGCTTTGATTCAGACATTTGGGGGCTCATTACCTCTGCCACGTCTCTGCGAGTGCAGACAAAAAATACTTTGAATCTCACTGAGCTGAAAATTTTACACTGTGGCTCATTCCTCCTTTAACATCTTGATTCAGGTTATGAAATTTGCCACTGAGAGATTGGACCAGTTCCACCTTTTTGACCGACAGTGCATCCAGAAAGTATTCACAGTGCTTCACTTTTTCCACACTTTATGTTACAGCCTTATTCCAAAATGGAGTAAATTCAGTAGTTCCCTCAAAATTCTACTCACAACATCCCATAAGGACAATGTGAAAAAGGTTTTCTTTTTCTTTTTGCAAATTTATTAAAAATAAAAAAAACTAAGAAATCACATGTACACACACTGAACAAAAATATAAATGCAACACTTTTGTTTTTGCTCCCACTTTTCATGAGCTGAACGCAAAGCTCTAAAACATGTTCTATTTACACAAAAGACCTATTTCTTTCAAATATTGTTAACAAATCTGTCTAAATCTGTGTAAGTGAGCACTTCTCCTTTGCCGAGATAATCAATCCCACCTCACAGGTGTGCCATATCAAGATGCTGCTTAGAAAGCATGATTATTGCACAGGTGTGCCTTAGGCTGGCTACAATAAAAGGCCACTCTGAAATGTTCAGTTTTATCACACAGCACAATGCCACAGATGTCGTAATTTTTGAGGGAGTGTGAAATTGTCATGCTGACTGCAGGGATGTCCACCAGAGCTGTTGCCCATGAATTGAATGTTCATTTCTGTACCATAAGCCGTCTTCAAAGGCGTTTCAGAGAATTTAGCAGTACATCCAACTGGCCTCACAACCGCAGACCACATGTAACCACACCAGCCTATGACCTCCACATCCAGCATGTTCACCTCCAAGAATATTTATGTACATGCGATTTCTTAGTTTTATGATTATTGTTTTTAATGAAGTTGCAAAAAAAAAAAAAAAAAACTTTTTCACATTGTCATTATGGGGTATTCTATGTAGAAGTTTGAGGGGAAAAAAAAATTTCATCCATTTTGGAATAACATAGCAAATTGTGGTAAAACTGAAGCACTGTGAATACTTTCCAGATGTACCGTATCTCTTTTAAAACACTTCATTATATATATATATATATATATATATATATATATATATATATATATATATATATATATATATATAAATAAAAATGATGATAATGATTGTGACAAACTGGGGTCCTGTCCAGGATGTACCCTGCCTCATGCCCTATGACTGCTAGTTGAAGATGAGTGAGTGATGATGATGATAAAAAAAAAAACAATCAATCAATCAATCAATCAATCAATTTTTTTATATAGCGCCAAATCACAACAAACAGTTGCCCCAAGGCGCTTTATATTGTAAGGCAAGGCCATACAATAATTATGTAAAACCCCAACGGTCAAAACGACCCCCTGTGAGCAAGCACTTGGCTACAGTGGGAAGGAAAAACTCCCTTTTAACAGGAAGAAACCTCCAGCAGAACCAGGCTCAGGGAGGGGCAGTCTTCTGCTGGGACTGGTTGGGGCTGAGGGAGAGAACCAGGAAAAAGACATGCTGTGGAGGGGAGCAGAGATCAATCACTAATGATTAAATGCAGAGTGGTGCATACAGAGCAAAAAGAGAAAGAAAACAGTGCATCATGGGAACCCCCCAGCAGTCTATGTCTATAGCAGCATAACTAAGGGATGGTTCAGGGTCACCTGATCCAGCCCTAACTATAAGCTTTAGCAAAAAGGAAAGTTTTAAGCCTAATCTTAAAAGTAGAGAGGGTGTCTGTCTCCCTGATCTGAATTGGGAGCTGGTTCCACAGGAGAGGAGCCTGAAAGCTGAAGGCTCTGCCTCCCATTCTACTCTTACAAACCCTAGGACCTACAAGTAAGCCTGCAGTCTGAGAGCGAAGCGCTCTATTGGGGTGATATGGTACTACGAGGTCCCTAAGATAAGATGGGACCTGATTATTCAAAACCTTATAAGTAAGAAGAAGAATTTAAATTCTATTCTAGAATTAACAGGAAGCCAATGAAGAGAGGCCAATATGGGTGAGATATGCTCTCTCCTTCTAGTCCCCGTCAGTACTCTAGCTGCAGCATTTTGAATTAACTGAAGGCTTTTTAGGGAACTTTTAGGACAACCTGATAATAATGAATTACAATAGTCCAGCCTAGAGGAAATAAATGCATGAATTAGTTTTTCAGCATCACTCTGAGACAAGACCTTTCTGATTTTAGAGATATTGCGTAAATGCAAAAAAGCAGTCCTACATATTTGTTTAATATGCGCTTTGAATGACATATCCTGATCAAAAATGACTCCAAGATTTCTCACAGTATTACTAGAGGTCAGGGTAATGCCATCCAGAGTAAGGATCTGGTTAGACACCATGTTTCTAAGATTTGTGGGGCCAAGTACAATAACTTCAGTTTTATCTGAGTTTAAAAGCAGGAAATTAGAGGTCATCCATGTCTTTATGTCTGTAAGACAATCCTGCAGTTTAGCTAATTGGTGTGTGTCCTCTGGCTTCATGGATAGATAAAGCTGGGTATCATCTGCGTAACAATGAAAATTTAAGCAATACCGTCTAATAATACTACCTAAGGGAAGCATGTATAAAGTGAATAAAATTGGTCCTAGCACAGAACCTTGTGGAACTCCATAATTAACTTTAGTCTGTGAAGAAGATTCCCCATTTACATGAACAAATTGTAATCTATTAGACAAATATGATTCAAACCACCGCAGCGCAGTGCCTTTAATACCTATGGCATGCTCTAATCTCTGTAATAAAATTTTATGGTCAACAGTATCAAAAGCAGCACTGAAGTCTAACAGAACAAGCACAGAGATGAGTCCACTGTCCGAGGCCATAAGAAGATCATTTGTAACCTTCACTAATGCTGTTTCTGTACTATGATGAATTCTAAAACCTGACTGAAACTCTTCAAATAGACCATTCCTCTGCAGATGATCAGTTAGCTGTTTTACAACTACCCTTTCAAGAATTTTTGAGAGAAAAGGAAGGTTGGAGATTGGCCTATAATTAGCTAAGATAGCTGGGTCAAGTGATGGCTTTTTAAGTAATGGTTTAATTACTGCCACCTTAAAAGCTTGTGGTACATAGCCAACTAACAAAGATAGATTGATCATATTTAAGATCGAAGCATTAAATAATGGTAGGGCTTCCTTGAGCAGCCTGGTAGGAATGGGGTCTAATAAACATGTTGATGGTTTGGATGAAGTAACTAATGAAAATAACTCAGACAGAACAATCGGAGAGAAAGAGTCTAACCAAATACCGGCATCACTGAAAGCAGCCAAAGATAACGATACATCTTTGGATGGTTATGAGTAATTTTTTCTCTAATAGTTAAAATTTTGTTAGCAAAGAAAGTCATGAAGTCATTACTAGTTAAAGTTAATGGAATACTCAGCTCAATAGAGCTCTGACTCTTTGTCAGCCTGGCTATAGTGCTGAAAAGAAACCTGGGGTTGTTCTTATTTTCTTCAATTAGTGATGAGTAGAAAGATGTCCTAGCTTTACGGAGGGCTTTTTTATAGAGCAACAGACTCTTTTTCCAGGCTAAATGAAGATCTTCTAAATTAGTGAGACGCCATTTCCTCTCCAACTTACGGGTTATCTGCTTTAAGCTACGAGTTTGTGAGTTATACCACGGAGTCAGGCACTTCTGATTTAAAGCTCTCTTTTTCAGAGGAGCTACAGCATCCAAAGTTGTCTTCAATGAGGATGTAAAACTATTGACGAGATACTCTATCTCACTTACAGAGTTTAGGTAGCTACTCTGCACTGTGTTGGTATATGGCATTAGAGAACATAAAGAAGGAATCATATCCTTAAACCTAGTTACAGCGCTTTCTGAAAGACTTCTAGTGTAATGAAACTTATTCCCCACTGCTGGGTAGTCCATCAGGGTAAATGTAAATGTTATTAAGAAATGATCAGACAGAAGGGAGTTTTCAGGGAATACTGTTAAGTCTTCTATTTCCATACCATAAGTCAGAACAAGATCTAAGATATGATTAAAGTGGTGGGTGGACTCATTTACTTTTTGAGCAAAGCCAATAGAGTCTAATAATAGATTAAATGCAGTGTTGAGGCTGTCATTCTCAGCATCTGTGTGGATGTTAAAATCGCCCACTATAATTATCTTATCTGAGCTAAGCACTAAGTCAGACAAAAGGTCTGAAAATTCACAGAGAAACTCACAGTAACGACCAGGTGGACGATAGATAATAACAAATAAAACTGGTTTTTGGGACTTCCAATTTGGATGGACAAGACTAAGAGTCAAGCTTTCAAATGAATTAAAGCTCTGTCTGGGTTTTTGATTAATTAATAAGCTGGAATGGAAGATTGCTGCTAATCCTCCGCCCCGGCCCGTGCTACGAGCATTCTGACAGTTAGTGTGACTCGGGGATGTTGACTCATTTAAACTAACATATTCATCCTGCTGTAACCAGGTTTCTGTAAGGCAGAATAAATCAATATGTTGATCAATTATTATATCATTTACCAACAGGGACTTAGAAGAGAGAGACCTAATGTTTAATAGACCACATTTAACTGTTTTAGTCTGTGGTGCAGTTGAAGGTGCTATATTATTTTTTCTTTTTGAATTTTTATGCTTAAATAGATTTTTGCTAGTTATTGGTGGTCTAGGAGCAGACACCGTCTCTACGGGGATGGGGTAATGAGGGGATGGCAGGGGGAGAGAAGCTGCAGAGAGGTGTGTAAGACTACAACTCTGCTTCCTGGTCCCAACCCTGGATAGTCACGGTTTGGAGGATTTAAGAAAATTGGCCAGATTTCTAGAAATGAGAGCTGCTCCATCCAAAGTGGGATGGATGCCGTCTCTCCTAACAAGACCAGGTTTTCCCCAGAAGCTTTGCCAATTATCTATGAAGCCCACCTCATTTTTTGGACACCACTCAGACAGCCAGCAATTCAAGGAGAGCATGCGGCTAAACATGTCACTCCCGGTCTGATTGGGGAGGGGCCCAGAGAAAACTACAGAGTCCGACATTGTTTTTGCAAAGTTACACACCGATTTAATGTTAATTTTAGTGACCTCCGATTGGCATAACCGAGTGTCATTACTGCAGACGTGAATTACAATCTTACCAAATTTACGCTTAGCCTTAGCCAGCAGTTTCAAATTTCCTTCAATGTCGCCTGCTCTGGCCCCCGGAAGACAATTGACAATGGTTGCTGGTGTCGCTAACTTCACATTTCTCAAAACAGAGTCGCCAATAACCATAGTCTGATCCTCGGCGGGTGTGTCGCCGAGTGGGGAAAAACGGTTAGAAATGTGAATGGGTTGGTGGTGTACACGGGGCTTCTGTTTAGAACTACGCTTCCTCCTCACAGTCACCCAGTCGGCCTGCTTTCCCGGCTGCTCGGGATCTGACAGGGGGTAACTAATGGCGGCTAAGCTACCTTGATCCGCACCGACTACAGGGGCCTGGCTAGCTGTAGAATTTTCCACGGTGCGGAGCCGAGTCTCCAATTCGCCCAGCCTGGCCTCCAAAGCTATGAATAAGCTACACTTATTACAATTACCGTTACTGCTAAAGAAGGCCGAGGAATAACTAAACATTTCACACCCAGAGCAGAAAAGTGCGGGAGAGACAGGAGAAGCCGCCATGCTAAATCGGCTAAGAGCTAGTAGCTACGCTAAGCTAGCGGATTCCTAAAAACACGCAAAGTGAATAATGTGTAAATAATTTAGAGGTGATTCAGCAGAAGGAGTGCTTTAGTTAAGGCACGTAAAGATTACACTGGGAAACAAATCGTAATCTAGATAACTAGATCAATCTAACTGCGCAGATTAAACAGCTAACAGATACAGAAAAACACCGCTGTGCTCCGGAACAGGAAGTGATACAATACCGCAGTGAGAGCCAACCACCAGTAGAGGCAGTCAATGTTCCAAACAGGTGTTCTTTCCCAATAATTACTCAGAGTGTGTTCACTCTCCAAAAACATGGAGCCAAAGCCACTACTGTTGTGTGCGCCGCTGAAGAGGAGGTACTGCTGGCCCACCACCACCAGATGGCGCCCTGCTTGGAGTGCGGGCTTCAAGCACGAGAGGGCGCCGGAGCCACTGGGAGTGACAGCTGTCACTCAGTCAACTCATCACCATCACCATAAAGGCCGGACTGCAACTCCACCTCCTCGCCGAGAAATCAGCTACCTTGGAGGTAACTTCTCTGCTGACTTAAACTGAATATTAGTCTGAACTCTTTTGCAGCCGTTTTCCTGTGGTGTTTGCCTTATCTGTGGGATTGGTGTTTGGTGTGATCCGCAACGGCTTCGCTTCACACCCCAACCAGATAAGTGGTTAGACAGGAGCTGCACGAGTGTGTGATTGGAGGTGGAGGTGCTCCCTTCTTACTGAACACAGACTGTGGGATTACTGAGTGTGCGTACTCACACTCACCTGTGCTGTTTCTGTTCTTTGCCAGCAGTACCAGGTCTGACAGCTGAAGATGGTGACCAGCTGGGGACCCAGGACTTGGCGGCTCCGGTGTTCTTCAGGTCCGTTGGCGGTGAGGGCCGTGTGGGATCCGGCTCGGTTCTGGACGGGCGTCTCCTATCCTCAAGCCTGCCCACACGTCACCCAACGTGTAATTGACTGTAGTCCCAAACTGATTGTTGTCTGTATTCCGTTGTGCACAATTTACAACATTAAATTGTTACTGTTTGGCTTATCCATTGCCTGTTCTTTTACGCCCCCTGTTGTGGGTCTGTGTTCCTACACTTTCACAACAGGATTTCTCGGCCAGCGTCATGGATCCCGAGGGGTGTCAACCATCGCTTGAACAGCCAATGGAAGAGCGAGGTGCACAGGCGCCAGCAGGAGGCGTGTTAGGTGAGCTGCAGCACATCTTAACCGCTTTTACTGCTCGGTTGGACTTAGTTACCGAGCAGAGCATTGTTCTCAATCAAAGGATGGAGGCTCTCACCGCCCAGGTGGAAGCGCATGCTCAGGGTGCTGTTGCAGCACCTCCTCCTGCTGACCGAATGCCAGAGACAGACATTCCACTGGTCATTCAATGAACTCCCCCACCTTCCCCTGAAGCATACATAAGCCCTCCGGAGCCATACGGAGGCTGTGTGGAGACGTGCGCGGACTTCTTGATGCAGTGCTCGCTTGTCTTTTCACAGCGTCCCGTCATGTACGCGTCAGATGCTAGCCGGGTGGCTTACGTTATAAATTTGCTTCGAGGAGAGGCACGCGCCTGGGCTACGGCGCTCTGGGAGCAGAATTCACGGCTCCTAACGGTTTAAACTGAGTTTGTGAGGGAGTTCCGACAGGTGTTCGACCACCCTCATAGAGGCGAGACCGCTTCAAGCGTGCTGCTGTCGATACGACAGGGGTGTCGAAGCGCAGCGAAGTATGCAGTCGACTTCCGCATCGCGGCAGCGCGAGCCGGCTGGAATGCTGTTGCGCTCCGCGCCGCCTTTGTAAACGGACTGTCTCTGGTCCTTAAGGAGCACCTGGTGGCGAAGGACGAGTTAGGCAACCGATTAACAGAACACCGACGGGAACGAGACGAATGGTCAGGCACAAGCCGTCCCTCTTCCTCCCGGGTCCGAAAGGGAGCCGAATTCCCCACGCTCCACAGCCAGGACTCTCCACGTGACGACAGCTCCCCCTGCTGACGTTGCTATGGAAACGAGCAGGGCCAAAAAGCGATCAGATCAGAGACAAAGGAGGCTGATCCGTGGAGAGTGTTTTCTCTGCAGCTCAACTGAGCACACACAGAGAGAATGCCCCAAACGGTCAAAACAGCAGCACTCATCCTTAGAGACTGGGCTAAGGGTGGGTCACAATACCCACGCGGGGAGACCCCGAAAATCTGCACATATCCCAGTCACGATCCTGAGTGGGGATCTAACCCTTCACGCCCCAGCACTGGTGTACACGGGGTCGGAGGGGAATCTGCTGGATAGCAGATGGGCAAAGGAGGTTGGGCTCCCTCTAGTGGCCTTACCGTCACCATTGTCGGTGCGGGCACTAGATGGCACCCTTCTTCCATTAATCACACACCAGACACAGCCCGTGACTTTGGTTGTATCTGGGAATCACAGGGAGGAGATTGTGTTTTATGTAACACCTTCTACCTCCCGAGTGATTTTGGGTTTTCCATGGGTGTTAAAACACAATCCCCGGATTGATTGGCCATCTTGGGTTGTGGTTCAGTGGAGCGAAACCTGCCACCGGGAGTGTTTAGGATCCTCGGTTCCACCCGGTGTGACAGCTAAGGAGGAGGTTTTAGTCCCCCCCAATCTGGCGGCGGTGCCAGCCAAGTACCATGACCTTGCTGACGTCTTCAGCAAGGATCTGGCACTCACGCTGCCCCCACACCGTCCATACGATTGTGCCATTGATTTGATACCGGGCGCTGAGTACCCGTCCAGCAGGCTGTACAACCTCTCACGTCCGGAACGCGAATCAATGGAGACTCCTGGATGTCTGTCGAAAGGGCCGGGGGTTCCAGTATTTGGTGGACTGGGAGGGGTATGGACCCGAAGAACGCTCCTGGGTGAAGAGGAGCTTCATCCTGGATCCGGCCCTCCTGGCCGACTTCTACCGGCGGCACCCGGGAGGCGCCCGTTGAGGGGGGGGTCCTGTTGTGTGGGCCACTGAAGAGGAGGTACTGCTGGCCCACCACCACCAGATGGCGCCCTGCTTGGAGTGCGGGCTTCAAGCACGAGAGGGTGCTGGAGCCACTGGGAGTGACAGCTGTCACTCTTCATCAGCACCAGCTGTCACTCAGTCAACTCATCACCATCACCATAAAGGCCGGACTGCAACTCCACCTCCTCGCCGAGAAATCAGCTACCTTGGAGGTAACTTCTCTGCTGACTTAAACTGAATATTAGTCTGAACTCTTTTGCAGCCGTTTTCCTGTGGTGTTTGCCTTATCTGTGGGATTGGCATTTGGTGTGATCCGCGACGGCTTCGCTTCACACCCCAACCAGATAAGTGGTTAGACAGGAGCTGCACGAGTGTGTGATTGGAGGTGGAGGTGCTCCCTCCTTACTGAACACAGACTGTGGGATTACTGAGTGTGCGTACTCACACTCACCTGTGCTGTTTCTGTTCTCTGCCAGCAGTACCAGGTCTGACAGCTGAAGACGGTGACCACCTGGGGACCCAGGACTTGGCGGCTCCGGTGTTCTTCAGGTCCGTTGGCGGTGAGGGCCGTGTGGGATCCGGCTCGGTTCTGGACGGGCGTCTCCTATCTTCAAGCCTGCCCACACGTCACCCAACGTGTAATTGACTGTAGTCCCAAACTGACTGTTGTCTGTATTCCGTTGTGCACAATTTACAACATTAAATTGTTACTGTTTGGCTTATCCATTGCCCGTTCTTTTATGCCCCCTGTTGTGGGTCCGTGTTCCTACACTTTCACAACAACTATATACATTTCGAAACACTTTGATTTCTACTGTTAGAGATGCAACCCCAATTCCAGTGAAGATAATTTAAGGGAGGATTTATCAAGTCAGAATTGGTCAGATGTTTTTGTTGATGATGTTGACAGGTCATATGATGCTTTCATTTCCATTTTTTCCAGTTTGTATAATAAACACTGTCCATTTGTTGACAAAATATATAGAAATCAATATAGCAACAAACCATGGATAACTAAGGGACTTCAGAGGGCATGTAAAAAGAAAAACGTACTATATAAACAATTAATAAAACTACGAACTAAGGAAGCTGAAAGTAAGTATAAAACATATAAGAATAAGTTAATCAATATCATGAGACTCAGTAAAAAACATATTATAATGAGTTACTTGTCAAAAATAGAAATAACATCAAAAACACATGGAACATATTAAATGAAATAGTAAAAAAGAATAGAGTAACTAGAGATTATCCTTCATTTTTTCAGAGTAACAACTACATCACGATTGATAACGACGAGTCTATTGCTGAACACTTTAATGAATACTTCGTTAATGTGGGTAAAAATCTTGCCAGTAAAATTGACTCATCAACTAATAACTTCTGGGTAAATAATTCAACGTTTAACAAATCTGTTTCAATGTTCATTGGTGGTACTCATGAAAGGGAAATACTTGATCTGGTTCATGGTTCAAAAAGTAAGAAATCGACTGATTTTAATAATTTGGATATGGCTTTATTAAAAAAAGTTATTGATTGTATAGTAAAACCGTTCAATTATATTTGCAATATGTCACTAAGTACTGGTAAATTTCCTTCTCAAATGAAAATAGCCAAAGTAATTCCTCTGTTTAAAACTGGTGACAAACACACATTTTCTAATTATAGACCTATATCACTCCTGCCACAATTTTCCAAAATTTTGGAAAAAATATTTGCTAAAAGATTAAATGATTATTTACTGAAGCATAACATAATTTGTGAAGAACAATATGGATTCAGAAGGTCTCGAACTACATCACATGCTTTGATGGACTTTGTGGAAAGTATTGCAACTGCAATTGATAATAAACAATACACAATAGGTGTTTTTTTTTATTTACAGAAAGCGTTTGACACAATTAACCATGGAATACTATTAAGTAAACTGCTGAAATATGGAATCAGAGGTCTGGCATATGAATGGATAGCTAGTTATTTACAAGGCAGATTTCAGTATGTTCAATTCAATAATACAAATTCTGAACTCAGGGATGTCACATGTGGGGTGCCGCAGGGCTCAGTGCTGGGTCCTTTGTTGTTTATAATCTATATAAATGATATAAGTTGGGTGTCGAGTTCACTGAGATGTGTCCTTTTTGCGGATGATACAACTGTGTTCTGTAGCGGTGAAAATCTTGAACAGCTTCTGGACATAGTGGAGAAAGAACTGGAAAAATTTAAGGTTTGGTTTGACGCTAATAAGTTGTCACTCAACCTTGGGAAAACTAAATGTATTATATTTGGAAATAAACAGGCACCCAAATGTAAAAATTTAACTATAAACAATAAGGAAATTGAGTTAGTAACAGAGAATAAATTTTTAGGTGTTATAATTGATAATAAACTTAGCTGGAAACCACATATAAATTATGTGAAATCAAAATTGTCAAAAACTATAGCCATTTTGTATAAAGCCAAAGACCTACTGCCTCAAGAAGGGTTACTTACTTTATATCATTCTCTGATGGTACCATATATGACATATTGTGTTGAGTCATGGGGAAACACTTACAAATCAAATACCAATCCAATATTCCTTTTGCAAAAACGAGCCATACGAATCATCTGCAATAAACAATATCGTGAACCAACTCATTCTCTATTTGTGTCTTTAAATTTATTAAAATTCATTGATTTGGTCGATTACATTACAATTCAAACTTTATTTCGAGCGAAAAACCAAGCCTTACCGAGACATGTCCAGAGTCTGTTCCGATTGAGGGAATCCAGATATAGTTTAAGAGGTTGTGCAATTTTTATGAAACCACCAGTAAGAACAAATGTAAAGGGTTTTTGTGTGTCTGTGGTTGGGGTGAGGAAATGGAACAAATGTTCAACAGAGGTTAGAATGAGTAGTACCTTAGTGAGATTTAAGAAACTACTCAAAAAGAACATTATGTCTAAGTATCATAAAGAAGCAAATATAATTTGATTTATATGGAATGTTCAATTTATAAGTGGGACTTATTGTATATTTGAATGTGTGGGTATGTATATGCGTATGTACATATATAGATATGGGTAGGTGTATATGTATATAAGTGACTGTGTATATGTATGTATATATTTATGTTTGTAAAGTATATACGTATGTATATAGGTATATGTGGCACAGCCCAAGCAGAGGGTCACCCCCAAGAGCCTGGTCTGCTTGAGGTTTCTTCCTTATAGGGAGTTTTTCCTCACCACAGTTGCCTAGTGCTCGTTCTGGGGGTTGGTAAGGTTAGTCCTTACTGGCGTAAAGTGCCTTGATTCGACTTTCTTATGATCTGGTACTATATAAATATAATTATAAGTGAATAGTATATTGATGTGTATGTCTGTGTGTCGACATGTAGTAGTGAATTTATATTTATGTAAATATGACTGATTAGAATTGTTGGACTTGTACTAGCAGGGGTGGGCGCTAATAAGCTTTGCTTCAGCCCACACCCTTTCGGACTCACTAGTTTTGTCTGTGTTTGTTTGTGGAATTGTTCATTTTTTTCTATTTGAATATTTTGTGTGCCGAATTAAAAAACTTTGTCACTTTGAAAAAAAGAAAAAAAAAAAAAAAAGTTGGGTCGTTGTGTAAAATGTAAATATAAACAGAATGCAATGATTTGCAAATCCTCTTCAACCTATATTCAATTGAATACACCACAAAGACAAGATATTTAATGTTCAGACAACTGATAAACTTTATTGTTTTTGTGCAAATATTTTGCTCATTTTGAAATGGATGCCTGCAACACATTTCAAAAAAGCTGGGACAGTGGTATACCACTGTGTTACATCACTTTTCCTTCTAACAACACTCAATAAGCGTTTGGGAACTGAGGACACTAACTGTTGAAGCTTTGTAGGTGGAATTCTTTACCATTCTTGCTTGATGTACGACTTCACTTGTTTAACAGACCGGGATCTCCGTTGTCGTATTTTGTGCTTCATAATGCACCACACATTTTTAATGAGCGACAGGTCTGGACTGCAGGCACGCCAGTCTAGTACCTGCACTCTTTTACGACGAAGCCACGCTGTTGTAACACGTGCAGAATGTGGCTTGGCATTGTCTTGCTGAAATAAGCAAGGACGTCCCTGAAAAAGACGTTGCTTGGATGGCAGCATGTGTTGCTCCAAAACCTGGATGTACCTTTCAGCATTGTTGGTGCCATCACAGATGTGTAAGTTGCCCGTGCCATGGGCACTAACACACCCCCATACCATCACAGATGCTGGCTTTTGAAGTTTGCGCTGGTAGCAATCTGGATGGTCATTTTCCTCTTTTGTCAGAGGACACAACATCCATGATTTCCAAAAACAATTTGAAACGTGGACTCATCATACCACAGCACACTTTTCCACTTCGTAACTGTCCATTTAAAATGAGCTCAGGCCCAGAGAAGGTGGCGGCATTTCTGGATGTTGTTGATGTATGGCTTTCGCTTTGCATGGTAGAGTTTTAACTTGCACTTGTAGATGTGTTAACTGACAATGGTTTTCTGAAGTCTTCCTGAGCCTACTCGGTAAGATCCTTTGCACAATGATGTCTGTTTTTAATGCAGTGCTGCCTGAGGGGTTGAAGGTCACGGGCATCCAATGTTGGTTTTCGGCCTTGCCGCTTATGTGTAGAAAGTTATCCAGATTCTCTGAATCTTCTGATTATATTATTGACTGTAGATGATGGAATCCCTAAATTCCTTGAAACTGAACATTGAGAAACATTGTTCTTAAACTGTTGGACTATTTTTTCACGCAGTTGTTCACAAAGTGGTGATCCTCACCCCATCTTTGCTTGTGAATGGCTGAGCCTTTTGGGGATGCTCCTTTTATACCGAAACATGACACTCACCTGTTTCCAATTAGGTGTTCTTTAAGCATTCATCAACTTTCCCAGTTTGTTGCCCGTCCCAACTTTTCTGGAATGTGTTGCAGGCATCCATTTCAAAATGAGCAAATATTTGCAAAAAACAACAAAGTCTATTAGTTTGAACATTAACTATCTTGTCTTTGTGGTGTATTCAATTGAATATAGGTTGAAGTGGATTTTAAAATCATTGTATTCTGTTTTTTTTATTTACATTTTACACAACATCCCAACTTCATTGGAATTGGGGTTGTATATCAAAACTGTTGATACTGGTCTCCCAATTGTCCCACCTGATGGCTCGGTCGTCAGCATCCTTCTCAAATATACCCTGCGTCCCTCAACACCACATACTGACTGTCTCATACTGTTAAAGAATCCAGTCCAAATTGTATTTGTTTCATCCTTGGTCTATGCCCCACAACCCTAAAACATTTAATACAAATCGCTTCACTTCGATGTAAGATATTGATAAAAATGTTAAAAAAAAAAAAACCTTTTCCATTGACTATATAAGTCACCTGTCAAACAGGTTTTGTACAATTGGATTCAATAGATTTTGGGAAAATTACAAAAAAATTCTTGCAATGTTAAACAGCGTGGTAAAGAACTGCATCTGCTCCTTTATCTGGATCCACTCCAAGATTGAATAGCTTTTTCGTTGGCCCGTGCCCCACCCCTCCACCGAGTTTTATGGAAACCGGTTCAGCAGTTTTTATTATACGAGCCTAACAGTCAAATAAACAAATATGGCTGTTAATCTTACAGGGACAGACTCCTCACTCCTAACATCTTATTGCTGCTGAAGTGTTACTTGATTCTTGTGATGATCTAATTGCCAAACTTCAAAATAAACAAAAATGGAAATCCCAGAAACACACGAGTTAATTAAACAAGCATTGGAGCCCGAGATGCTTTCATCGAATCACTTCTCATGCATACCAAATGTTTAGCCAACCAGTTCTGACAGACGTGGCAGCAAAGAAACAGTGCTAATCCCTAGGAATTAGCTAAATATGCAAGCAAACGATCCTGAAAGCAACTAAACAAAAGAGCGAATTACATGAAAAGGATGTTGGAGGAGGTGGCTGGGACTTGCAACAGTAAGTATAAACACACATTAAACAAAGTGTTTTGAACTTGTGCATGAAGATAGTTGGATCTTCTGACTCAGTTGACCTTACAGCCATAAATATGAATGAACTTGAATATTTATGGCAAGTGAGCACAAGAATAAAGCATTTCTAAACCACAGATGATCATACCAGCCAACAAGCTGTAACTTTGTGCACACTTCCTGAACTGAAGCTTGATTTGTGTCATCCTACCTGGCAGGCCTTTGGCCCATTTGACCACTTTGACCAGCTGTCGCTCCCCAAGTTCATTGAGGCTGGTGAGCAGAGTGGCTGCAGAGTCTGGTTGGCAACAGTCATGTCCGGCGTTCACCACCTCAGGCTCTATGGTTTCCAAGATGTTGAGGAAGACCACGTGGGAGTTGAAGTTCAGACCACCTTTAAGAGACATGTTCTGGATGACCTCGACAGATTCCTGAAGAGGAAGGTCCTCGTCAGGGTTTTTCTGTTGCCCAATCTTCTTCAGTTTACGTGCTACAAGCAAAAACAAATGAGAAAAAGCTGAAGTTCACAAGACAAGAAAGTCAACGGCGTGTACTGGACACTCTTTTAATGAATATGTAGCGCTTTAAAGACTCAATTGAAACAAAATTGGTCAAGATGGATTCCAACAGTTGGTCAATGTATTATAAAACCTCACATTTTTTTCCTAATCATTCAAAGTGATGTGCTGCTACACAAATTCACAGAAATGAAGGAAACTGAAAGTTGTGCCTGTTTAACCCTTTATGTTAATGTTTTTGAACAATTTCTACCTGAATAACATATGCAAACCTAAAACCTTTATTATGACATAGGAGTTTTTTTTTTTACCAGCTGACAGAAAATCTTAGAATGTTTAAGGAAAATTAGTCGACTTTCAAGTCCAGACTTAAGACGCACTTATTTTCCCTTTCGTATGGCTAGCATATTATGTTACTATGCTTTTTACTTTTCTACTCTTATTGTGCTTTTAAAAAAATCTTTTAATTCATTTTATTTTGTTTTCTGAATTGTTCTGTGTGAAGAGCCTTGAGCCGGCTCTGTTGTGATTTGGTGCTATATAAAATAAATAAAATGAAATTGAATTGAAATTGTATCAAGTTTAGACATAACAAGGCATAACAATAATATTAATGGTAAGTCCCTTCAGCTGCTCAATAGAGGTCACCACAGCAGGTGGATCTGCAAGTTCATTTGGCACAAGCTTTACACTGTATGCCCTTCCTGACGCATCTCCACATTACATGGACAATGTGCAGGGGTGGCCTTGACCCAGGAACCTTCTGCACTAAAAACAAGTGCAGAACAACAATAAAAACACAAAAAAATATTTCAGCAAACAGCACATATGATTTGATGTTACACAATCTGTATTTCAAGAACAGAGAAAACCAGCTCCTTGATTAACTGCTGCAATGTTGCTAAATATGTTAACAGCAAAAATATTTTAGAATTACTGAACAAAGTGAGGTGGGGATGATGACACTGTTCTGATATAAAATAGACATATTGTCCTTTTTATATCAAATCTAACTAGAAAAAGAAGAAGACCCCCAACACACACACACACACACACACACACACACACACACACACACACACACACACACACACACACACACACACACACACACACACACACACACACACACACACACACTTTCAAAAACCTAAGCCCTCAGCTCCTCCTTTTTTCATTTCAGAGAATTTCAGAGAAGCCTTGCGTCACACAATGGAAACAATCAGTTGGCATAGTTTACATACACTCAAAAAATGGCTCATTGGATGAACTCAATTAAATTATGTGCAGGATTTCCATCTAATAAATATATGCATCGCCGACTCAAATAAAGCGCATCCATGCAAGATAATTTAATTTCATTTACTTGGGACTACATATATTTATTAGTTAGAAATCCTAATTGAATTACATTCATCCAATGCAGTTTTTTGAGTGTACTAAGAAGCAGGGGCTGTTACCAGGACTAAACAAAAGTTGATAGGGTGACTGAGCTATAAAATCCTCTCGTAGACTTCATTCCTCTCATAGAATTCATTTGTAGCACCCTAGAAGTTACATCGGTGAGAGGTGACAAAGCTGCGTTTCACCCGGGAGAATATCTTGTGCTTTCCTTGGATTAGTCTCTGGGCAAATTTCATATTTGTGTTGTGAAAGTGTAGGTACACGGACCCACAACAGGGGGCGCAATGAACGGACAATGGAGAAAAGTAAGAACAAGTTTTACTGTTGTGAAAATAGCACAACTGATACAACAATTAGCAATTTGTAAGCCGAAATCTGCTGGTGTCTTGTGGGCAGGCCCGAAGGTAGGAGACGTCCGTCCTAGTTGAACCGGAACCACCCAGATCTCCTCTGCCACCGAAACCCAGAAGTACTGGAACCGCCAAGTCCCGAATTCCCAGGTGGCCACTGCCTCCGCTCGTCGGATCCGGTACTGCTGGCGGGAAAGAACACAAACACACAGGTTGGGATGCGACCGCACCCAGTAGATGAGAGGGGCAAAGCCGCCTCCACCTCTTGTCACACTGAAGCAGGAAAGGTGAGTACTTATCCGAACACTTGGCCTTCCGCTGTCCTGAAAAGTTTATAATGTATCGTCACAAAGATACAGTATCTGTTGCAGAGGTGATTACCTTAAACTCAAGGTGATATCTCGGCACTGAGGTGGAGACGCTGTCCTGCTGATATACCTCCGTACTGAGTGAAGTCAGCTGTGTCCAGTAATGGGTGACAGCTGTCATCCTGGCTGCTCTCATCAGGTGGCGGCGCCCTCTGGTGCCTGGAGCCCGCACTCCAGGCAGGGCGCCCTCTGGTGGTGATGGGCCAGCAGTACCTCCTCTTCAGCGGCCCACACACAACAGGACCCCCCCCTCAACGGGCGCCTCCTGGCGCACGACCGGGCTTCTCCGGATGGCGACGGTAAAAGTCGGCCAGGAGGGCCGGGTCCAGGATGAAGCTCCTCTTCACCCAGGAGCGTTCTTCGGGGCCGTACCCCTCCCAGTCCACCAGGTACTGAAGACCCCGGCCCATTCGACGGACATCGAGGAGCCGACGCACGGTCCAAGCCGGTTCCCCGTCGATGATCCGGGCAGGAGGTGGTGCCGGACCTGGGGTGCAGAGGGGTGAGGTGTGATGGGGTTTTATCCGGGAGACGTGAAACACTGGGTGAATCCGCAGTGAGGCCGGAAGCTGAAGCCTCACTGCGGCGGGATTGATGACTTTGAGGACTTTGAAGGGACCGATGTATCGTTCTTGGAGCTTGGGGGAGTCCACTTGAAGGGGAATGTCCTTGGTGGACAACCACACTGCCTGCCCAGGACGATACGTGGGAGCCGGGGCCCGCCGCCGGTCTGCATGTGTCTTCGCCCTCGTCCGGGCCTTCAACAAGGCAGAGCGGGCGGCACGCCACACCCGACGGCACCTCCGTAGGTGGGCCTGGACCGAGGGCACACCGACCTCTCCCTCGACCACCGGAAACAAGGGGGGCTGATACCCCAAGCACACCTCAAACGGGGAGAGGCCGGTGGCAGATGACACTTGGCTGTTGTGAGCGTACTCGATCCAGGCCAGGTGGGTACTCCAGGCCGTCGGGTGCGCGGCTGTCACACAGCGTAGTGTCTGCTCCAATTCCTGATTCGCCCGCTCTGCTTGCCCGTTGGTCTGGGGGTGATACCCAGACGAGAGGCTGACCGTGGCCCCCAGTTCCCGGCAAAAACTCCTCCAGACGTGTGAGGTGAACTGGGGACCGCGATCGGAGACGATGTCTGATGGGATGCCATGCAGACGGACGACGTGGTGGACCAGGAGGTCCGCTGTCTCCTGGGCCGTTGGAAGCTTCGGGAGGGCCACGAAGTGGGCCGCCTTGGAGAAACGGTCCACTATCGTGAAGACGACGGTGTTTCCCTGGGACGGCGGGAGACCCGTGACGAAGTCCAGGCCGATATGGGACCAGGGGCGATGAGGCACGGGCAGTGGCTGTAGCTGCCCTGAGGTCTTCTTGTGGTCAGCCTTGCCCCTGGCGCAGGTGGTACAGGCCTGGATGTAGTCCCGGACGTCGGCCTCCAGGGATGCCCACCAGAAGCGTTGCCGGACGACTGTCACGGTCCTTCGCACCCCTGGGTGACAGGAGAGCTTAGAACCGTGACAGAAGTCCAGGACTGCAGCCCTAGCCTCTGGTGGGACGTATAGTTTGTCCTTTGGTCCGTTTCCGGGGTCCGGGACACGGGTCAGGGCCTCCCGGACGGTCTTCTCCACGTCCCAGGTGAGGGCGGCCACGATAGCGGACTCCGGGATGATGGGATCCGGGGGATCCGACGGTTCCGTTTTGACTTCATCCTCGTGCACCCGGGACAATGCGTCCGATCTTTGATTCTTGGTCCCGGGGCGGTAGGTAATCCGGAAGTCAAAACGGCCAAAGAACAGTGACCAGCGGGCTTGCCTGGGGTTCAGACGCTTAGCGGTCCTGATGTACTCCAGGTTCCGATGGTCAGTGAAAACCGTGAATGGCACGGCTGTTCCCTCCAACAGATGTCTCCACTCTTCGAGGGCCTCTTTCACAGCAAGGAGTTCCCGATTGCCGACGTCATAATTCCGTTCAGCGGGGGTCAACCTGCGAGAGAAATAGGCACACGGGTGAAGGACCTTATCGGTCTTCCCGCTCTGGGAGAGCACCGCTCCTATCCCTGAGTCCGAGGCATCCACTTCAACCACTAACTGGTGGCTAGGATCGGGCTGCACCAGAACTGGTGCAGACGAGAAGCGCCGTTTCAACTCCTTGAACGCGGCCTCGCACCGGTCCGACCAGGTGAAGGGAACTTTTGGAGAGGTCAGGGCTGTCAGGGGGCTAACTACCTGACTGTAGCCCTTAATGAACCTCCTATAGAAATTAGCAAAGCCGAGGAACTGTTGCAGCTTCCTACGGCTTGTGGGTTGGGGCCAATCTCTCACCGCCGCAACCTTGGCCGGATCCGGGGCGACGGAGTTAGAGGAGATGATAAACCCCAGGAAGGACAAAGAAGTGCGGTGGAACTCACACTTCTCGCCCTTCACAAACAGACGGTTCTCCAACAACCGCTGCAGGACCTGACGGACATGCCGGACATGAGTCTCAGGATCCGGCGAAAAGATGAGTATATCGTCTAGATATACGAAGACGAACCGGTGCAGGAAGTCCCGCAAGACATCGTTTACCAACGCTTGGAAGGTCGCGGGAGCATTAGTGAGACCGAATGGCATGACCAGGTACTCAAAATTACCTAAGGGGGTGTTAAATGCCGTCTTCCATTCGTCTCCCTTCCGAATCCAAACCAAATGATACGCATTCCTAAGATCCAGCTTGGTGAAAATCTTGGCTCCATGCAAGGGGGTGAACACTGAATCCAACAAGGGCAACGGGTATCGGTTGCGGACCGTGATCTCGTTCAACCCCCTGTAATCAATGCATGGACGAAGTCCGCCATCTTTTTTACCCACAAAAAAGAAACCTGCGCCCATCGGTGAGGTGGAATTCCGGATCAACCCGGCGGCTAATGAGTCCCGGATGTAGGTCTCCATTGATTCGCGTTCCGGCCGTGAGAGGTTGTACAGCCTACTGGACGGGAACTCACTGCCTGGAACCAAATCAATGGCACAATCGTACGGGCGGTGGGGAGGAAGCGTGAGAGCCAGATCCTTGCTGAACACGTCAGCGAGGTCATGGTACTCCGCTGGCACCGCCTTCAGATTGGGCGGGACTCGGACCTCCTCCTTAGCTTGGGAGCCGGGAGGAACCGAGGAACCGAGACACTCCCGATGGCAGGTTTCGCTCCACTGCACCACTACCCCGGACGGCCAATCAATCCGGGGATTGTGCTTAAGCATCCATGGAAACCCTAAAACCACACGGGAGGTGGCCTGAGTCACGAAGAACTCGATCACCTCCCGGTGGTTACCTGACACCACCAGAGTTACTGGAGGTGTCTTATGCGTGATTGGTGGGAGTAGGGAGCCATCTAGTGCTCGAACCTGCACAGGCGAGGTAAGAGCCACCAGAGGGAGCCCTATCTCCCTGGCCCATCTGCTGTCAAGCAGATTCCCCTCAGAGCCCGTGTCCACCAGTGCTGGGGCCTTCAGGGTCGAATCCTCATACAGGATTGTGACTGGGAGTCGTGTAGCAATGTGGGTGTGTCCCACGTGAATGTTTTGGCCCACCCCTGGCCCAGTCTCTAAGGGCGGGCGTTGGAGTTTAACCGCTCGGGGCAGTCGTTTGCCATATGCTCACTCGAGCCACAAACATAACAAGCTCCGTGGGCCCGCCTCCTTTGTGCTCCAGGTGCCCTAAATGTTGCCCTGCTCGTGTCCATAGCTTCGTCAGCAGGGGGAGCCGTAAGCGCACGGAGCGCAGGAACAGAGGAGCGTGGGGAGGGCGGAGCTCGATCGGACCCGGAAGGGAGAGGGACGACGCGTGCCTGGCCACGCCCTTCGCCTCGTTCCCGACGGCGTTCTTCTAACCGGTTGTCGAGTCGTATGACTAGATCAATGAGCCCATCTAAATCTCGCGGTTCGTCCTTAGCCACCAGGTGCTCTTTTAGGACCAGAGACAGTCCGTTTACAAAGGCAGCGCGGAGGGCAGTGCTATTCCAGCCGGATCTCGCCGCCGCAATGCGGAAGGCGACTGCATAGGCAGCTGCGCTCCGACGTCCCTGTCGCATGGACAGTAGTGCGGTTGAAGCGGACTCTCCTCTGTTGGGATGATCGAACACCGTTCTGAGCTCCCGTACAAACCCATCGTATGTATGAAGGAGCCGAGAGTTCTGCTCCCAGAGCGCTGTAGCCCAAGCGCGTGCCTCCCCGCGAAGCAGGTTTATCACATAAGCTACTTTGCTAGCATCAGTCACGTACATCACGGGACGCTGAGCGAAGACGAGCGAACACTGCATAAGAAAGTCCGCGCACGTCTCCACACAGCCTCCGTACGGTTCTGGAGGGCTTATGTATGCTTCTGGGGACGGAGGGAGGGACCGTTGAACGACCAGTGGAACGTTACTTTCGCGCGCAGGGTCCTCGGGAGGGAGAGCCGCAGCGGCGCCCGAAGGGCGTGCCTCCACTTGTGCGGTGAGAGCCTCCACCCTGCGGTTTAGGAGAACGTGTTGCTCGGTCATCAAATCGATCCGAGAGGTGAAAGCGGTGAGGATCCGCTGCAACTCACCGATTACCCCTCCCGAAGCCTCCGCCACGTCTTGGTCTTCCAGTGGCCGTTCAACAGCCGGTTGACGCCCCTCGGGATCCATGACGCTGGCCGAGATATCCTGTTGTGAAAGTGTAGGTACACGGACCCACAACAGGGGGCGCAATGAACGGACAATGGAGAAAAGTAAGAACAAGTTTTACTGTTGTGAAAGTAGCACAACTGATACAACAATTAGCAATTTGTAAGCCGAAATCTGCTGGTGTCTTGTGGGCAGGCCCGAAGGTAGGAGACGTCCGTCCTAGTTGAACCGGAACCACCCAGATCTCCTCTGCCACCGAAACCCAGAAGTACTGGAACCGCCAAGTCCCGAATTCCCAGGTGGCCACTGCCTCCGCTCGTCAGATCCGGTACTGCTGGCGGGAAAGAACACAAACACACAGGTTGGGATGCGACCGCACCCAGTAGATGAGAGGGGCAAAGCCGCCTCCACCTCTTGTCACACTGAAGCAGGAAAGGTGAGTACTTATCCGAACACTTGGCCTTCCGCTGTCCTGAAAAGTTTATAATGTATCGTCACAAAGATACAGTATCTGTTGCAGAGGTGATTACCTTAAACTCAAGGTGATATCTCGGCACTGAGGTGGAGACGCTGTCCTGCTGATATACCTCCGTACTGAGTGAAGTCAGCTGTGTCCAGTAATGGGTGACAGCTGTCATCCTGGCTGCTCTCATCAGGTGGCGGCGCCCTCTGGTGCCTGGAGCCCGCACTCCAGGCAGGGCGCCCTCTGGTGGTGATGGGCCAGCAGTACCTCCTCTTCAGCGGCCCACACACAACAATTTGGGCTCCTTTTTTATTCAGGGAAGGTAATAAATGCATAATTAGGTAGAGGTATTGGCATCAATTTGATCAGCTAGCACTTAGCTTAGGTCCGTGTGTTATACATCATATGGATAAAGTGAGGAACCTTGGAGTAATTTTTGATCCTACGTTGTCCTTTGATCTCCACATTAGAGACATTACGAGGACTGCTTTCTTCCATTTGCGAAATATAACAAAGATTCGTCCCATCCTGTCTATGGCTGATGCTGAGACTTTGATTCATGCATTTGTCTCTTCTAGATTGGACTATTGTAATGCTCTATTTTCTGGCTTACCGCAGTCCAGGATTAGGGGTCTTCAATTGGTTCAAAATGCTGCTGCCAGACTTTTGACACAAAGCAGAAAGTTTGACCACATTACGCCTGTTTTGGCATCCCTGTACTGGCTTCCAGTTGCTGCAAGATCGGATTTTAAAGTACTGTTATTAGTTTATAAGATTGTTCATGGACTTGCACCTCCCAATCTGGCTGACCTGGTAAGCCCCTATGTACCAGCTCAGGCCCGGCATTCTCAGGGTGCAGGACTTCTATGTGTTCCCAGGGTGAATAAAAAGTCTGTCGGTCACAGAGCTTTCTCCTACCGAGCTCCAGCTCTGTGGAACGATCTCCCGGCACACATTTCGCAGTCGGATACTGTGGAGACTTTTAAGTCACGTTTAAAGACTCATTTGTTTTCCCTGTTTTATCATTAGTGTTATGATGTGTTTTTATTATTGTATTCTTTTATGGTCATCTTTTTATTGTTTTTTAAATTTTTAATTCAGTTTTTTTTTGTTTTATGTTGTGTGAAGCGCCTTGAGACGATTTCATCGTGAATTGGCACTATATAAATTAATACATTTGAATTTGAAATTTGAATTATTCATATAAATTATTAACTATTATCATCATTACTGCAATAACAATAATAATAATAGTAATAATAATTTTGAAATATTAACTCTTACAAGCCAAAGAATTATTATTATTAAAGACCCCGAATAGTAATTATTTTTTGGCTTTAAAGAGTTAATATTTTTAAATTTATGAAAGTCAGCTAAGCAACACTCATGAATGAAGCTGGAATTTGCATTTGTTTTCTTTTTTACAGTTGCATCTGTCAAGACTTGATGTTAATAATGTATTAAAATATTCAAAATATGCCTTTTTATCTTCTCTACTCAAAAATTTAATGTCATGCATTCCAATTTTGGCTAAACAAACAAACAAAAAACAAACCACTTAATTTGTTTGGAATAATTGCAGTTCCACATCCTGTTCAAAATTTGGTGTACCACTGAGGTACTAAATCATTTTATTGCAACTCCTGTTTAAGTGAGTTTCAATGGTATGCCAATTCTAATCACTATGGGTAGCCCAACAATACCGGGATGGATCTACTCATCGCTATAAGGAGAGCATCCTATTTGCTTTGTAAAGAAACTATTTGTACAGATGAGTCTCAGCTGGTGGAAAGGCCTGCTGCCATCATGTGTGAGTCCTTGCTGCTTCAAAACAGGTCTGACTTGGAAAGCGATGTGGAAACAATTTTCCCCCTTGTTATTACATTTTTTCCCCCCTCGCAGGACAATTTTATTGTATTTTCAAGCTATTCCGCTCTTTAAAGCATTTTCATCTGTGTTTTATCTAATAAAGACCTGTTAGGCTTGACAATCATCAACAACAAAATTAATGGCAAACGCCAGAGCTTGTATTAACCCGGAGGCAGACATTATCAATGATGCGATGGAGTTGGCTTTCATGGAAGAAGCAATGAAATTAAAGTGTAATAATTATAGTATATTCTTCTATAAGGTTGGCAAATAAAGTACGCCAAGTTCTGTAACAGGCAGTTTTTTGGCTCTCAACCATCAACTACAATCAATCAATTAACTGCTTTCACAAATAAGAGAGCTGCCAACAGTTTAACTGCATTCACAAATAAGAGAGCTGCCAACAGTTTAACTGCAGTTCGAACTGTAAGTTCAGAGCGACAGCGGAACATAAGTTACAGGAAAATAGTGAGTGTGCTGTAAAAACCTATGATTCAGTCAAACAATGGATGTGCAAGAACACATGTAATTCAATGAACAAAATCATTATGGCCAACACCTTTGTAATTTTCAACGGAAAAAAACAAAACAAACCACAATGCGAATGTGCCATTGTAGAGCCGACAAAAACTAATTCCTAATTGTAGTGCAATTGCTTCTTGTCGATTCTGGGTAAAGATGAATGTTTCATTAAATCTGCAGCCTGGTGTTTCAATTCAGTTTTCTATAAATATTAAGCTGCCAGTAATAGACATTAGTTAAGTCCTTCTGAAGAGGAGCAGAGCTGAAAGCAAATTGCAGGTCGTATAACTGGTATAATTTGGAAGATTCATATTTCATTTTTGATCCAATAACAACCATTTTAAATAAAATGTTAATCAAAAATTCTTCTCTCAGATCCTGAACTGTGAACAGGCAGACGTGTGATCTTTGCTGAGTGCAGTGTAAATATCTTATGCTGAGCTAAACTTAAATCCTCCTTCTTCAACTTAAAACCAGTATAAACAGGAGAAGTAGCTTTCAATCATCTGTTTTAAAATTCAGTTTGACCACTCAACTACAAAGAGTTTATTGGACTTTTACTGTATATACTAACAGCTTATATGTATCTATATTATCACTTTCTTTGTACGTGCTTGTCTTACTTTTAGACATGTTACTTCAGCTGCGCCATCATAACAATTTACAATTTGTACATTTTTTCACACTCCCAGATACAGAAACGTGGGCACCAGTTTAGCAGTAACTTGAAATACCCTTAAAAAAACATGACTCTGTATGGCCCATTTGAAACAATAATAATAATAATAAAGGATTATTAACCTCGCTTGCTCGGTTAATAAGTTGTTTATTATATGGCTTTTCGAAGCTGTCCACTTCAAACTTGTTTGCTGTTAATTCCACCAATTCAAACTCATCAGTGTAATACAATACGCTCGGAGAATGGTCCTCTTCGTTGCTCATAATTTCTTTGTTCGCTTTTTGTTTTGTTCTATTTCATGCTGTGAAAATTGTAAACAAAGTCGCAAATCTGATAATCAATATGGACCAATTGTCATGGCAACTGATTTCCGACCTGATTTTTTTCCCATATCAGATTGGAAATAACCCAATCAGAGCATGTGTACTGTCGTAGCCATATAATAATAATAATAATAATAATAATAATAATTACTTTATTCATACAACACTTTCAGAATAGATACCAAATTTACATAGAAAATAACTTTCACATAAAAACAGGTTAAAAATCATTACACAAAAAATCAATATAAAGGACTTCATTTATTTGTAATTTAAACAGTCAAATATTTTTTCAAATGCATACAGTAGTGTTCAGAATAATAGTAGTGCTATGTGACTAAAAGATTAATCCAGGTTTTGAGTATATTTCTTATTGTTACATGGGAAACAAGGTACCAGTAGATTCAGTAGATTCTCACAAATCCAACAAGACCAAGCATTCATGATATGCACACTCTTAAGGCTATGAAATTGGGCTATTAGTAAAAAAAAAGTAGAAAAGGGGGTGTTCACAATAATAGTAGTGTGGCATTCAGTCAGTGAGTTCATCAATTTTGTGGAACAAACAGGTGTGAATCAGGTGTCCCCTATTTAAGGATGAAGCCAGCACCTGTTGAACATGCTTTTCTCTTTGAAAGCCTGAGGAAAATGGGACGTTCAAGACATTGTTCAGAAGAACAGCGTAGTTTGATTAAAAAGTTGACTGGCGAGGGGAAAACGTATATGCAGGTGCAACAAATTATAGGCTGTTCATCTACAATGATCTCCAATGCTTTAAAATGGACAAAAAAAAAAAAAAAAAAACAGAGACGCGTGGAAGAAAATGGAAAACAACCATCAAAATGGATAGAAGAATAACCAGAATGGCAAAGGCTCACTCATTGATCAGCTCCAGGATGATCAAAGACAGTCTGGAGTTACCTGTAAGTGCTGTGACAGTTAGAAGACGCCTGTGTGAAGCTAATTTATTTACAAGAATCCCCCGCAAAGTCCCTCTGTTAAATAAAAGACATGTGCAGAAGAGGTTACAATTTGCCAAAGAACACATCAACTGGCCTAAAGAGAAATAGAGGAATATTTTGTGGACTGATGAGAGTAAAATTGTTCTTTTTGGGTCCAAGGGCCGCAGACAGTTTGTGAGATGACCCCCAAACTCTGAATTCAAGCCACAGTTCACAGTGAAGACAGTGAAGCATGGTGGAACAAGCATCATGATATGGGCATGTTTCTCGTACTATGGTGTTGGGCCTATATATCATGGGTCAGTCTGGATATCTAAAATCTCGGTTCCAAACCAACAACATTAATGTTTTGGAGTGGCCTGCCCAATCCCCGGACCTAAATCCAATTGAGAACTTGTGGGGTGACATCAAAAAAGCTGTTTCTGAAGCAAAACCAAGAAATGTGAATGAATTGTGGAATGTTGTTAAAGAATCTTGGAGTGGAATAACAGCTGAAAGGTGCCACAAGTTGGCTGACTCCATGCCTTGCAGATGTGAAGAAATCATGAAAGACTGTGGTTATACAACTAAATACCAATTTAGTGATTCACAGGATTGCTAAAAAAGCAGTTTGAACATAATAGTTTTGAGTTTGTAGCATCAACAGCAGATGCTACTATTATTGTGAACACCCCCTTTTCTACCTTTTTTTTTTACTAATAGCCCAATTTAATAGCCTTAAGAGTGTGCATATCATGAATGCTTGGTCTTGTTGGATTTGTGAGAATCTACTGAATCTACTGGTACCTTGTTTCCCATGTAACAATAAGAAATATACTCAAAACCTGGATTAATCTTTTAGTCACATAGCACTACTATTATTCTGAACACTACTGTACACACACACACACACACACACACACAGACACAGTTTAAATATAAAATATTTGATTACACTCTATAAAACTGAAATGTTATACTTACTATATCTAGTTAGGTTAACTGCCCCCCCAAAAAACGTGGTTGTTTCAACAGGAAACATAATATGATATTAACGCTAAAAATGTTGTTATCCTTTTCCCATGGAAACAATCAAGTTTTGTTGGCGCCTGTTGACATAATTAAATTAAATCAAATACAACTTTCATGCTTTTTAGAAAGTATATGCATGTAAATGCATGGAAAGTAAATGCATGGATCAATGCACATATTGTCACAGGCACATATACTTGTTCTGCCTATTTTTGCACTGTTTCTACTCTGCTGCCTTTTCAATACATTTTATATAAAATTTGTGATTGTTCATAGGAGGAATCACTCTACTTGTCAACAGAGTTGATAAAATTTTGAATAATTTGACATACTGCACTGAAGTGTACTCATGTATATGTTCCATACACTTGGATCAAATTTAACCTCCTGTGAGACTCAAGATGTGAGACTTTCAGAGCCTTTATCCAAATCACATATATCCATCCCACTGCAGCCCTTCGGACCAAATCAAATGTTTAAACAGTGCCCGAGGATATGTTTGGGGTTTCACCAACTGTAAATCTAAACTGTAATGTGAAGGGGCACACTGTGATCTCATCCACGCCCACAGGCTAACTGAATTGTGTATGGTGTGATTTCAGCAAGTTGGTTGGACCAGGGCCAGCAGTTTAAAGCCTGCAGCACAAAAGTAATAAAAGAGCAATACCACACCTCTTTTAACTGCCGTGATACACATTTCTGCTAATTCTACCACACCGCTCACTCTCTTGCAATGATGAGACCAAAGTTACCCGCAAGTGGTTACAGTTCCTTGGTTTGTTCCTTCAGCGATGACAGCGTCCAGGAACTAGAATAATAAATCTCTCTCCTATCAATCTTCTTGCTTTCATAACAGAGTGTATAATTGATATTTGTGAGCTGTAGCACTTTTTAATCAGCATAGGCCAGAGTGAATTTGTCCAGTTCGGCAGTGAACCCACTCACTCACATGTACGTCTTCTTTTTTCTACTCTGTCTCTACTTTTTTGAATAGTTTTGTCAAACAGCTGTTCAATTACCTGAATTCACTTTCTCTTCCCCACAGCCATATCTGACCATAGGGTGTGTGAAAGGATGAACTCACTTTTTCACAATCCCAGTCTTATTAAAACATTGTTAGCAATCAAGGCTCCTGTTGCTTTACTCACCTTAGGTGATTCGATTTCATTTTCAATTTATTTTCATTTATATAGCGCCACATCACAACAAAGTTGCCTCAAGGCGCTTCATACAAGTAAGGTCTAACCATACCAACCCCCAGAGTGAGCACACAAGCACCAGTGGTAAGGAAAAACTCCCTCTGAGGAAGAAACCTCAACCACACCAGACTCATGAGGGTGACCCTCTGCTCGGGCCACGCTACCGACACAATTTACAAAACAATTTACAAAACGAATATACAGGAAATTTTGCCGGTGCACAGGATTGGGGGGTTACAGAAGTAGACACCACTCCCATCTCTGGATGGAGCCATACCTCAACAGAGGGAAAAAACAGAATCAGGCATTGGCAAGTAAACAAATATAGTATAATTTATTAGCAATAAGCAATAAGAAAAACAGAAGAAATACTAAGGTGATTGGCAGCCACTAGCCCTAAGCTTCATGAAAAGACCCACACTTTAGATAAAGTTGAGGCAGCGGCCCACTCCGTTTCCTAATATAATGAATTTAAAAGGGTAAAAAGCACAGTAACATACAATGCCAGTATGCTACCCATACGAAAGGGAAAATAAGTCTCAGCCTGTTTCGAGCTGAAAACTTCCAAATTTAAGCCTCTGCAGCAGCGCCCTGATCGCGCGCTTCCACCCTGGTGGTGAGAGCCTCCATCCTCCAATTAAGGAGTACATTCTGCTCGGTCACCAAATCCAGCCGAGCCGTGAAAGCGGTTAGAATATGCTGCAGATCACTCAACACACCTCCCGCTGCCAGGGGTTGTATCTCCAGGCCGAAACACGAGGCTTTAATGATAGGGGATTCTATCACCCACAAAGTCAGGTTACAGACGCTGTATGATGTTAAATGTATTCCTGGGGCCAGAGTTCCCGACATCGCCTCCCATCTTAGGGTGCTGACGCTGCAGAAGGGTAGACAGACAAAGGAACATGGCACTAGATACAGTCACACTGTTATTCACATCTGCACCAATGATGTCAGGATGAAGCATTCCGAGGACACAAAAATGGACATAGAGAAGACTTGTGGCATGGCCAGAAAGATGTGTCGGCATCAATTAATAGTCTCTGATCCTCTCCGCTCCCGGGGTAATGATGATGCATTTAGCAGGCTGACATCGTTAAATAGGTGGCTGGTGCAGTTTTGTAGACAGCAAGGCTTTAGTTTTTGTTGATAACCAGTCTTTGTTCCCGGGCCGCCATGGCTTGCTGATGCCAGATGGCCTCCACTCTACTGGGGAAGGCACCGCCATCTTGTCTGCAAACATAGATGGAGCAGGCCACAGAGCAGGTGATTAGAGACCCTGCAAGGCTTATGACAAATATGGGTGTGGAATCCATTAACTTAGCAAGGAAATTAGTGCAGAAAATCCACTGTGGTGATAGTGCAGTTTATGTGCCAGGGAGGGAAATCCATCAAGTTGAGACTGTGGCCTGTTTCCATAGACCGCGTCGGCACCCAGCCGCTCATGGCGCAGCGCCACAGCAAAACACCTCCGTTGGAAGCATTACAGGACAAGTTTGAACATGCCCAGCTGTTAACCAATTTCTCGGATACTCACTCGACTGAAAGCCATCGAAAACCACCTGAATCTTACGAATGGTTATCAATATGGAGGTGTTTTGCTGTGGCGCCGCGCCATGAGCGGCTGGGTGCCGACGCGCGAATCCGTCCACGTCTTTCATTACAAAATCTCCTTTAACAGTGGAATGTCCGGATAAACTGCTGATCCCGACCTCTTCTGAAACTTCTCTGTTATCGCATGACATCCTGGGTCAACAGAGGCTTAAATTTGGAGGTTTTCAGCTCGAAACAGGCTGACGATGGCAGCTCGGGGCGTGGCGCGCGGTCCGGCTCCGTGGGCAGTCCTTAAAGCGACAGTAACACTCCATAATCTCTCATCAGCCGTTAAGATTTTCACAGAAAACCGTCTGAATTTCTCGAATGGTGTCCACTTGGATGTGCCTTACAGTTTCAGAAAAAATTTTGATCAAGCAAAGCGCCAGTCTCTCAGGAAGAAGTCAGACAAAGGAATTCCGACAAGGGGGGTGGACCAGTGCTCACTCAAAGCCTGCCCACAGGAGAATGACGCAACCGACAGGCGTGAAAAAACTCACGCATGCGCACGAGGGTTCAAGCTTGTCTGACGTAATCACACGTGATTCAAATCCATATAGTTTTTTAAAAAATAAAAAGGTCGGTTTCTTTTCTAATAGACCTCGTATCTCGCTATGATTTTTATGGACACAGTCTATGGAAACAGGCCACAGTCTCAACTTGATGGATTTCCCTCCCTGGCACATAAACTGCACTATCACCACAGTGGATTTTCTGCACTAATTTCCTTGCTAAGTTAATGGATTCCACACCCATATTTGTCATAAGCCTTGCAGGGTCTCTAATCACCTGCTCTGTGGCCTGCTCCATCTATGTTTGCAGACAAGATGGCGGTGCCTTCCCCAGTAGAGTGGAGGCCATCTAGCATCAGCAAGCCATGGCGGCCCGGGAACAAAGACTGGTTATCAACAAAAACTAAAGCCTTGCTGTCTACAAAACTGCACCAGCCACCTATTAACGATGTCAGCCTGCTAAATGCCTCATCATTACCCCGGGAGCGGAGAGGATCAGAGACTATTAATTGATGCCGACACATCTTTCTGGCCATGCCACAAGTCTTCTCTATGTCCATTTTTGTGTCCTCGGAATGCTTCATCCTGACATCATTGGTGCAGATGTGAATAACAGTGTGACTGTATCTAGTGCCATGTTCCTTTGTCTGTCTACCCTTCTGCAGCGTCAGCACCCTAAGATGGGAGGCGATGTCGGGAACTCTGGCCCCAGGAATACATTTTAACCATCATACAGCGTCTGTAACCTGACTTTGTGGGTGATAGAATCCCCTATCATTAAAGCCTCGTGTTTCGGCCTGGAGATACAACCCCTGGCAGCGGGAGGTGTGTTGAGTGATCTGCAGCATATTCTAACCGCTTTCACGGCTCGGCTGGATTTGGTGACCGAGCAGAATGTACTCCTTAATTGGAGGATGGAGGCTCTCACCACCAGGGTGGAAGCGCGCGATCAGGGCGCTGCTGCAGTCCCTCCTCTTGCTGGTCCTGGGCCCGACACATACATTCCACTGGTCGTTCAACGACCCCCCCCCCCACCGTCCCCTGAAGCATACATAAGCCCTCCGGAACCGTACGGAGGTTGTGTCGAGATGTGCGCAGACTTCCTCATGCAGTGTTCGCTCGTTTTTGCACAGCGTCCAATCATGTACGCATCAGACGCTAGCCGGGTG
Organism: Thalassophryne amazonica; assembly: GCF_902500255.1. NCBI lineage: Eukaryota > Metazoa > Chordata > Actinopteri > Batrachoidiformes > Batrachoididae > Thalassophryne > Thalassophryne amazonica. Next base: position 90,244,579 of record NC_047111.1, read on the forward strand.
GCTTATGTGATCAGTTTGCTTCGAGGAGAGGCACGCACCTGGGCTACGGCACTCTGGGAGCAGAACTCACGGCTCCTAACATCTTACGCTGGGTTTGTGCGGGAGTTCAAACAGGTTTTTGATCATCCCAACAGAGGCGAGACTGCTTCGAGCATGCTACTGTCAATGAGACAGGGGCGCCGGAGTGCAGCTGAGTATGCAGTCGACTTCCGCATCGCGGCAGTGAGGTCCGGCTGGAATAACGTTGCGCTCCGCGCCGCCTTCATAAACGGACTGTCTTCAGTCCTGAAGGAGCATTTGCTGGCTAAGGAGGAATCGTGGGATTTTGATGGGCTTGTCGATTTGGTTATACGCTTAGACAACGGTTTGAATGAACACCGTCGGGAGCAGGCCAGGGGGCGTGGCCAGGCACGAGCCGTCCCTCTCCCTTCCGGTTCCGAAAGGGTGCCGTCGTCCCCACGCTTCACTGCCAGAGAGCTCCGTGTGGCAACAGCTCCCCCTGCTGACGAAGCTATGGACACGAGCAGGGCTAAAGTGAAAGCAAACATCAGACAAGGAGGCTGGCCCGCGGGGAGTGTTTTTCTGTGGCTCTTGTGAGCACATGCAAAAAGACTGCCCCAAACGGTCAAACTACAACGCCCGTCCTTAGAAACTGGGCTAAGGGTGGGCCATAACACACACGCGGGGAAGCCCCGCAAATCTGCACGAATCCCAGTAACGATCCTGAGTGGGGATTTAACCCTTCACGCCCCAGCACTGGTAGACACGGGGTCGGAAGGGAATCTGCTGGACAGCAGATGGGCAAGGGAAGTAGGGCTCCCCCTGGTGGCTCTGCCGTCACCATTGCAGGTGCGGGCACTAGATGGCACCCTACTTCCATTAATCACACATCAGACACAGCCCGTGACCTTGATTGTGTCTGGGAATCACAGGGAGGAGATCGTGTTTCACGTAACACCTTCTACCTCCCGAGTGATTTTGGGGTTCCCATGGATGGTGAAGCACAATCCCCGGATTGATTGGGCGTCTGGGGTTGTGACGCAGTGGAGCGAAACCTGCCACCGGGAGTGTTTAGGATCCTCGGTTCCACCCGGCATGACGGCTAATGAGGAGGTCAAAGTCCCCCCCAATCTGTCGGCGGTGCCAAAGGAGTACCACGATCTTGCTGACGTCTTCAGCAAAGATCTGGCACTCACTCTTACCCCGCACCGACCGTACAATTGTGCCATCGATTTGATCCCGGGCGCTGAGTACCCGTCCAGCAGGCTGTACAACCTCTCACGTCTGGAATGCGAATCAATGGAGACCTACATCCAGGACTCCTTAGCTGCCGGGCTGATCCGGAACTCCACCTCCCTGATGGATGCGGGTTTCTTTTTCGTGGGCAAAAAAGACGGCGGACTCCATCCATGCATCGATTACAGAGGGCTGAACGAGATCACGGTTCGCAACCGATACCCATTACCTCTGTTGGATTCGGTGTTCATGCCCCTGCATGGAGCCAAAATCTTCACTAAACTCGATCTTAGGAATGCGTACCACCTAGTTCGGATCCGGAAGGGAGACGAATGGAAGACGGCATTTAACACCCCGTTAGGTCACTTCGAGTACCTGGTCATGGCGTTCGGTCTCACGAACGCCCCCGCGACGTTCCAAGCTTTGGTAAATGACGTCTTGCGGGACTTGCTGCATCGGTTTGTCTTCGTATATCTGGATGATATACTCATCTTTTCTCCGGACCCTGAGACTCATGTCCAGCATGTACGTCAGGTCCTACAGCGGTTGTTAGAGAACCGGTTGTTCGTGAAGGGCGAGAAGTGCGAGTTCCACCGTACGTCTTTGTCCTTCTTGGGGTTCATCATCTCCTCCAACTCCGTCGCCCCTGATCCGGCCAAGGTCGCGGCGGTGAGAGATTGGCCCCAACCAACAAGCCGAAGGAAGCTGCAACAGTTCCTCGGCTTTGCGAATTTCTACCGGAGGTTCATTAAGGGGTACAGTCAGGTAGTTAGCCCCCTGACTGCCCTAACCTCCACTAAAGTCCCCTTCACCTGGTCGGATCGGTGCGAAGCTGCGTTCAGGGAGTTGAAACGCCGGTTCTCGTCTGCGCCAGTTCTGGTGCAGCCTGATCCTAATCGCCAGTTCATAGTGGAGGTGGACGCCTCTGACTCAGGGATAGGAGCCGTGCTGTCCCAGAGCGTGGAGGCCAACAAGGTTCTCCATTCTTGTGCCTGTTTTTCCCGCAGGTTGACCCCAGCCGAGCGCAACTATGACGTGGGCAATCGGGAACTCCTTGCGGTGAAGGAGGCTCTTGAAGAGTGGAGACACCTGTTGGAGGGAGCGACGTTGCCCTTCACGGTTTTCACGGACCATCGGAACCTGGAGTACATCCGGACCGCCAAGCGGCTGAACCCCAGGCAAGCCCGCTGGTCTCTGTTCTTCGGGCGCTTTGACTTCCAGATCACATACCGCCCCGGGACTAAGAACAAACGATGGGACGCGCTGTCCCGGGTGCACGAAGAGGAAGCCAAGGCTGAGCTGTCGGATCCAACCAAGACCATCATCCCCGAGTCCACTGTCGTGGCCACCCTCACCTGGGACGTGGAGAAGACCGTCCGGGAGGCCCTGGCAAGAAACCCGGACCCGGGGACCGGCCCTAAGAACAGATTGTACGTCCCACCAGAAGCCAGAGCTGCCGTCTGCCGGAGTGCGTAGGACCGTGGCAGTTGTCCAGCAGCGCTTCTGGTGGGCGTCCCTGGAAGCCGACGGGAGGCGCCCGTTGAGGGGGAGGTCCTGTTGTGTGGGCCGCCGAAGAGGAGGTACTGCTGGCCCACCACCACCAGATGGTGCCCTGCTTGAAGTGCGGGCTTCAAGCACGAGAGGGCGTCGGAGCAACGGAGAGTGACAGCTGTCACTCATCATCTGCACCAGCTGTCACTCATCTTCCACATCACCATAAAAGCCGGACTACAACTCCACCTCCCTGCCAAGCAATCAGCAACCAAGAAGTAACCGTCTCTATTGAGATTTCTCTGCTAAACTGAACTCTTCTTTGCAGCCGTTTGCCCTGTGGTGTCCTTATCGGAGCTGGAGTAAGGGCGTGACCGCGACGACTTCGCATCACGCTCCATATCAGATAAGTGGTTACACAGGAGCTGCACGAGTGTGTGATTGGAGGTGGAGGTGCTCCCTCCTTAAAGAACATTATCTGTGAGTGGACTACTGAGTGTGCGGACTCACACTCACCTGGATTTTCTCTGTTCTCTGCCAGCAGTACCAGGGTCGACAGCCGAAGGCAGAGGCCACCTGGGGACTCGGAACTTGGCGGCTCCGGTGTTCTTCAGGCCCGTTGGTGGTGGAAGCTGTGTGGGAATCAGCTCTTCTCTCGCCAGAGGTCTTCTATCTTCAAGCCTGCCCACACGTCACCTGGTGTATAATTGGCAATCCATATTTCTGTCTGTATTCCGTTGTGTGTTTCCACAACATTAAATTGTTACTCGTTGGCTTATCCATTGTCCGTTCCTTAGCGCCCCCTGTTGTGGGTCCGTGTCACGACACCTTCCCAACAAAGTGGGAAGGTCAGCACCACCATTCCAGGGAAGAGGGGACTGTTGTACATTGTACATTGACAAAATAATAATAATAATAATAATAATAATAATAATAATAATAATAATAATAATGACATTTAAAATGAGGCTTATCCTCAATTAACTGGTTTATTTGATGGAGAAGAAGAATCACAGTAAATTTTGCTGAGTAAAATTTACTCTGCTGGGATAAATTTGATCCCAGTCTAAATACAGTAAAATATACTCTACCACGGGGCTAAATCAACTCAACATGGTGTAAAATCAACTTTTATTGGAGTAAAACCACTTGCATTGACTCAACGGTGTCAGCACCCTGCCTTCATGCGTCATCAGCCACAGTTCACTGATTAACACCTCATTTCTCCTTAAAACTGCACTCCAGTCATCATCTACAACCCCAATTCCAATGAAGTTTGGACGTTGTGTGAAATGTAAATAAAAACAGAATACATTCATTCATACATCTTCTACCGCTTAGTCCAATTAAGGGTCGCAGGGGGCTGGAGCCTATCCCAGCAGTCATAGGGCGCGAGGCGGGGTACACCCAGGACAGGACGCCAGTCTGTCGCAGGGCCACAAACAGACAAACAAACACAAACACACCCACACACACACCTAAGGACAATTTTAAAGATTCCAATCCACCTAACCCGCATGTCTTTGGATGTGGGAGGAAACTGGAGCACCCGGAGGAAACCCACGCAAACACGGGGAGAACATGCAAACTCCACACAGAAAGGCCACGGGAATTGAACCCATGACCTTCTCGCTGTGAGGCAACAAAACAGAATACAATGACTTGAAAATCCTCTTCAACCTATATTCAATTGAATACACCACAAAGACAAGATTTTTAATGTTCACACTAATAAACTTTTTTGTTTTTGTGCAAATATTTGCTCATTTTGAAATGGATGTCTGCAACACATTTCAAAAAAGCTGGGACAGTGGCAACAAAAGACTGGGAAAGTTGATGAATGCTCAAAGAACACCTGTTTGGAACATTCCACAGGTGAACAGGTTAATTAGAAACAGGTGAGTGTCATGATTGGGTATAAAAGGAGCATCCCCAAAAGGCTCAGCCATTCACAAGCAAAGATGGGATGAGGATCACCACTTTGTGAGCTGCGTAAAAAAATAGTCCAACAGTTTAAGAACAATGTTTCTCAATGTTCAATTTCAAGGAATTTAGGGATTCCATCATCTTCAGTCCATAATATAATCAGATAATTGGGAGAACTTTCTACACATAAGCGGCAGGGCCGAAAACCAACATTGAATGTCCGTGACCTTCAATCCCTCAGGTGGCACTGCATTAAAAACCAACATCACTGTGTAAAGGATCTTACCGCGTGGGCTCAGGAACACTTCAGAAAACCATTGTCAGTTAACACAGTTCATCGCTACATCTACAAGTGCAAGTTAAAACTCTACCATGCAAAGTCAAAGCCATACATTAACAACATCCAAAAACGCCGCCGCCTTCTCTGGGTTTGAGCTCATTTGAAATGGACAGACGCAAAGTGGAAAAGTGTGCTGTGGTCTGATGAGTCCACATTTCAAATTATTTTTGGAAATTATGGACGGCATGTCCTCCGGACAAAAGAGGAAAGAGACCATCCAGATTGTTACCAGGGCAAAGTTCAAAAGCCAGCATCTGTGATGGTATGGGGGTGTGTTAGTGCCCATGGCATGGGCAACTTACACATCTGTGATGACACCATCAATGCTGAAAAGTACATCCAGGTTTTGGAGCAACACATGCTGCCATCCAAGCAACATCTTTTTCAGGGATGTCCCTGCTTATTTCAGCAAGACAATGCCAAGCCAGAGTCTGCATGTGTTACAACAGTGTGGCTTCGTAGTAAAACGGTGCGGGTACTAGATTGTCCTGCCTGCAGTCCAGACCTGTCGCCCATTGAAAATGTGTGGCGCATTATGAAGCACAAAATACGACAACGGAGACCCCAGACTGTTGAACAACTGAAGTTGTACATCAAGCAAGAATGGGAAAGAATTCCACCTACAAAGCTTCAACAATTAGTGTCCTCAGTTCCCAAACGCTTATTGAGTGTTGTTAGAAGGAAAGGTGATGTAACACAGTGGTAAACATACCACTGTTCCAGCTTTTTTGAAACGTGCTGCAGGCATCCATTTCAAAATGAGCAAATATTTGCACAAAAACAATAAAGTCTATCAGTTTGAACATTAAATATCTTGTCTTTATGGTGTAATCAATTGAATATAGGTTGAAGAGGATTCTCAAGTCATTGTATTCTGTTTATATTTACATTTTACACAACATCCCAACTTCACTGGAATTGGGGTTGTATCTCAGCGACATATCTGGAGCTTTTGTACAACAATCATTTCTGTGTGTATGGGAATATTAGTAACATTTCAGTTTAGATTTTCTTTTGACCCACAGATGAAGACCAAAAAATTAGGGAGAAAAAAAAAAAGGCAAACACGACATTATTACATTTCTGTCATACCTAAAACATTTGCAGATTTGTTCATTCTAAGTATTTACACATTTAGCCTAATAGTTACAAACATCAAGCTAAATATTTAGCTAAATGTTGAGACAAATGTGCACCTTAATAAAAGAACTAACTGTTCCTTCCTGAAACACAGATTAATATTGTGTCTAATGACACACATTTAGCATATAAGGGCATGTTTATTAAAATTTGCAATTCATGGATGTTTTGTATGAGAGTTATATTGTAGCCTGCGGTCTTTTGGTGTCAATTTCAATTGCAATTTCAGGGACGCTTCTAAAATATGAAATAAAATAATTTAAAAATGGGGGTGGGGGGGCACGGAGGAGGTCTTGCCTGGGGAGTAATTGAGTGTAGAACCTTCACTGAATCTTTCAAGAAATTTTTTTTCCAAAGTAATGCAGAAAAGCATCATGTGGCCAAACATACAGTAGACCACGAGTGTAGAATGTCCTTTTTCACATAGAAATGATGTAGAAAGTGAATTTCCAATTTAATCTGTGCACACTACAGAGCTTTGTGCAGATAGGGTTTATCCAGGTTGTTTGATATAATATTTTCAAAATGACACAGCCATTATGCTTTGGCAAAAAGTAACTGGCTTGCTTGTTTCTATTTGGAGATCTGATTAAAACGCCACAAAAAGAAGAAAAAAAAGGTTATTCAGTCAAAATGAGCGCATGGAAGCAACATGGGTTTCAACATTGAGCAGATGGCAGATTCACCAACAAAAGCATTTTAGTTGGTCATTAAAAATTTGGATTTGGTGCCTGCTGTGTCCTTTCAGCCCAAATAGTGAACATAAGACCTGTAAGATATAGCAAAACTAACTTTAACATTTATTAATATAACTGTCTGCACTTTTCAAAACCATATAAAATAATTAGCTGGAATTGATGAAGAAACCTAAATTTCTCTCAACACGGTGTTGCTTTAAAGTATTTGGAAGGAAAAACTTGGGTAACAAGAGGCAGAAGAATAATTTTTTTTCTTTTATGCCCAACTTTAAAAATTTGTGTCACAAATTATCCTGTGAAATGCCGCAAGTGAGCTTCAAGTCAATGATGAGAACATAAGTGAAAGAAGGCTCTTTTAGCCACAACTAGAAAAGGTGTCCCTTTTTACTGACAATCACAGCATTAGATCGCATTTTCCCCTCCGTGGGTTTGTCAGTGACTGGTGGCAAAATTACCAGGATGTCTGCTGCTTTAATTCACATGTCTCATGTCACCTTTGTGCTTCCAGCACAATTTTTCCTGTTAACAGAATGAGAAAAATGGAAGAAAGTGAAAATTGAACACAGCACTAAAATTAGTCCACTACATGTGAATCCTTACAGCCTAATATGACGAGCGAGTCTGGGTGACAGTAAGGAGAAGTGAATGGAATAGGCCGAAATTGCCTGGCAGCTCAGTCAGGAGCTTGATTATCAGTAACATCCCCTATTGTGATGATGCTGCAATTGAAGACAGCCAGCTAAGATGTGCAATGTGGAGAGAATAAAGTACTTGGTCCTGGAAAACCATTAATAGTTTCACTTTTAAAACTTTACTTTCTTTGTTCGTGTACTATGAGTGCACGGTGTTTGTGAAAATCTGCACTGTTTTCATTTATATGCACTCATTCTTTATGGATGTTGTGACAGAAGGCCGCCAAGAACCCACAAGGTGGAAAAAAAAGGAGCTGATGACACCATAAATATAAATATCTGTAAAGGTCAGCAGTATGAATAAGTAAAAGGATACTTATTACAGTGCGCACTGCTGCAAATGCCTCATTTTGCTAATTTTCCACTGTGATTAGCATGCATGGGCATAATGGACTCAGTCAGTGAGCGAAAAAATTAGTCTGTAAGTCTGCAACATTTCTATCAGTAACTCCATAAATCTACTGTGTATTCATGCTGCATTTTCTGATTTGTCAGTTAATAGTTTGGCTAATTTAACAGCAAATCATAATTGCAAATTCAACCAATAATTTTAAATGGTAAATGGACTGCATTTATATAGCACTTTTCCATCTGCATCAGACGCTCAAAGCGCTTTACAACTATGCCTCACATTCACCCCGATGTCAGGGTGCTGCCATACAAGGCACTCACTACACACCGGGAGCAATAGGGGATTAAAGGCCTTGCCCAAGGGCCCAGAGTGATTTTCCAGTCACGCGGGGATTTGAACCCATGATCTTCTGGACTCAAGCCCAACACTTTAACCACTAGACCATCACCTCCCCTAATTTTCAGCCATTTCTTCAAATATTTTGTCACAAACAATAACAATAACAAATAATAATAAAAAAACATTCCAGCATATGAAGGATATAAAAGGTATCCATAGTAAAAAATAAATAAATAAAAATTAAATAAAATAAATCTTACACTCAGCTTTGCCTCTTTCTGAGATACAAAATTTAGAAAAGCAGAAAAATAAAAAAAAATTGAACATTTGAGAAAAAAAAAATCAAAATGATTACACGTTGGTGATTAAAATAATAATTAACAGTTGATTAATTGTTGCAGCTCTATTTTATATATTAGTTTAAATAAGAATATTGGTACAGTGAGACATGTCTGGGTTCAGGTGGACATATACAGTAGGGATTTTCTTTGCAGTGTAGGGCAAGTTACTTCCAAAACTACACACATTATAGATTACTGATTTCAAAGTAATTAGTTACATTACTGTCTCTGAAATGTAATGCATTACATGATTCCATATTACTTTTTAGTTACTTTCACCAAAATAACTATGGATGTTAAGACGTTGCATTCTAAAATGCTAAAATATACACTCAAGAATATAAACGCAACACTTTTGGTTTTGCTCCCATTTTGTATGAGATGAACTCAAAGATCTAAAACTTTTTCCACATACACAATATCACCATTTCCCTCAAATATTGTTCACAAACCAGTCTAAATCTGTGATAGTGAGCACTTCTCCTTTGCTGAGATAATCCATCCCACCTCACAGGTGTGCCATATCAAGATGCTGATTAGACACCATGATTAGTGCACAGGTGTGCCTTAGACTGCCCACAATAAAAGGCCACTCTGAAAGGTGCAGTTTTGTTTTATTGGGGGGGGATACCAGTCAGTATCTGGTGTGACCACCATTTGCCTCATGCAGTGCAACACATCTCCTTCGCGTAGAGTTGATCAGGTTGTCAATTGTGGCCTGTGGAATGTTGGTCCACTCCTCTTCAATGGCTGTGCGAAGTTGCTGGATATTGGCAGGAACTGGTACACGCTGTCATATACGCCGGTCCAGAGCATCCCAAACATGTTCAATGGGTGACATGTCCGGTGAGCATTTGCCGGCCATGCAAGAACTGGGACATTTTCAGCTTCCAAGAATTGTGTACAGATCCTTGCAACATGGGGCCGTGCATTATCCTGCAGCAACATGAGGTGATGTTCTTGGATGTATGGCACAACAATGGGCCTCAGGATCTCGTCACGGTATCTCTGTGCATTCAAAATGCAATCAATAAAATGCACCTGTGTTCTTCGTCCATAACACGCCTGCCCATACCATAACCCCACCGCCACCATGGGCCACTCGATCCACAACACTGACATCAGAAAACCGCTCACCCACACGACGCCACACACGCTGTCTGCCATCTGCCCTGAACAGTGTGAACCGGGATTCATCCGTGAAGAGAACACCTCTCCAACGTGCCAAACGCCAGCGAATGTGAGCATTTGCCCACTCAAGTCGGTTATGATGACGAACTGGAGTCAGGTCGAGACCCCGATGAGGATGACGAGCATGCAGATGAGCTTCCCTGAGACGGTTTCTGACAGTTTGTGCAGAAATTCTTTGGTTATGCAAACCGATTGTTTCAGCAGCTGTCCGAGTGGCTGGTCTCAGACGATCTTGGAGGTGAACATGCTGGATGTGGAGGTCCTGGGCTGGTGTGGTTACACGTGGTCTGCAGTTGTGAGGCTGGTTAGATGTACTGCCAAATTCTCTGAAATGCCTTTGGAAATGGCTTATGGTAGAGAAATGAACATTCAATACACGAGCAACAGCTCTGGTTGACATTCCTGCTGTCAGCATGCCAATTGCACGCTCCCTCAAATCTTGCGACATCTGTGGCATTGTGCTGTGTGATAAAACTGCACCTTTCAGAGTGGCCTTTTATTGTGGACAGTCTAAGGCACACCTGTGCACTAATCATGGTGTCTAATCAGCATCTTGATACGGCACACCTGTGAGGTGGGATGGATTATCTCAGCAAAGGAGAAGCGCTCACTATCACAGATTTAGACTGGTTTGTGAACAATATTTGAGGGAAATGGTGATATTGTGTATGTGGAAAAAGTTTTAGATCTTTGAGTTCATCTCATACAAAATGAGAGCAAAACCAAAAGTGTTGCGTTTATATTTTTGTTGAGTGTAGGTTACTGCAGCTCATTATACAGTAGTGTTCAGAATAATAGTAGTGCTATGTGACTAAAAAGATTAATCCACGTTTTGAGTATATTTCTTATTGTTACATGGGAAACAAGGCACCAGTAGATTCAGTAGATTCTCACAAATCCAACAAGACCAAGCATTCATGATATGCACACGCTTAAGGCTATGAAATTGGGCTATTAGTAAAAAAAAAAGTAGAAAAGGGGGTGTTCACAATAATAGTAGCATCTGCTGTTGACGCTATAAACTCAAAACTATTATGCTAAAACTGCTTTTTTAGCAATCCTGTGAATCACTAAACTAGTATTTAGTTGTATAACCACAGTTTTTCATGATTTCTTCACATCTGCGAGGCATTAATTTTGTTGGTTTGGAACCAAGATTTTGCTCGTTTACTAGTGTGCTTGGGATCATTGTCTTGTTGAAACACCCATTTCAAGGGCATGTCCTCTTCAGCATAAGGCAACAGACCTCTTCAAGTATTTTGACATATCCAAACTGATCCATGATACCTGGTATGTGATATATAGGCCCAACACCGTAGTAGGAGAAACATGCCCATATCATGATGCTTGCACCACCATGCTTCACTGTCTTCACTGTGAACTGTGGCTTGAATTCAGAGTTTGGGGGTCGTCTCACAAACTGTCTGTGGCCCTTGGACCCAAAAAGAACAATTTTACTCTCATCAGTCCACAAAATATTCCTCCATTTCTCTTTATGTTAAAACCGGAAGTGAACTTAAATTTTAAAATCTTGCAGCGTGAGCCACCCTTAAACTACACAGCTTCACACTACATTACCCATGTTGCATTGCACACACAAGCCATAACAACGACCATAGAAACACTGGAACACACTTGTTCTTGCTACCCAACTGTTAATTCTGTGTTACAACATTAATGAACAACATTGCAAAATAAGAATACTTTTTTCATATTTGTGTACTCAGCATTTTCGAGTATTCACCTTCCCAATACAGAGGCACTCCTAGTTTACAGGGGTGCATTAGTTGATAGAAAGTAAGAAAGAGTTTCCGTTTAAATGCATTACAACACCATAGCCTTTTTGTATAAGCAATATTTCAGCACTTTAATCTGAAACATTACTACCTCACGCTGTTTGACAAAGATGCCTGTCTGTCACACTAAAATTCTTTTTTTTTTTTAATGATACATTTCTTTTCCAGTCCTTTTCTAGAGGAACATTAGTGGAGCAACAGACAAATAAACCAAAACCAAAAATTATTTTTTCATCCTTTGTCCATACTATATATGCAAAAACTTCCATTTTGTGTGATAGAATTCAAGATCTACAGTGAACAGTTTTGGGCTAGAAGGTAGGCATAGTGATTGAAGTCATAGTTTGAAAAACAAGTTCAGTCTTTCGTAAAAATGAACTGAACTTTGAACTAGTTCAAAATTGAAATGATGAACTATGAACGTGAACAGTTCATTTTGAATGTATGTGAACTGAACTTGGAACTAGTTCATGAAAAGTGTGAACTTGCACAACACTGCCCATTGCCGTGTTTAATGGAACAGTAAGCTTATTTATCATTGCGGCGACACATCAACTCTTCAATTATGATTGAACTTGTGGAAAATAGCCATTCACTAGACAGTTTTGTGGATAGTTTAAACTCAGCGCTCACAACCAACATGATTGCTCCACGTATATTAAAACCACTCCCCCCAAAACACAGTCACCTTGGTTCAGGGATTACTTACATGGCCTCAAGCATAAGGGTAGAGGTCTATAACAAAAATGGTGTAGTTCAAAACTAGAAGTATTCCACCTCATGTGGCGTGATGCTATTTTAGACTGTAAGCATGCACTACTGGCTACAAAGCGGACCTATTACTCTGATTTGCTCAACAAAAACAGGTATAATTCAATGTTCTTGTTCCACACGGTGGCAACACTTATTCATGGACAACCACCTGTAAGTCACTGTCCTTTTACAGCCAAAGATTTTTTAGATTACTTTGAGAAGAAAATAGATGACATTAGGTTAAATATATCCCAGCAGGCCTTAATTCAGCCACTACACCCTGTTATCGAGGTGGGTGCCATTACTGAGGTATGACCCAGATTTGCCAAATTTGATAGTATCTCACTGGGCGTGCTGATGAAACTTGTAACGTCTACAAAAAGCACAACCTGCTTATTTGATCCTATACCAGCAAAACTGTTTAAGGACCTGTGGCTCACTCTTGGGCCTACTATGCTGGAAATTATTAATCTGTACATCTGGATCTGTTCCTAAATGTTTCAAATCTGCAGTGATTAAACCATTACTTAAGAAATCTAATGGTGACCCTAGTCTCTTGAAAAATTATAGGCCGATATCAGATCTATCATTTTGTTCTAAAATTCTGGAAAAGGTGGTTTCACAGTAGCTTGTGGACCAGCTTGCTGAGAATAATCTTTCTGAGCCACTGCACCTGCATTTAGAACATATCATTCCACAGAGACAGCTCTCAGTAAAATGGTAAGTGATCTTCTCCTTGTAATGGATTCAGACTGGTTCTGGTGCTGTTAGATCTTAGCGCTGCGTTTGATATGATGGATCACCGTATTTTACTCGATAGGCTGGAGAATCATTTTGGGATTACTAGGAATGTCCTTGCATGGTTGACATCATACCTAACTAGTCGTTCTCACTGTCTTGTACAACAACACTTCCTCTAATCTTAGTGACATGAAATATAGGGTTCCACAGGGGTCCATCTTAGGCCCCTTGCTTTTCTCCCTTCATATTGCACCCCTTGGGCACATACTGCGGCATTTTGGGATTACCATTCATTGCTATGCTGATGACACTCAGTTGCATACAGTAGTGTTCAGAATAATAGTAGTGCTATGTGACTAAAAAGATTAATCCAGGTTTTGAGTATATTTTGTATTGCTACATGGGAAACAAGGTACCAGTAGATTCAGTAGATTCTCACAAATCCAAGAAGACCAAGCATTCATGATATGCACTCTCTTAAGGCTATGAAATTGGGCTATTAGTAAAAAAAAGTAGAAAAGGGGGTGTTCACAATAATAGTAGTGTGACATTCGGTCAGTGAGTTTGTTAATTTTGTGGAACAAACAGGTGTGTATCAGGTGTCCCCTATTTAAGGATGAAGCCAGCGCCTGTTGAACATGCTTTTCTCTTTGAAAGCCTGAGGAAAATGGGACGTTCAAGACATTGTTCAGAATAACAGCGTAGTTTGATTAAAAAGTTGATTGGAGAGGGGAAAACTTATACGCAGGTGCAGAAAATTATAGGGTGTTCATCTACAATGATCTCTAATGCTTTAAAATGGACAAAAAAAAAAAAAAAAAAAACAGAGACGCATGGAAGAAAATGGAAAACAACCTTCAAAATGGATAGAAGAATAACCAGAATGGCAAAGGCTCACCCATTGATCAGCTCCAGGATGACCAAAGACAGTCTGGAGTTACCTGTAAGTGCTGTTTGTGAGACGACCCCCAAACTCTGAATTCAAGCCACAGTTCACAGTGAAGACAGTGAAGCATGGTGGTGCTATTTTCTGGTTTACCGCAGTCCAGGATTATGCAGCCGGTCTGCTCTGTGTCAGCCTGATCCTGTCAGATCTCAGAAGCTAAGCAGAGCAGGATCTGGTTAGTACTTGGTTGGGAGACCTCTTGGGAATACCAGCGACTGTGTGTGTTTCTCCAGGTAAAACTGGAGTTGACTGTGTGTGTTTCTCCAGGTAAAACTGGAGTTGACTGTGTGTGTTTCTCCAGATAAAACTGGAGTTGCGTCAGGAAGGGCATCCGGCATAAAACTTGTGCCAAATACCAATGCGGATCTGACTGTATCCGCTGTGGCGACCCCGAACAAAAAACCAGGAGACGCCGAATGAACAACAACAACCGCAGTCCAGGATTAGACGTCTCCAATTAGTTCAAAATGCTGCTGCCAGACTCTTCACAGGAAGCAGAAAGTTTGACCACATTACAGCCATTTTGGCATCTCTTCACTGGCTTCCTGTCTCTGTTGGATTTTAAGGTTCTGCTATTAACCAATAAAATTATTCATGGACTAGCGCCTCCCTACGTAGCTAACCTAGTCAAGCCCTACGTATCGCCCCAGTCAGATCCTTCAAGTCCAGACTTAAGATGCATTTATTTTCCCTCTCGTATGGCTATCATACTGGCATAGCATGGTACTATGCCCCCTATCCTTTTAAATTAATTTTATTAGTAAACAGAGCAGGACTCTGCCTCAACTTTATGTAAATTCTGGGTCTGTCAGTGAAGCTTAGGGATAGCAGCCAGCGATCACTTTTGTATTTTCTCTGCTTTCCTGTTGCTTAATGCTTTTTTTAATTTTACCTTAGGTGTAGTTTTTCTGGCAAACTGATTCTGCTTTTTTCTCTCTGTCCGAGGTGTGGCTGACATCACCTGCATGATTTGGTGACTGCATAATTTCTGAAACAGACGTTGAACATGGAACAGGCCACTGATGAAACAGGCCCACTGAATGGCATGATGGATGACCCCTGCCTGTGGACTAGATGCCTGCATGGACTTCTCATCAAATTCATCTTTTGTTGTGTTATGTTCTGTTTTGTAAAACTTTGCAAAATCTTGTAACTGTTAGAATGGCCTAAGCAGTGTGTCACCCCTCTAAGTCTGGTCTGCTTGAGGTTTCTTCCTCAAATCATCAGAGGGAGTTTTTCCTTACCACTGTCACCTGTGTGCTTGCTCTAGGGGTTGGTTAGGTTAGACCTTACTTGTATGAAGTACCTTGAGTTAGGTTTGTTGTGATTTGGCACCATATAATCTAAATAAATTTAAATAAATTGAATTGAAAATCAGCATGGTTCAAACTGCTTTCCTTTATTCTTAAATCCAAATAATAATACAACCCCTGGCAAAAATTATGGAATCACCGGCCTCAGAGGATGTTCATTCAGTTGTTTAATTTTGTAGAAAAAAAGCAGATCACAGACATGACACAAAACTAAAGTCATTTCAAATGGCAACTTTCTGGCTTTAAGAAACACTATAAGAATCAGGAAAAAAAATTGTGGCAGTCAGTAACGGTTACTTTTTTAGACCAAGCAGAGGGAAAAAAATATGGAATCACTCAATTCTGAGGAAAAAATTATGGAATCATGAAAAACAAAAGAACGCTCCAACACATCACTAGTATTTTGTTGCACCACCTCTGGCTTTTATAACAGGTTGCTGTCTCTGAGGCATGGACTTAATGAGTGACAAACAGTACTCTTCATCAATCTGGCAACTTTCTCTGATTGCTGTTGCCAGATCAGCTTTGCAGGTTGGAGCCTTGTCATGGACCATTTTCTTCAACTTCCACCAAAGATTTTCAATTGGATCCGGACTATTTGCAGGCCATGGCATTGACCCTATGTGTCTTTTTGCAAGGAATGTTTTCACAGTTTTTGCTCTATGGCAAGATGCATTATCATCTTGAAAAATAATTTCATCATCCCCAAACATCCTTTCAATTGATGGGATAAGAAAAGTGTCCAAAATATCAACGTAAACTTGTGCATTTATTGATGATGTAATGACAGCCATCTCCCCAGTGCCTTTACCTGACATGCAGCCCCATATCATCAATGACTGTGGAAATTTACATGTTCTCTTCAGGCAGTCATTTTTATAAATCTCATTGGAATGGCACCAAACAAAAGTTCCAGCATCATCACCTTGCCCAATGCAGATTCGAGATTCATCACTTAATATGACTTTCATCCAGTCATCCACAGTCCACGATTGCTTTTCCTTAGCCCATTGTAACCTTGTTTTTTTCTGTTTAGGTGTTAATGATGGCTTTTGTTTAGCGTTTCTGTATGTAAATCCCATTTCCTTTAGGCGGTTTCTTACAGTTCGGTCACAGACGTTGACTCCAGTTTCCTCCCATTCGTTCCTCATTTGTTTTGTTGTGCATTTTCGATTTTTGAGACATACTGCTTTAAGTTTTCTGTCTTGACACTTTGATGTCTTCCTAGGTCTACCAGTATGTTTGCCTTTAACAACCTTCCCATGTTGTTTGTATTTGGTCCAGAGTTTAGACACAGCTGACTGTGAACAACCAACATCTTTTGCAACATTGCGTGATGATTTACCCTCTTTTAAGAGTTTGATAATCCTCTCCTTTGTTTCAACTGACATCTCTCATGTTGGAGCCATGATTCATGTCAGTCCACTTGGTGCAACAGCTCTCCAAGGTGCGATCACTCCTTTTTAGATGCAAACTAACGAGCAGATCTGATTTGATGCAGGTGTTAGCTTTGGGGATGAAAATTTACAGGGTGATTCCATAATTTATTCCTCAGAATTGAGTGAGTCCATATTTTTTTCCCTCTGCTTGGTCTAAAAAAGTAACCGTTACTGACTGCCACAATTTTTTTTCTTGATTTCTTATAGTGTTTCTTAAAGCCAGAAAGTTGCCATTTGAAATGACTTTAGTTTTGTGTCATGTCTGTGATCTGCTTTTTTTCTACAAAATTAAACAACTGAATGAACATCCTCCGAGGCCAGTGATTCCATAATTATTGCCAGGGGTTGTAACATGATATATTAAATTTGTTTTTTTTCCAAAGTAGTAGAATGTGTTTAATATTATTATATGTAAATACTGTCTTTAAAGTGTCTTAAATGGACCTTTAAGGGTTTTTGGGGGCAGGCGGGTGGCTTTCTCATCCCTCACCCCTGTGGGTCCACACCTCTGCACAGTCTGTGTGCAAACTGCAGAACATATAAAGAGAAAGTGGATGCACTGGTTGTTTTTTAAATTGCTGTAACAGCTTTGTGAGTCTGTACTATTAAACAGATAGTTGTACACTGTTGTTGATTGAAAAGAGACTTACTGCATATTTAAAGCAAAGCAGTGTGTTTGTGTATTTTTTAAAAACACACAGCACTGTGTGTTGATCCCAGCAATAGCAAACACTGGCTGCTCGCTTCACCTCCCAGAAGAAAGCGAGCAGCACTTTTTTTAGTGAATTAAGTTTAACTGACTCATCGCAAAAAAATGCCTTTATTGGGCTGATTCTTAGTGGATTCAATCAGAGTTCATCAACAGGATGCAAAGTGGATTCATCAATGCGGCTTCTGAGAAAATCATTGTGGAAAAGCTGTACTCCACAGCACGACAAGGCTATTTTTGGGTTAAAAATGTGATGTAACGCACATTACTGATATATGTGACAAGTATATTACTGAAAATTTATTTATAATGCCTTACATTACTGAGGTACAGCAGAAAATAATGCATTACTGTAATTGTGTCACTTTTATAACATGTTACTCCCAACACTGTTTGTTTGAATGTGATTTCCTTGTTTAGCGCAGGGTCATGGTGGCCACTGCTTGTTTTTTTAAGCTCCTGTTTAACACTGATCTTTGCAGAAGTTGGAGGGATGGGAGAACTATTCTTAAGTATGCAGATGACACTGTTATTGTCAGCCTGCTACAGGACAATGAGGTTGGCAACGGTCCCATTGTAGATGATTTCTTGGACTGGTGTGAGAAGTCTTTCCTACAGATGAATGTACAGAAGACTAAAGATATGGTCATTGACTTTAGGAAGGGTGCCCACAAACATGGAGCAACTCTCCTAAAAGGTCAGGCTGTAGAAACTGTTAGCACCTATAAATATCTGGGTACTGTCATTGATGACAAACTCACCTTTGAGTCTAATTGTGAAGTGGTATGTAAAAGAGGACACCAGCACTTGTTCTGTCTTAGAAAACTGGCATCCTTTCACATTGACAAATCATTGTTAACTATGTTTTATCGTTGTTATATTGAATCTGCTTTATCTTTTTGTCTGGTGTCATGGTTTGGAAATTTGTCAGTTAAAAACAAAAACAGTCTGAATCAGATTGTAAAATGGGCTAGCAAAATCATTGGAGGAGAGTCTCAGTTGTATCCAGCCTCTCTGTACATGAGGTAGGTCCAGAGATTGGCTGAGGCAGTTCTAAAGGACGCCTCACATCCTCTTTTTGATCAGTTTGAACTGCTCCCTTCAGGACGGAGGTATAAAGCTCCTTCCAGCAGAACTAAGTGCTACAAGAGCACTTTTATTCCTGTTGCTATTAGTGCTCTTAACAGATGATTCTGAATATATATTTAATTAATTTATTTGCCACTTTGCATAGAGATGGCAGGCAAATTGTGACTTTCTTCTGGGTGCCATGCTATTGGCCTGTACTTGCACTGCTCATTGTATTGTATTTTTATTATTTTTATTATATTTATTGTATTTTTATCGGTATTTATGTGTTTATGTGATTGTTATGAATGTAGTGACTCACTGCCAAACCAAATTTACCTTTTGGTACAAATAAAGTAACCTTGAACCTTAACCTCAATATTTGGAGCTTCCACAAAATGTAATTGCTTCTAGCCCAGTCTAGTCCGAAATCTTTAATACTGTTCAAGCAATCTGAAACATATGCACAGATAAATATGTCCTTGGTTGATGTAACAATCTTTTTCAAAGATTAAAGGTTCATATTATGCATGCTAAATGTCCTCAGTGTTCCTCAATTTTTTTGTACTTGCTTGTAGACATGACCCTGCAGAACTGGCTAATTTTAGACTTCTAGGCCCCCACGCCCTCCTTCAGACAGGGGTGAGGAGGCAGAAGTTATTTCGCATTTAAAGCAACAGGTACAGAAAGAGGCCTTTTTGTTATCACAGTACACTCAACATTTACAAATCATAACCAACCCAGAACTGGTGGTAGTGCTACACAACCTCTATTCTGCTTCGGTCTGTTAGCTACATATTGCGAGCATAAGCACAAAAGTGCTAATGCTAGCACCTTTGGAGGGTCTTAGTTTTGTTACATTGAGCACATATTTATTTTGGAGTTCAAATCATATATATATATATATATATATATATATATACGAGGGCTGTCAATAAAGTAACGGTCCTTTTTATTTTTTTCAAAAACTATATGGATTTCATTCATATGTTTTTACGTCAGACATGCTTGAACCCTCATGCGCATGCGTGAGTTTTTCCCCGCCTGTCGGTGACGTCATTCGCCTGTGAGCACTCCTTGTGGGAGGAGTCGTCCAGCCCCTCGTCGGAATTCCTTTGTCTGAGAAGTTGCTGAGAGACTGGCACTTTGTTTGATCAAAATCTTTTCTAAACCTGTGAGGCACATCGAAGTGGACACGGTTCGAAAAATTAAGCTGGTTTTCGGTGAAAATTTTAACGGCTGATGAGAGATTTTGAGGTGATACTGTCGCTTTAAGGACTTCCCACGGTGCGAGACGTCGCGCAGCGCTCTCAGGCGCCGTCGTCAGCCTGTTTCAAGCTGAAAACCTCCACATTTCAGGCTCTATTGATCCAGGACGTCGTGAGAGAACAGAGAAGTTTCAGAAGAAGTCGGTTTCAGCATTTTATCTGGATATTCCACTGTTAAAGGAGATTTTTTTAATGAAAGACGTGCGGACGGGTCCGCGCGTCGGGATGCAGCCGGCGCGGTGCGGCGGCACAGGAAAAACACCTCCGTGTTGATAACCATTTGTAAAATCCAGGCGGCTTTTGATGGCTTTCAGTGGAGTGAGTATATGAGAAATTGTTTAACAGCTGGAGATGTTCCAACTTGTCCTTAAGGCTTCCAACAGAGGTGTTTTTCCTGTGGCAGAGCTTCGCAGCGGCTGCGAGCCGACGCTGCAATCCGTCCGCACGTCAGGCAAAAACCATTGATTTCTATTTACTCTCTAGAGGGAGGACCAGGACGATTCGCTCATTCACTGGCTGTTGCCAGAGCGCAGCCATCTTGGTTAACGTCTGACTACCAGACATCAATAGAAATCAATGTGGACATAATCAATGTTTTCAAGAGAGTCTCACCATGAAGCTGCATTTTGTGTGCTATTACTGTGCTGTTATAAATTTATTCAAACTCAGTCCCATATTTCTACAGCCAATATTTGTCAAAACAAATACAGAATACAAATACTATTTATATCATAGACTTCAGTCCAGATAGAAAATAATACCATCAGTTTGTCAAATACACTGTGTCTGCCACAACACAAGATACTAGACT